>NW_012115043.1:4383715-4384191 GCF_000951035.1 Colobus angolensis palliatus | reverse complement strand
ACTGGTTTACACTTCCACCAACAGTGTAAAAGCGCTCCTATTTCTCCACATCCTCTCCAGCACCTGTTGTTTCCTGACTTTTTAATGCTTTACTTCCAACTACGTGGTCAATTTGGAATAAGTGTGATGTGGTGCTGAGAAGAATGTATATTCTGTTGATTTGGAGTGGAGAATTCTGTAGATGTCTATTAGGTCTGCTTGGTGCTGAGTTCAAGTCCTGAATATCCTCGTTAACCTTCTGTCTCGTTGATCTGTCTAATATCGACAGTGGGGTGTTAAAGTCTCCCATTATTATTGTGTGGGAGTCTTAGTCTCTTTTTAGGTCTCTTGGGACTTGCTTTATGAATCTGGGTGCTCCTGTATTGGGTGCATATATAGTTAGGATAGTTAGCTCTTCTTGTTAAATTAATCCCTTTACCATTATGTAATGGCCTTCTTTGTCTCTTTTGATCTTTGTTGGTTTAAAGTCTGTTTTA
>NW_012115043.1:4358370-4382076 GCF_000951035.1 Colobus angolensis palliatus | reverse complement strand
CGGGGCCTATTATGGGGAGAGGGGAGGGGGGAGGGATTGCACTGGGAGTTATACCTGATGTAAATGACTAGTTGATGGGTGCTGACGAGTTGATAGGTGCTGACGGGTTGATGGGTGCAGCACACCAACATGGCCCAAGTATACCTATGTAACAAACCTGCACGTTATGCACATGTATCCCAGAACTTAAAGTATAATATGTATATATAAACACTGTGCTGGGAGAACCACTGCTCTCTTCAGAGTTGTCAGACAGGGACGTTTAAGTCTGCAGAAGTTTCTGCTGCCTTTTGTTGAGCTATGCCCTGCTCCCAGAGGTGGAGTCTACACAGACAGGTGGGCCTTGTTGAGCTGCGGTGGATTCCACCCAGTTTGAGCTTCCTGGCACTTTGTTTACCTACTCAAGCCTCAGCAATGGCGGACACCCCTCCCCCATCCAGAGTTGCTGCCTCGCAGTTTGATCTTGTACTAGCAGTGAGCAATCTCTGTGGGCTGGGACCCGCTGAGCCACACGCAGGATATAATCTCCTGGTGTGCTGTTTGCTAAGAGCATTGGAAAAGCGCAGTGTTTAGGTGGCAGTGTCCCGATTTCCCTGGTACAGTCTGTCATGGCTTCCCTTGGGTAGGAAAGGGAAATCTCTGACTCCTTGCACTTCCCGGGTGAGGTGGTGCCCTGCCCTGCTTTGGCTCGCCCTCTGTGGGCTGCACCCACTTTCTGACCAGTCCCAACGAGATGAACCAGGTACCTCAGTTGGAAATGCAGAAATCACCCGTCTTCTGCGTCGATCATCCTGGGAGCTGCAGACCAGAGCTGTTCCTATTCGACCATCTTGGAATGCCCCTCAAGGTGATTCTTAATGGCAAGTCTAATACTTTGTCTGAAATAAGTCAGAAGCTTCCATTAAAAAAAAAAAAAGAAAAAGAAAATGGAGAGATATTCCATATTCATGGATAGGAAAATTCAATATCATTAAGCTGACTCTTCCCAACTTGTTGTATAGATTCAATGCAAACCTAATTAAAATCTCAGTGAATTATTTTTTGATATTAACAGAACAGTCAACATAATTACTGAAAAAGAAGTCAGAGGACTGACATTACTTGACTTCAAAGCTTACTATAAATCTACAGTAATGAAGACAGTGTGATATTCATGAAAGAATAGACAAACAGGTCAACAGAACAGAATAGAGGGCCCAGAAATAGACCCATATGAATATAGTGAACTGATCTTTGACAAGGGACCAAAGGTAATTCAATGGAGAAAAGATAGTCTTTTCAACAAATGGTGCTAGAATAACTGGGCATCCATGTGCAAAAAAAAAAAAAAAAAAAAAAAGTCTAGACATAGACCTTTACACTTTTCATAAAAGTTAACTCAAAATAGATCATAGACCTAAATGTAAAACATAAAACTATAAAGTTTCCATAAAATAAGAGAAAATCTAGGTAACTCTGGGTTGGCAATGAGTTTTCAGAAAAAAACACCAAAACTATGAACCATGAAAGAAAAAATATCTAAGTTGAACTTCATTAAAATTAAAAACTTTTGTTATGCAAAAAACACTGTTAAGAGAATGAAAAGACAAGCCACAGAATGGGAGGAAATATTTGCAAGACACATAGCTGATAAAAGACTTGTATTCAAAATACATGAAGCCAACCTGGGCAGCATGGTGAAACCCTATCTCTACAAAAAGTACAAAAATTAGCTGGGTATGGTGGTGCATGCCTGTAGTCTCAGCTACTCTAGGAGGCTAAGGCAGGAGGATTGCTTGAGCCCAGGAGGTGGAGGCTGCAAAGAGCTGTGATCACTGCCACTGCACTCCAGCCTGGGTGACAGAGTGAGTCCTTGTCTCAAAATATATATATGAAGAACTCATAAAATGTAACAATAAGCAGACAGTCCAATTTTTAAATGGCAGAAGACCTGAATAGACACCTCACCAAAGAAGATATACAGATGACAAACATACATATAAAAAGATGATCAACCTAAGTTATCAGTAAGGAATTGCTCATTGAAATAACAATGAGATACCACTGAAGATTTATTAGAATGGCCAAAATCCAAAATGACAATACCACATACTAGCCAGGATGTGGAGCAACAGGAACTCTCTTCATTGCTGGTGGTAATGCAAAATGGTACAGCCACTCTGGAAGACAGTTTGGCAGTGTCTCACAAAGCTAAACATGCTCTTACTACACAATCCAGCAGTCACACTCCTAGGGACTTATCTGGTTGAGTTGAAAACGTATGTCCACATAAAAACCTTCACACATGAGTGTTTATAGAGCAGCTTTGTCCGTAATTACCCAAAAGTGGAAGCAATCAAGATGTCCTTCAATAAGGGAGTGGATAAACTGTGGTACACCTCAACCATGGAACATTATTCAGCGGTAAACAGAAATGAAGTATTAAGCCATGAACAGACATGGAGGAAGCTCAAATGCATGTTATTGCACTTCTTCTTAGCCAAAGGCCAAGAAGCCATTCACATGCCTATTACTAAGTGAAAGAAGTCAGTCTGAAAAGGCTACGTACTGTATGATTCCACCTGTTCCAGAAAAGACAAAACTATAGGCTAAAAAATTTAATGATGTCCAAAGGTTTAGGGGTAGGGATGAATAGGTGAGGCAAAAGGATTTTGGGGGCAGTGAAATCATTCTGTTGTAATACTGTAATGTTGGATACATGACATGCATCTGTCACCGTGTTAGCCAGGATGGTCTCGATCTCCTGACCTTGTGATCCGCCTGCCTCCGCCTCCCAAAGTGCTGGGATTACAGGTGTGAGCCGCTGCGCCCGGCCTTCATCTTGGGACTTAATGAACTTAGAGAACATTACACTACCCTTTGATAAGGCAGAAGGGTAGTGTAATGATGGTGATAATGATGATAACATATTTAACAATGAATTAATATGTGCTAAGCACTATTCTCAGGGCTTTACAAAGTTTATTTTATCCACAACATAACCCTATGAGGTGGGTACTATTTATTCCCATTTTGTAGCTGGGGAAATGGAGGCACAGAGAAGTTAAGTCATGACTCCCCATTGCTTTCAGGATATTAGCAGACACTACTCACTGCCCCTTCCTCATGCACTCCTTCATTTCTGCCTTACTGGCAGAGCAGTAGCATTGTTCCTTTATCCTCCTTATCCCACAACTGGAGCTTTAGGAGGGGCCAGCTTCAGGTTAGATGCTTTGTTGGTTTGTCAATCATGACAGTTCACTCTTCTTGCCAGAGATTGGTTCAAGTACAGGCCTTCCTGGCCTCTTAGAAGTGGAGGGAAGTTGGGAGAATTCTGGAAGTAGGTTTGTTTGTTTGTTTGTGAGATAGGGTCTCACTCTGTCGCCCAGGCTGGAGTGCAATGGCCTATCTTGGCTCATTCCAACCCCAACCTCCTAGGCTCAAGTGAGCCTCCTGAGTAACTGGGACTACAAGTGCATGCCACCACACCTGGTTAATTTTTGTATTTTTAGTAGAGATGGGGTTTTGCCATGTTGCCCAGGCTGGACTTGAACTCCTAAGCTCAAGTGATCCGCCTCCCGGGGCCTCCCAAAGTGCTGAGATGACAGGTGTGTGCCACTACACCTGGCTGGAAGTAGTTTTTTCAATTGTAAAAGAGAGCTGGGGGAGGAAGGAAAATCCTCCAGGAACAGGCTAGCCCTTCCTCCACCTCTGGACATTGCATGTGTCTGCGTGTGATGTCAGAGCTATGACAGCCACCTTAGGTCTACGAGGGGACAAGTCTGAGGATAGTCTGACACACTGAAGATGGTGGGGTGGAGGCAGGGAATTAACTGAGTTCTTGAAGATGTGGTTGAATTTTGAATTAACCTGCTGAATTAACCAATTCTGGATGCCTCCTCTCATCTCCTTGACATATGAGATCTTGTATCACTTACTTGCTATGCCAGTTGTATCAGGGTTTTCTGTTCCTTGCAGCTGAAAGCATCCTTGTTGGTGTGAAGATGAACCCCAAAGCCATATATCATTCAAGCCTAAGCGCTGCAGCCCTGTTTCTTGTCAACATCATCTGCTGTAGCCAGAGTCGAGGACTTGCTCTTCCCGGGAAGGGCCTCTGGGCCTCTGGGCATTGCCATTTGCTCTTCCGTCTATTCAAAGTGTCCTTCCATGTATTTGTTTTACACATCTCCTCTTCCTCCTCTTTTCTGAGCTGGCTGCTCCATCACCTTCTCTGCAGAGTCTGAGTGGATTCCTAATTCAGGAGTCCCACAGCACCCACCTATGTGACCACCATCACTCTTGTCACCCAAGATTGTCAGATTGTCATTTATTTATGTATTTGCCTTACTTCCTGCACTGAGGGCAAGACCTGGTCATGTTCATCTCTGTGCCCTTGCCACCCAGTGCAGGGCTTGGCCCAGAACACATACCCTCTGAGTGGCTATGGAATGAATAAGAGTGTAGAGGTCATCTTAGTCCCCTGGGGCTCAAAAGGGGCATTAGAGAGGCAGCGTCTAGGATGACAGCATTAATAACTGCAAGCATTAATGAACCACTTCCTCACTACAGGCCAGGCACTTCCCACACATTATCTCGTATACTCTTTATGGCATGATTGTTTTCCCCATTTTATAGGTGAGGAAACAGGCACAGAGGCACAAAGCAACTTGCCTGAAGTTGGGGTTTAAACAGAAGTCTGTCGGTCTGTCGCTAAGTGAAAAAAGAAATATACTAAATGTATATATGTGTGTGTATGTGTGTTTGATTGCAATAGGTGGTAGGAATATTGACAATTTACATTTCCAGTGTTCTCAGCATTTCCATTTTGTTTCAGACGCATAATGGGGAAAAATAAAAAAACATATAGCCAAAGGTTTAGAGAATTAATGTCGGGCTGGGCCCTGTGCCCTCAGGATGTCACTTTTTTTTTTTTTTTTTAAGAGATGAGTCTCACTCTGTCCCCAGGCTGTAGTGCAGTGGCGCGATCTCGGCTCACTGCAAGCTCCGCCTCCTGGGTTCACGCCATTCTCCTGCCTCAGCCTCCTGAGTAGCTGGGACTACAGGCACCTGCCACCATGCCCGGCTAATTTTTTGTATCTTTAGTAAAGACGGGGTTTCACCGTGTTAGCCAGTATGGTCTCAATCTCCTGATTTTGTGACCTGCCCGCCTCCGCCTCCCAAAGTGCTGGGATTACAGGCGTGAGCCACTGTGCCCGACCAGGATGTCAAGTTTTTAAAGGATCCTATAGCAGAGCAGGGGACCCAAGTAATTCTGCACTCCCAAGACACAATCTGAACAGGACAGTATCATCATTGCCTGATGTTCTTATTCTCTAGTCTGTGCTCCCATGAGTTTTGGGAAGTTTTCATTTGATTTTTTATTTCCTTTCTTCCTTTTCTTCCTCTCTCTTTTTTCTTTCTTCCTTTCTTTTTATTTATTTATTTATTTTTTTGCCAGAAATTGAGGATAATGAATGAGCACTGCTTAAATTTTTCCAGCACCGCTTAAAGTTTTTGTACTTAAAAAGGTTAAATCATTAGGTTGTTGGGTGTGGATAGGGAGGTAGAAAACTCATCTCCAAAAATACACCCTCTTTCTTTCTTGTTTATATCAAATGTTGTCCTGAAGGCTTCACAGGACTGGAGAGCAAGCACAAAAACAAAACCAGGTCATAACCATTCTGCTGTCTGCTCCTCTCCCTGCTGGGCCCTGGGTGGAGCCCCAGGACAAAGGTCTGGGGGGCACCAGGAAGCAAGGCCAGCAAACCCCAGGAGGGGAGTTTCGCATGCCTTGGCTCAGGCTCAGAAGTGCAGGGAAGCAACTGAAATGAGTGACTAGATCCCCACAACCCAGGCCTGTGATGCTGGCTCCCCAGCCCAGCACAGGGTCCCTGCTCAGACAGAGGAGGCCTCAGTTCTCTCATCTGTGAAATGGAGCTGTTGTGAAAACCCACCAGGATGACCCATGGGACTGGTGGGAGGGAGGACCAGACTTGGGGCAGGAGCTCAGGAAGTGTGGGTTGAACCCCGTCTGTGAAGATGGCCTTGGGGTAGGGAGGAGCTCCTGCAGGTCAAAAAGCATGAGTTTTTAAGGAACTCTTTCTGTTCCTAGCTTGGGAAGCACGTGTCTTCTGTGAATCATTTCTTCTTCTTGCAGCATTGGGGTGTTTTTTTTCCCCACTTCATCTTGAAGTCATGTAAACCTCTAATGCCAATTTCTGCTTCCGCACAGACTGGTCTCCAGCAGCTGCCTCCCTGTGCCATCTTGAGGCAGTGTGACTGGTGAAGAGGCTGCAGGGCAGTGTCCCCCTCCAGAGAGAAGGCCCTGCCCCATACTTGCCAGGTTTTAAGCATCTGGCATGGGGCAGTGGAAAGAACTCTTGATTAGTATCAGAAGCCCCAAGTGCCTCACGGTCCTGCCACAAAGCTGGCTGTGCCACCTCAGACTTCAGCTTCCACCCTGGGAAATGGAGCATCTGGTCGAAATATCCACTCAGGGCCTCCTCAGCTTTGTGGTCCCATGGAAAGGGCTGGAGGACAGCTGGAGGAAGGCTAGCAGGGAGCTGAGACCTCTCCTTTCAGGTCCTCCCTCCAGGTCCCCCCTCGATCTGGGCCTCCATTCCCTGACAGGGTTCAAGGCAGCAGCAGCTACTGGATAATGCAGACCAGATGCAGCCCTTTCCCCATACGTCCTCAGGGGCCTTCCTCCTCGGAGGCCTTGGGGATATCTGAAACTCCTCAGAGTTTGGCTTCAGAGGCTGGAGTGGAAACCACAGCTCCATTACACGAGCACATATGATCTCCCTGGGAGGAAAGGAATGGGCTGGCCTCAGAAAATGAGAGACAAGTTCGAGGCCACTGGGTCTACGGAGAACATGTTTTCATCTCTGAGTAGGACAGTGTCTGGGAACCTCAAGGAGGGCAGGTCCCACATGCTCGGCCAGAACAGAAGACCTGACCCCCGGAGTGGTGGGCTCTCTATGACCAGAGAATAGGAGCAAAGGCCAGGGACCTTTACAGGGGAGACTTGAGCATGATCTAAAGGCTGGACACCCATCAAGGAACCATTTCACTTCACCCCCAATGCCATCTCATATTTTGAAAGCTTTACATTTGCCAGACAAGTCCTTGAAGTAGAAAAATTCCATTAAAGGGGAATGAGCCCCTCCCCTCCACTATGGCAACCCAAGCAAGTAAATTTGCACAAATAAGTGGAAAATGGTTCCAAAGCCACTGACAGTTAAGACACCCCAACTTCCATCACTGCCTAGTTGGGTAACTTTGGGCCAATAATTTAATATCTCCAGCCTCAGATTTCCCATTTGCCTAATGGAAATACTGAGCCTCACCTGACAGTGCTCTAAGGTATGCAGAAAGGAGCCTAGCAGAGCCTCAGTATAGACAAGTCCGTGCACTCCCAAATAACGGGGATGAAATCCTCATTCCCATTCCTAGGGATCCAAGACTGTCATAACTTCCCATCAGCACTTGTGGTTGGCAAAAATAACTGAGACATCCCCAGGGGTGGCTGTGGTCCAGGCTGAGGCAGTCAGCCTGCTTGGTGAGCGTATAGGCCTGAGTGATGGTTGGGGTGGAGGACTTTGAACGCTGAAGAAAATGAGTCCCCATCATGGAGACCCTTAAGGGCAGGAGTCAGGGCCGAACCCATCTCTGCTGACCCTTCCAGCCTGAGGTTCTTTCTCCCGAACACTCTTGGGGTGAAGGCTCAGGCAGGCCGTGGATCCCCAAGCTTAGTTCTGCTCAACATCCATTCACCTGGGGTGATCTGGACTAGTTTCTTTGATATTTCTGTGGGGTGTGGGACAGACTTATTTGGTAACTTAGCAACCTCAGTTTCCTCCTGTATGAAATGGAAGCAGTAGCCATTTTAGTCCTCTGGCAGGTTGTTGTGAGGGTTAGGGAGAGTGGACAGTGAGCCTGATTGTGTGATCCTCTCCATGTGGTGGGGAGAGACCTCAGGCTTTAGGGCACGAAGGACTGGGGTTGCAGCCAGGGTGATCAACCCCTAGGAGAAGGGTGCATCCCCTGCACAGGGTCTGGGAGTGGGTGGAACAGGTTCCTGTGAAATTTAAGATTTGTGGATAGAAAGAGATTAGACTTAGTGATGAAGCTTGTGATAGTCAGGCCACGCTGGCCAAAGATAATGAAGCCTTTTCTACTCCTGCCAGAACCCTGACTGGGTCTCTGGCTGTGCCCTCCCTGGCCACAGTTCATCCTTTTTCTCATCTGCCATTCATTCACGCCATCACTTGTTCCACAAACACTTTTCAAGCCCCTTCTCTGTTCCCAGCACTGGGGATACAGCTGCAGATGTGGGTGACTCTTGCACTTCTAGGGCTTACAGTCCACATGGGGGAGAAAAGCCTTAAACAAATAGCCACACCCATCAATACAAATAAATACAAAATCACAATTTTTTTAAAAGACAGGGTCTTGTTCTGTCTCCCAGCGATCCAGGAGACCTAGTAGGTCAGGGAAGATGCTCAGAGCCATAGCCGTGTACAGCCAGGTGGCTTTTCCAGACACAGAGGCCAGCCCACTCCTGTCCTTTAACATATTTAACATTCACTCATTTGAATTCTACAAACATATAGTTTCAAAAGAAATGGAATGAGAAAAGAAAATAGCTTTTATCTGAAGAATGTGAGCCCTTTATCAGGCCCAGAGAGGCTTTAAAATGAGACAACAATCACATCCTCGTTACCCCTTGAGCCAGGTCTTCATCTCTTGAAACTGCTGAAATTGCCATAAGTGGTTATAAATTAACCTAATAACATGGCACGGGACACTATCACTCATACCCTACAGGTTAACAATGTATACCAATCACTAATCAATGTTATTTCTGTAAACCAACAAGAATTCCTGACAAACAACTTTGTATCAACCAACTCCCTGTCCCCACTTTTTTGCCTTTAAAAATCCACTTGTAACTGCTGCTAATTGGAGTGTATCTTCTGGACAACTTAAATCTATGCTCCTGAGGTTGCAACCTCAAGCTTGTTCTAGATAAACTATTTATATCTATTGTGCTTACCTTCTTCCTTTTAGGTCCTCAGGGACCATGCTATATTATATATTATGTATATAAAAAATATATATTATATATATAATTTATGTATACTTATACATAAGTATAAATTACAGGCTGGGTGCGGTGGCTCACACCTGTAATCCCAGCATTTTGGGAGGCCGAGGTGGGCGGATCACAAGATCAAGAGAGGGAGACCATCCTAGCCAACATGGTGAAACCTTGTCTCTACTAAAAATACAAGAATTTGCTGGGTGTGGTGACACGTGCCTGTAGTCCCAGCTAGTCGGGATGCTGAGGCAGGAGAATTGTTTGAACCTGGGAGTCGGAGGTTGCAGTGACCTGAGATTGTGCCACTGCACTCCAGCCTGGCAACAGAGCAAGACTCCATCACAAAAAAAAAAACAAACGAATTATATGTATGTTATACATACATAGAATATATACACACATATAATAATAACAATAATAATGCACTATATGTGCATACATTATTTTTTCCATGAATTAGGTTATGGCCCTCCTTCCAAACTGTCAGATGTGTTCCAACCAGAGCGACTCCATCTTGATTAGGGACTGGGTAAAATAAGGCTGAGACCTACGGGCTGCATTCCCAGGAGGTCAGGTATTCTAAGTCACAGGATGAGACAGGAGGCTGGCACAAGGGACGGGTCACAAAGACCTTGCTGATAAAAGGATGTGGTAAAGAAGCCAGCCAAAACCCACTCAAACCAAGATGGCGATGAAAGTGACCTCTGGTCATCCTCGCTGTTCATTATACACTAATTATAATGCACTGGCATGCTAAAAGACGCCCACCAGCGCCATGACAGTTTACAAATGCTATGGCAATGTCAGGAATTTACCCTATATGGTCTAAAAGGGGGAGGAACCCTCAGTTCCAAGAATTACCCACCCCTTTCCTGGAAAACTCATGAATAATCCACCCCTTGTTTAGCATATAATCAAGAAATAAGTATTAAGTATTCTTAGCCTAGCAGCCCAAGCCGCTGCTCTGCCTATGGAGTAGCCATTCTTTTATTCCTTCACTTTCCTAATAAACTTGCTTTCACTTTATGGATTCGTCTCAAATTCTTTCTTGTGCAAAATCCAAGAACCCTCTCTTGGAGTCTGGATTGGGACCGCTTTCCGGCAACAAAATGAACGCACAGAGATCTATGTCATTCTTTTTCATAGTTGCCTAATAGTCCATAAAATAGCCCAAAGAAAACTCAGGACGGGTGTCATTTTTGAATACAGATGCAAGAATACTAAGAAAAATATTAACAAAAGAGATCTACCGCTGCCCTAAATTAAAAGAATATACCTCACAACCCAATAGGAGTTTATTTTAGGAATGTGAGGATGGTCAATATCAGGAACTCTGCCAACACAGCTCATTAAATTGACAGATGGTGGAGGGAAACCATGCCATTTTCTCAATAGACGGTAAGAAGATTGATGTGCAGATTGGCAACCCTTCCTGATACAGCAGTAGAAAGGAATCCCAAACATGGTCAGAAGTATTTACTAATACCCAACAGCAAACAGGAGGGAGATATATTAACCATATTCTCATGAAAGTCTGGAGGCGGGCAAGGCTCCAGGGTTTGGCACCACCATTATTATTTCATATTGTCCCAACTCAATGCCCAGGTAGAGTGAAGATGAGTGGGGCCCAAGGGCACAGTGGCGTCATGGGAGGAGCTGGCACCCAGTGGTCTGTGGGGAAAATCCCTCCTCTCTATGGGGGTCCCTCCTGCCAGAGGTAAATTTACCCTGAAGCTAAAGACATTTAAGCCTCAGGGTCTCTCATTTGCACCCACCCCTTTCCAAGACCCTGTAACCAATTCTGCATTCATAATTTGGTATCCTTTTCTGTACAAATAGCCTTCCAGTTGCATAGACTTCAGACCCACACACCCTGCACCCCTGTCTCCAGCTCTGTACTTTCCCCTGGATTTTAATCACTGGGCCTGACTGTGGAGGGAATGAATGAGGAAGACAGAGGAACCTGACCTGTTCAACGTCTCTTCCCTGCCTTGGCAGAGCCTTACCCACCTCGCCAGGCAACAGCTTAGCCTGGTTTTTGCTCTTATGACACCCAGGAGGTGCTGGAAGCCCGAGGGGAGTTAATCAAGTTGTGGCCTTGGATAACAGGACAGAGTCCCAAATGACAGGAAACCACCAGGTCAAAGTGCCTGGGGCTGTGTGGCTGCGGAGAGATAGAGGCTGCAGGGAGCTGGCACAGTGTTTGTGACTCTCTACCCCCTGCAGCCATGATGTCTGCAACCAACTCTCCAATGGTTCAGAGAAAAACTAAATTAGATACAATGCCCAGCAATGGATGGGTCTCAGTAACCACAACTTACTCCTCCATCTGCCTGGAGCCTCCTCTGCCCCGCCTCCTTCCTAGAGGGCCCCTTTTCCTTCCAACCCCTTTTGCTGAGCCCCTTATCTCATCTTGGATGGGAAGACCTCTGGGTGAAGAGGAGGAATCAGGCCACACCCATCTCCTTGGAATTCAAAGCCTCCCTAGACTCGGCTCCACACATTCTCCTCCCCATCCCTCCCTGACCTGGATCCTCACGTAGTACCTGCACTTGCCATTGACTTTCCACCACTGCAGTTTGCTCACATGGCTCCCTTGGGCTAGAATGCCATCCTTCCCTTTTCCTTACCTTTCTCCCAAACCAGGGAACCTTCCCTGGCATGACCCTTGTTCTGTTATCCCACTCTGCCATCTACTACTCACTCTGCTGCCTCCATGAGCCTGGGAGCTCCAATTCCCACAGACCAGGTTGCAGTCCCTTCTGTATCTTGGGGATCTCCTGAGCGCCTGAGCCACAGTAGACACTCTACCTGTGTTTACTGTCGATGTTTTAGCTGCCAGTATGAATCTGCTGCCATTCTGGGGACTAGTTAAGCACATGTTGGGACACTCATCCAATAGAATACTACGCAGCTGTCAAGAATGCCATGGATTGGTATGGAGTAATCCAAGATCTAATAATACGTGAAAGAAGCAAGGTATATGCCTGTAAAAAGCAGCAAGCTATTATTTGTGTAAAGAAAAAACCACATGTACTTGCACTAGCAAATGTTATCTTGAGAGAGGGGAACTGGGGATCTGGGGGAATGGGGAAGAAAGGAGGGGTTTTGAGTATGTACCATGTGTATGTGAACTTAGCAAATTACCTCAAGAGTTAGGTGCTGAGGAACATGAGGAGAAGCAAGCAGGTATCAGGCCTGAGTGGAGGAGAAGCCTGGATTGCCCGTGTGGCTCTTCCTGGAGGACCCCGACACAGCCACTGGCTGTGGAGGGGTGCAGCATCCCCCCAGAGTCCTCAGCACCTTGGGCATCTCCCACCCAGGCAGTGTCCCAGCCTCTGGGCCCTGCCACACCTCATGCCATCCACTGCCACACCTTTGCCGGGCTTGTGCCTTTACTGGAAGTGCCCTGCCTTTTTATTTCCACCAGTTCCGGTTTAGTTTCCAAGTCCTGACACAATTCCTGCCTCTTCCCTGGAGTACCCCTGGCCCCCGTCACAGGCCTCTGCCATCTAGCTCCCTCGGCCTGTGGTCTTCCCCTCTCCTCCCCTGCAATGGAAGGGCCATACACCTGCCTGCTGGGACACCGACATGCCTGAGTGTGTGTGTGTGTGTGTGCACATGCACGTGTGTGTGTGCGTCTGTATATGTGTCTGTGAGACCAGGTGGGGTGTGTGTGTGAATGGGGTATGTATGTGTTTGAGTGTGTGGGTGTGTACAGGGAGTGTATGTGTTAAGGTGTGTGTGTGTGTGTGTGTGTGGGGTGAGAGGCAGGGCTCAGGGGTCAACAAGGGCCCCAGGGAACTATTTTTTTCTTTTTAGATTCCCTATCTTTAAAACAAGGAAGAAATGCCAAAATAATATGCAAAATATCAATATATGTATTTTAAAATTTTTCATTTTAGAATAATTTCAAACCTAAGAAAATGTACCATGATCGTAGAGAGCTCCTGTATAGCCTTCACTCAAATAGTTTCTTACCCCATGTTTTATCATATTCCCTACCTCTCTCTCTTTATAATATATCTTTGCATGCATGATATATCCACTTTTTTTCTGCACAAGAGTCCAGTTAAGTTGAAGATGGCATGTCCCTTTATCCCTAAATGTTTCAGTGGGCATTTCCTAAGAACTAGGATTTTTTTTTGGTTGTTTGTTTTACATAACAACAGTACAGTTATCAGAATCAGGAAATTTCACAATGATACACTGCTATTATCTCATCCAGGAGTCAGCAAACATTTTCTATAAAGAGCCGGATATTTTCAGTTTTGCGGGCCATATGGTCTCCATTGCAACTACTCAACTCCGCCCCACTGTGCAAAAGCAGCCATAGATAAGGTGAAATTGAACGAGCATGAATGTATTCCAATAAAACTTTATTTATGAAAACAGGCAGCAGGTCAGGCCAGATTTGTCCTGAGGGCCGTAGCTTGCCAACTTCTGATAGTTCATATTCAAATTTGGCCAACTGTTCCAATAACATCCTTTTAGAGTGATATTGTTTCCTGATCTTTGTATAGATTTTACATGTTTACCTTGAAAAAATTAATGGTCTTAATCCTCCAAAATAGAACTGAAAATAACTGTGCTATTCACATGGCGATCACAGGGTTTAAAAATGTCTGAATTCATGCTGCAGCCCTGACAGGCAGTGCAGTCCTGTGATGGGTGTGGGTTTCATCTGTGTCTTTTCCTTTGTCCAGTCCTAAATGCAGCTCTGTGAAGTTCTGAATAACTTCATTTAAGGTTGCTATACAAGTCTATGTTAGGGTTCTTTATGGTGATGACCCCTATACCAAATGACTCTGCTGGCCTCCCAGTGACCTTAGATCCTCCTTAAGGACAGGAACCAGATTCTGTTCCTCACAGAGCCTGGCCCAGCAAGACCCGTGGACCTGGGTCAGGGTGAGGTGTGGCCTGGTGCAACGCTCCTCTGAGAGCTGCCATTTCCCATTGCTTGTGAGGCTCACTCAAGCTCAGAATGAGAAGCACCTGGCTTGGCCCTCGGGCACAGTAGTGAAGGTTTAAATAAAAATGTCTCCAGCTGGGTGCGGTGGCTCACGTCTGTAGTCCCAGCACTGTGGGAGGTTGAGGCAGGTGGATCACCTGAGATCGGAAGTTTGAGACCAGCCTGACCAACATGGAGAAACCCTGTCTCTACTAAAAATACAAAATTAGCTGGGCGTGGTGGCAGGTGCCTGTAATCTCAGCTACTTGGGAGGCTGAGACAGGAGATTCGCTTGAACCCAGGAGGCGGAGGTTGCAGTGAGCCAAGATTGCACCTCTGCACTCCAGCCTAGGCAACAAGAGAGAAACTCCATCTCAAAAAAAAAAAAAAAAAAAAAAAAAAAAAAAATCTCCAAAGAACCAGTTGTGTAGCCAGATGAATCAAGGGCCACTAAGTATTTGCTCCAAAGGCCACAGAGGCTGAGTAGTAGGCCCAGCTATGACAGCCAGAGAGGACAAGAAGGGCATCCAGAGACTTCTGGCTCCACTGGCCTTTCTTTCTTTCTCTCTCTGTCTCTCTCTCTCTCTTTTTTTTTTTTAAAAAAGAAAGAGACAGGGTCTTGTTCTGTTGCCTGGGCTGGAGTGCAGTGGTAAGATTGCAGCTCACTCCAGCCTTGAAATCCTGGGCTTAAGTGATCCTCCTTCCTCAGCCTCCTAAGTAGCTAGGACTACAAGCACACACCACCATGCCTGGCTAATTAAGAAAATTTTTTTTTCTTAGAGAAATGAGGGTGTTGCTATGTTGCCTCAGCTGTTCTTGAACTCCTGGCCTCAAGTGGTCTTCCCACATTGACCTCCTAAAATGCTAGTATTCCAGGTATGAGTCAGTACATCCCCCCAGGACCCTCACTGGCTTTTCCCTTAAGGAAGACTTTATTTACAACTATTGTGGTAGGTGTCAAGACTATCACAACAGTGGGGAGACTATATTCAACTCCAAATACAGCACAGACAGCTGAGGGTTTACAGCCAACCAGCAGAATGAAGGGTGGGAGCACGCTGTCAGTGGATGGGAGTTACTAAGAGGAGACATCAAGGGTAGGGGGATTCTTGCTAAATCAATGCAACAGGATTCTTGCTAAAAAAGGGCTAGGCAGACTGAAGACAGGATCCAAGGATGAAGCCTACTCAAAAAGAGGGCTCAGAGGAGCTGGTTTAAGTTTGCTCAAGGAGAGTCTTTGTCACATGCTATGCGATCTTAGAACTGCCCCCCCTCCACATTTACAAGTGAGGAAATAGAGGTTCAGAGAAATAGTCATTTGCCTGAGGTCTGCTTTAGTCCATTTCACCCCCAGGGGGCCCCGCCCTAAGGTTCTGACCACAACTGCCCCCTGCCCACAAGCTATAGGTAAAAGGACATGAGCCCCAGCCCTTCCTTTGCTACTGGACTCATTGCTGTGTGACCCTTCTTAAGACCAGTCCATCTCTGGTCCTCTCAATGTGACCCAAAGCCACAAGGGAGTCCTCTGGCCGAGCCATGGCAACACAGGGGAGCCGGGTAGTCCAGGCTTGGGATGGGCAGGGTACTAATTAGTGAGAGCTCCTCTGGAATGTTAAGTACCCAGCCCTGGAATGCAGCTCCTGCTGGCTGCAAATCCCCCTGCCATCAAACAGGCCCTGCCATGGCAATAAAGATCAGGGTGGGCAGGCCCCGGGGGCCCTGTCTTGGGAAGCCCACCAGGCAACACATTTCTCTAGCCTTTCCCCACGATCTCCCTCCATTAAGAACTCACTCTATCTTAGAGCTTGAGCTTGGCTCAGAGCAAGGCTTGGTGAGTGTGCTAGGGGCCTTTTAAGGTGGCCCCCAGTGATTCCTACCTCTTGTTGTTAATGCCTTTGTGGAATGGCCTCTCCTTCAGTGTGGGCTGAGCCTAGTGAGTGGCTCCTGACAAATAGAATACAGCAAAAGTGATGGCACATCACGTCTGATACTAGGTTACAAAAAGACCGTGGCTTTTGTCTTGGGCACTCTGTTGCTGTCTCTGAGTGAAGCCAGCTGTCATGAGCTGCCCAGTGGAGAGGGCCACGTGGCAAGCATATGAGAACAGTCTCCAGCCAACAGCCAGCAAGGCCATCCAGGACAGATAGGAACTGAGGCTTACAGACCTACAACCCACAAAAACAGAATCTTGCCAATAACCACATGAGTAGGCTTCGAAGAGGATCCATCCCCAGATGAGCCATCAGATGACTGTTGACTTCATTACAGCTTGATTGCAGCCTGAGAGAGACCATGAGGCAGAGGACCCAGCTAAGAACCTATGCCCAGATTCTTGACCCAGGAAACTGTGACATCATAAATACCTGTTGTTTTAAGTTGCTAACTTTGGGGGCAAATGTTATGTAGCAATGGATAACTAGTACAGCGCATATCAATCAAGCACTTACAGTGTGCCTGGCCCTCTTCCCATCACTCTTTCCCCTGGTACCCTTAGGAGATCAGCCCATTTGATAGCCATGGAAAGTGAAGCGGGTGTGGAAGCCCAAGGCCAGGCTCTTTAATTTCAGCACCCATAGAAAACTCAGGACACCCTGAGTTTTGTTTTGTATTGTTTCGAGACAGAGGCTCCCTCTGTCACCCAGGCTGAAGTGCAGTGGCGTGATCTCAGCTCTCTGAAATCTCTGCCTCTGGGTTCAAGCAATTCTCCTGCCTTAGCCTCCCAAGTAGCTGAGATCATAGGCATGTGCTACCATGCCTGGCTAATTGTTGTATTTGTAGTAGAGGTGGGATTTCGCCGTGTTGGCCAGGCTGGTCTCAAACTCCTGACCTCAAGCAATTTGCCCACCTCGGCCTACTGAAGTGCTAGGATTATAGGCATAAGCCTGGCCCTACCTCAGTTTTAACAAGGCAGTTTCACCTGTCTGATTTCCTTGAGCTTCATAGTCAGGAATATATTATGAATCCATTGGCCAGTTGAGGAAACTGAAGCCCAGAGGGGAGATGGATTTGTTCAAAGTCACACGGAGTGTTAGCTGCAAAGTCATGAGCCCCGACCCCAGGGTCATGAGTTCTGAGCTCAGGATCTTTACTGCACACCAGGCTACCTCCCCTGCCCAGCCTGGCTCACACAGAATCCTATGGAATGGGGCTCAGAAGAAGGCAGACATTGGTGATTCTGAGGTCTACCGCCTAGTTTCCTTGGGGCTCAGAACTATGCATGTGCCGTTAAGGAGTGTCCCTTTGCCATCTAAGGCCTGTTTTTTGGGGGTCTAAGACCTTGAGCCTGGACCCAGCCCCTACAGGAGCCTAATGGTCTTGGGCTCAAGGGAGGGAGCTCAAGGCTCCTGCTGTTCAGGGTCAGCTCGGAGGTCCTGCATCCTCAGGACACAGCCTCACTGTTCTCAGACATCCCACATGGAGGAGCCATAAGTCCCTGCCTGGACAAGACGGGCCGAAGGTTTCCCCTGTGTGGGAGGCCAGGGCAGATTTGGTGCCCTGTGGTCTCTGCTTCCACTTGGGACCTGGGACAGACAGATATTGGGGGCTTGGACCCTAGCAAAAAGTGGGCAACATAAACAACCTCCTGGGGCACTCACCAGACACAAACAGATCCGGGTCTGTGCCAAGACTGCCCCGTCCTTCTCAGACTACAGAGAGCCCAGGGAAAGGCAGGATGGCACAGCACCTGCTGGGGCCTCCGCCTAGACCAGGACACTCAAGGGAGTCTGACAGGATTCGAATTTCTACAATCCTGCCAACAGAATGCTGCAGAATGACAGAATCTCCCTCTAAAGAAGGAGGGCACCTTCCTTGCTTCAAGGCCAAGGCCCTACTCCCAACAGTCAGGTGGAGAGACCATGGGCTCTCTGAGCTGAGAAAGATCTTAGGGACCATGGGCCACCCTCAGGCTCAGTCAGGACCAAACCTACCAGTTTACACCTAAGGACTGGGGCCAGGGGAGAGGGCCGGATTTGCCCAACATCACAGAGGCTGGAGTGCCAAGACCAGTATGAGAATGAGGGTTTCTGACTCTCAGCCCAGTGCCCGGGGCTCTAGGCCAGTGGTCCTCAAACTTTGGCTTGCATTGGAATCATCTGAAGGGCTTGCTCAAACCCAGGGGGCTAGGCCCTAAGCCTGGAGCTTCTGGCTTTGTAGGTCTGAGTGGGACCCGAGAAGCTGCATTTCTGACAAGGTCCAGGTGGTGCTGATGCTGCTCGTCTAGGAACACACTTGAAGAACCAGTGCCCTGGGCATGCTGTCTTCCAGATCACTCTCCTGATGGTCCCCTAAAGCAGTGCTCCACATCCTTTTTGGCACCAGGGACTGGTTTTGTGGAAGGCAATTTTTCCACATACCAGGGTCGGGAGATGGGGTATGGTTTTGAGATGAAACTGTTCCACCTCAGATCATCAGGTATTAGTTAGTTAGATTCTCATAAAAAGCACGAAACCTAAATCCCTCACACACGCAGTTCACGAGAGGGTTCACGCTCCCAAGAGAAGCTAATGTGTTGGCTGGGCATGGTAGCTCATGCCTGTAATCCCAGCACTTTCAGAGGCTGAGGCTGGCGTTTCACCTGAGATCACGAGTTTGAGACCAGCCTGGATAACACGGCGAAACCTCGTCTGTACTAAAAATACAAAAATTAGCCAGATGTGCTGGCACGTGCCTGAAATCCCAGCTACTAGGAAGGCTTGAGGCAGGACAATCGCTTGAACCTAGGAGGCAGAGGTTGCAGTGAGCTAAGATTGCACCACTGCACTCCAGCCTGGGCGACAGACTTCATCTCCCCACCTAAAACAGAGTTGAATGTGGCAGCTGATCTGACAGGAGGCAGTGCTCAGGTGGTAATGTTTGCTGGCCCGCTGCTCACCTCCTGCTGTGGAACCCAGTTCCTAACAGGCTATGGACCAGTATCAGTTCACAGCCTGGAGGTTGGGGACCCCTGCCATAACGCACAGACCGAGGGCAATTTGCAGAGTCCCTGAGTGCCTGCCTAGGTACAAACTCCTTTGAGGGAGTGGGGTGTGTTGAAGAATCGTGAAGGGCAGCACCCTGTCTTGTTCATTTTTGTATTTATTGGCCAAGCAGTTCCCCTATTAGCTGACCTATAAAACCCACAGATATACATGAAACACCCCAACTGTATAAGAAAACATATTTAGGAAAATTAATTTTTTTGTCATAACCTTACTGAAAGTATTTTGTTGTTGTTGTTCGGGTAAATCAAGTATTATGAGGGGGAATATTTTTATTAAGGAAACTTTCAGTAGGATGTCGATGGGAAGTGACAGAATGGTCTCTGCTGTGAAGTTTTCTGTTTCCATGCTTTGCCACTAGGGGCTGGTTTCAGCCTTCACTTTACCATCAGTTCTCCCTATCCATGGGTTGAAAATATTTGGAAAAAAAAAAAAAGGATGGTTATGTCTGTACTCCACATGTAAAAATCTATTTTCTTGTCATTGTTCCATGAATAACACAGTATAACAACTGTATACATAACTTTACATTGTATTAGGTATTATAAGTAATCTAGAGATAATTTAAAGTATATGAGAGGATGTGTGTAGGTTATATGCAAATAATATACCATTTTATATAAGGACCTGAGCATCTGTGGATTTTCGTATGCATGGGGGTCCTGGAACCAATCCCCCATGGATACTGAAGGACAAGTCTATTTTACCTTTTTGGCACTAAAGCTTCTATTCTTCTTCTTTTTTTTCCCGAAGGCCCAGAGAGCAAGTTTATTTGGTGAATGCTGACGGCAAACATCATCCACGAGAGACAAGATGGGAAAGGTGTTGAGACAAGAGAGCCTAGGGAAACTTCAGGCTAGATACAAAATTCACACAGGGAAAGGCACGGAGTCGGGAGACTGGGAGGGTCCTCAGCCATTCAGCACCATGCGGACGAGCTCTGCATAGTTGATACAACCATTGCTGTCCTCGTGCCCTGCCAGCAGCATCTCTACTTCTTCCTCGGTCATCCTCTCACTCATTGTGACAAGAACATGCCAGATTTCAGCACCCGTGACGGTGCCATTTCCTTCCTTGTCAAACACCCGAAGTCCTTCGACATAATCCTCATAGGTGCCCTGGTCCTTGTTCTTGGCCACTGTCTGCAGCATGGGCAGAAAGTGCTCAAAGTACAGCACCTTCACATTCATCTCATCACTCTTGGGGTTCCCCAGGACCTTGAGCACCTCGGCGTTGGTAGGATTCTGGCCCAGGGCCCTCATCACGTCCCCACACTGGCTGTACAGGATCTTGCCATCACCTGCTCGGTCAAACAGCTGGAAGACCTCCTTGAACTCTGCGGTCTGGTCTTCGGTGAAGTCACACATCTTGACTGCTCAGCTCTGCGGGACCTTTTCCTGCAGTAATGGCCAGCTTCTATTCTTAAACTGATGCTTTGATACTGGGTAAGTGGTAGCTCTATTGACGTAGATATAGATTCTGGATATATATGGATGTGGCCTTGGATACAAATACAGCTGCAGATGCAGAGACAAATGAGGATCTAGATAGAGATACATATACAGATACAGATAGAGATATAGTGTGTGTGTGTTTTGAAAAAAAGTACAAGCATGTCTAACATGCTGGCCTGTATGGTATACTCCTCCTCTAGGACTTCATGTTGCTTAATGTGAGGGACACAGCTTTGTCCGTCTTCCCACCAAGAACTTACATCCTCCTATGCAGACAGTACGGAGAGGCTACGTGTTCCAAGGCCCATGGGGTTTGCCACTAAAGGGCCCAGGATAGAAAGAGATGGGTTTTAAGGAGATCAGAGCCAGCTTCTTGGAGGAACAGAGCCATGTGAAATGACTCAAAATTAAGTCCATGGAGTACAGCTGTGATCACATGACTCCCCACCTCCCCACTGCCCATAGGAAGCAAAAAGCCTGCAGCCTGGCAGATGTGGATAAGGCTCATCATCATTCAGCTGGGCCCTCCCTCTGTATCCCTCAAACTGTGGGGTAGCCCAGCCATGCCTGACTTCTGTGCACCCAGCCTTTTCTCATCACTGTGCCCTTGGCCCAGATCACCTTTCTCCAACTTCTCTGTTATCCAAGTCCTACATATCCTCCACCCAGCCTCACTCTTTCTTTAAGTTCTCAGAACCCAGGACTTTTATTTCCGGGGTGCTGGGAGCCCATATGGCCTTGTCTTATGCCTTATTACTGCGGCACAAGCTGCTGGTTATCTGCTAATCTCCATCCTTCCCTTCCTCTGTGGCAGGGGTCAGCAAGTTATAACTCGTAGGCCAAATCTGGCCTGCTGCCTATTTTTGTGCTGCCTGCAAGCATGAAAGTATTTCTTTTTTGCGTTTTCTTTTTTTTAGGACAGAGTCTCCCTTTGTCACTCAGACTGAGTGGAGTTGCACAGTCTCGGCTCACTGCATCCTCGACCTCCTTGGCTTAAGAAATCCTCCCTCCTCAGCCTCCAGAGTAGCTGGGACCACAGGAGCAAGTCACCATGCTGGGCTTTTTTTTCAGTTTTTTGTAGAGACGGGGTCTTCCTATGTTGCCCAGGCTGGTCTCAAACTCCTAGACTCAAGCAATCTGCCCACCTCAGCCTCCCACAGTGCTGGAATTACAGGTCTGAGCCACTGGGACTGGCCTTTTTTTACATTTTTAAGTGACTGAAAATATAAATATTTTGTGAATCATAGAAACTATATAATATTTAGATTTCATTGTCCATAAATAAAATGTTATTGCAAGTACAGACAGGCTTATTCATTTCTGTGTCTATGACTGCTTTCACTCTTTTGTGGTAGGGTAGGCAATGCCACAGATCATGTATAGCTTGCAAAGCCTGAAATATTTACTGCCTGGCCCTTTAAGAAAATGTTCACCAACCCCTGTTCTACAGTGTGAAGTCTGTCTGTTTCTGTTGGGCACTTGGGCTGCCTTATTAAAGACTGCATTGCCCAGCTTCCCTCGTACCACCTAAGTGTGACATGGGACTAAGTTGTGACCGTGGGTTCTAAGTAGAAGTGATGTTACCTAAGGAAAGAGGACATGTCCCTCCATCTCTTTCCTCTGCCCAGAATGTAGACAGGAGCCCATAATGGATATCCCAAGAGGGCAGAGTGGCAAGATGGAAGGAGCCTGGGTTCCCGGATGACCCTGGAGTAGGATCGCCATCCCAGTCTGGGAGAATGTACCCCTGGAGAGCCACACCAGAGAGCAGTCAACTCCACTCTGACATGACCCTGACTAAGGCACCTCACATTCATCTCCCCCAGCAGAAAACAGGCTCCTTGAGGGTAAGGGCAGAGCCTGCTTCTTTCACCAGAGCTCCCGGAACACGGCCCAGCACATTGGAGACCTGCGTGTGCCCCTTACTGGTAAGTGACCTGTGGCAAATGGCCTCCCTGGCCCATTTTCTCTTCTATGAAATCAGATTTAGTACCATACTCACAGGATTATTGCCAAGTTTACTAAAATGTGTGTAAAACCCCAGCCCTGTGCTGGTATGTAATAGGAGCCAAATAAATCTTGGCTATTGTCAGCTATTAAGTTTTCCGAAATCCGATCCTGTCCCCCACCTCCCTGCTGTAAACCATGGCTCCCTGGTTTCCCTAAGTTCAAATCAGTTCCCATTTGAACTCAGTACAATGACCCGCAAGATCCTTTATACCCCGATGCTGTCCACCTCCCCAGTCTCATGGCTCATCCTCCAAATGACTCAGGCCTGTGCCCCTGCCCTGGCATCCGGTCCTTCACAGCGGGGGGTGTCTTAAGGTGGGAGTGAATGAGAGAAATGTGCTAAGTCCAGATGACCCCTTGAAAATGTCTTCAGTCACTCATAGGTACAGTACCCGGACTTAGTACCTCTCAGTACGTCCAAAACAGTCTTCCTCCAATGTGGGAAAATGTGGTTATATCTTCAGTTGAGCACCAGATAGCTGGCTTGCGTTTACGGGCCTCATGGGATCAAAAATATGCGTCTTTAATCGGTAGAGCCACCCTGAGGATTGAAAGTTCATGCGATGCTTCTCTGCTGTGCTTTCAGTCCTTGTCGTGTGCCCTGTCTTCTCACGCCCGAGCCTTTGCACCTGCTGCTCCTTCCACCTGGAATACCCAACCTGCCTCTCCCCACAACAAGGCCCATTCCTCTTTCAGGCCTCTGAGCAGGTGCCACTTCCTCCAGGAAGCCTTCCCTGGCTCCCTTCCATATACCCTGAAACGCCTTTGCCTGTGCGGTGGCCTCCCACTGTATGGTCACCACCTGACTATCTCTCCGTCTTTTTATCTTTTTCACCAGGTCATTCCTTCTCTTTTGCTCACTGTTGAATTCCCAGCGCCTAGCATCGAATTTGGTGCACAAGAGGTGCCCAGCAAACGCCTGTGGAATGAGTGGACGGCGGGGACTGTCAGGGCTGCCTCTGCTTGCACCCGCGGGCAGGCAGGGGAGGGCAGGAAGGAGAGCGCCGTGGGGCCTTCCCTCCCCGCCGTCCTCCCAAACCCTTTCCCTGCCCAACAGGGCGCCACTGGCCTGTCCCACACCCTCTCTGCCGCCTGCCCAGTGACCTAATTATTGTTTTTTCTTCCAGCCCCGCGGAGGGGAAAACAGAAATTCCTGGTGGATGACACAGGCCCGGCGGCCGCCTGCGAGCAGAGCACGGGACCGGCTGGGCCGGCTTCGCCCGCCCTGAA
>NW_012115043.1:4353613-4357960 GCF_000951035.1 Colobus angolensis palliatus | reverse complement strand
CGCGGCGAGGGCGCGGGGCTCTCGGCACCCCTCTCCCGTGGCGGGGCCCTGCCCCGGCTCTTAGAAAGAGCACTGGGCTCGGAGCCAGAGCGCCGTGGGGCCAGCGCCCCAGCTCTTAGTGGATTGCTTCATCTGCCACTCATGTCCTGCGCCCTGGAAGCTGCAGAGACAGCCTCGGCTCCGCGTACAAGCGCTGGGCTGACAACTGACAGCGGCGACGCTTGGAATGAGATGTCTAAGGGTCCAAGGGTCAACTCTTTCCTCCAGGCCTGGCAGATCACAGATACTCCTTTTTCTTAACCTTATTAAGGAAAAAGGCAGTCACTCGTGCCTTCTGCCAACAAATATTCATTGAGCACCTACTATGCGCTAGACCCTATGTTAGGCCTTGAGGATGGAGGGGTGAATGAGACAAACAAAGCCTCATGTTTTTTTGGTGGAGACAAGCAATAAACACTTGAATACGCATCTGAGACAAGATAGTGCTGCAGATGGTGATGGGTGTCAGGGAGACCCATCACCTGAGGCCAGGGGAAAAGGCTTTGTGGGAGACAGAGGAGTTGCTCAGTGGCCCCAGAGGAAGGCCTTCCTGGGACGGTGCCCCTTAAGCTGAGACCCCAGCAAAGTGTGGGATTCAGCAAGGCAATTTTCTAAGGGAAGGGTTTTTAGCTAAAGCAGACAGCAGGTGCAAAGGTCCCAGTCCTCTCCCCGGTCCTTGCTGGTAGAATGATCTCTCACACTCCTGGACCCCCAGAGCACAAGGTCGCACCCCTTCTTCTGACAAGGGAGGAAGCGTGAAGCCCAGATCTGGAGTCAGATAGAC
The DNA here is from genome assembly GCF_000951035.1 of Colobus angolensis palliatus. Lineage (NCBI taxonomy): Eukaryota > Metazoa > Chordata > Mammalia > Primates > Cercopithecidae > Colobus > Colobus angolensis. The sequence goes on along the minus strand of NW_012115043.1, from coordinate 4,357,137 downwards.
CTGGCTTTACATTCTGGCCCTGCTGCCCACTAGCTGTGTGACCTTGCACACATCACTTAGCCTCTCTGAGTGGTAGTTCCTGCATCTGTCACATGGGGGGAATGACACTCTGTTCTTTACAGGTTTGTGTGAGGATTCAATGAAGTAACACCAAAATGTTGCAAGCCCAGACTTGGGCATCCTTATGTGCTCGAACGAATGATCTCTGGGATTCCTAAGAACTCAGCTTCTGCTTCTGAAAACTAGGTCTCTCTCTGACTCGGACTGAAAAGCGAATTTACCTTTCCCCATCCTGGTGGCAACGAGGGGTCCCATGGTAGAACTGTGTGCAACTTGCACAAACTCTGGGAGAGGCGTCCTAGCTGGGGTCTCCTGTTGGATGCCCTTTGGAACTCAGAGCCCCGTTTATAGGAGGAGAGAGGAGCAGTTGATTGGACAGCTCCCCACCCAGTCAGCCACACTATTCGAGTCTCAGCCAAGCATTTGGTGGAGTTCAGAGAGGAGGCCTCCAGCAAGCCCAGGTTAGAGCCAAGCTGTCGCACTGGTGAGGTTCATACTTCACATTCTCACCCTCTTCCCTAGGCTTCCCCTCCCTGCCTCCTTTGCTAAACTTGCCCTTCCTTGAGAAAGGACAGGAGGTCAGTCACTTTACAGTGATTAAGAGAGGACATCAATCTTTGGAGATACTCCCTCATTTGACATGTGGGGAATCTGAAGCCCAGAGATGGCAGGGCTTTGCCAGAGGCTACACAGCAGTCCTGAGGATGAGAATTTATGCCAGAGACCCTTGATCTAGGGCTGTTTCTCTCTGGTACTTCATGGCCTAGTTCTACCCATTTTACACATGGAACAAACTGGGGCCCAAAACTGTAACATAAGCCAGCAAAGGCTTCCCAGGCCAACACTAGCAATGAGGAATGAGGAAAGTACTTTAGGCGGGGTTTGGGGGAAATGGGATCCCTCCAGGACCCCTCCAATTATTCCTAGACCCACCTGCTTTGACGGTGATCTCTGCCTTCATCCCCTAGCTGGCACCGCACCAGGGAAAAGACACCTGGAGGGATCTGTAGCTATCAGCTCTCCCTCATCACCCAGGAATCCTAAATCTCCCCATCCTGACTGATCAGCCCATTTGGGGCCCAGATCCACATTGGTGCCCTTGTCTGTCTGGCTCCCGTGAGAGCTGGCTGTGATGGTTGAGCACCTGGAGGCCACTAAGGTCAGGCTGGGCACCACCTCACTCTACCCCAGGGCTCTAGACCAATGCCCAGGTGGGAGCTTTTTCTCAAGACTTGGACATCAACAGCCAGGCCTGGCACCAAAAGCCTCTCCTCACCTGCAATGTTTGCTGCCAGCTGCTCTGAGGCGTTGCGTTTTATTTGTTCATTAGCTCATTCATTCATTCTTTCTTGCATTCAATATCTCTAGAGAACCTGCAAGGTGCCAGGCACTGCCCCACACATTGAGGGTGGAGCAGCAAACAAGATGGTGAGGCCCTGCCTTCTGGAGCTCACTTTCTGGGGTGGGGAGACAGGCAGTAAATCAATATACAAAAGACAGAAGATCAGACAGAGATAGCAAGGTGAGGGGGTGGTGCATGATGGGGGTGTTCTTTTAGACCAGGTAGTTGAGCAGCGGCCATGAAAAAGTGGGGGTGGCGGGTCGGGGATGCCTTGCCGATGTCTGGGGGAGAAATTTAGAAAGAGGTGCCTACAGATGTCAAGGCTGTGAGGCAGAAACATGCCTGGTGTTTTGGGGGATAGCAAGAAAGGCACTGTGGCTGGAGTGAGGGGGACAGATGAGTGCGTGGGCAGGGATGAGACTGGAGAAGGGAGGGGCCGCACAGTGTGGGGGTGGGCGGACAGGGGACCCTCAAGGCACCGAGCTGCCCCACTTCTTCCATGTCAGCCTCTGTCCAGCCCCTGCCTTGAGTGCACTGTGCCGTCCCAGGCAGCGTGGACATACCCCAGGAGCCTGTTATAGAGCAGGCTGTCTGAGGGGCTTCTCTGCTTCCCCTGCATCACGTGTCCTTTCACACCCCTTTCACGTGTCCTAAAAGGCAGGATTAAAAGGATGGGAGAGGAAGCTGGCCTCCCCTGGGAAGATGCTGGACTCAGAAATCTCTGAATTCTAGGCTTCACCTCTGAGTAACTGCATGAACTTGGATGAGCTACTTAAATGCTCTGAACTTCCGTTTCCATATCTGACTAAATATACCGACTGCAAAAATAGCTACGAAAGCTAAGCGTCCACCAGCCCCTAACCCAGCAGGTACACTCCTAGCTACAGACCCAAGAGAAATGAGCACGTATGTCCAAAAGGCATGGACAGTGTTCTTGGGGATTGTTCACAATGATCCCAAATGAGTCAACCCTGAGGCTCATCATGAGAAGAATGGCTGAAGCCGTGTGGGACAGTTGTACAGTGGAATATTGCACAGTGACAACATAAAGAAACTACTGATAGAGGCAGCAACTTGGAAGAATCTGACGTTTTGTTGAGTGAAAGAGGCCAGACACGCAAGAGTAGGAGCTATGTGATTCCATTAAGCCGAATTCAATAATAGGTGAGGCTAGTCTGTGGTGAGAAAAGTCAGGATAGTGGTTACCCTTGGGGGTGCTGACTTGGAGGGGGACTGAGGGAAACTTCTGGCATGTTGGAAGTGGTTTATAGCTTTTTTTTTTTTTTTTTAAGACAGTCTCACTCTGTTGCCCAGGCTGGAGGGCAGTGACACCATCTCAGCTCACTGCAAGCTCCACCTCCCAGGTTCAAACAATTCTCCTGACTCAGCCTCCCGAGTAGCTGGGACTACAGGTGCCCAGCACCATGCCCAGATAATATTTGTATTTTTAGTAGAGATGGGGTTTCACCATATTGGTCAAGCTGCTCTCAAACTCCTGATCTCAGGTAATCCACCCGCCTCAGCCACCTAAATTTCTGGGATTACAGGCGTGAGCCACCATGGCTGGCCGGAAGTGGTTTATATCTTGATCTGGTTGGTATCACATGAGTTTATACCTATGTGAAAATTCATTAAGTTTGAGCTCATCAAACAATTTGAGATTCATGTAGGTTGTACCGTACATATGTTATATTTCAATAAAAAGGCGTTTCAAAATGCCTAGCGAGCTGATGAAGGTTAAATGGGATTGAGAATGTAGCTAGGCCTGCCTCAAAATAGGGCCTTGTGAATGTTCCTGGCTCCCTAGAGCCAGCCACTCTGAGGGACAAGGGGTGCCCTCCAGCAGCCAGGCTTTGTCTAGACTGTTTTGACATCAACGGCCATCGACTGCTGTGATTGCGGTGACAGAGCATCAGCCAGGGTCAGGTGATATTGTGCTGTGCTGTTGGGTTTTGTTTCGTTTTGTATTTTTTTGTTTTTGCTTTATTTTTTCGTTGCTTTGCTTTGTGATGAGAAAATTATTGTGCTTATCATCATTTATTTTATGTATTTATTTTTGAGACTACAGTCTCGCTCCATCACCCAGGCTGGAGTACTGTGGCGCGATCTCGGCTCACTGCAA
>NW_012115043.1:4345144-4353243 GCF_000951035.1 Colobus angolensis palliatus | reverse complement strand
GCTAGTTTTTTTGTATTTTTTAGTAGAGACGGGGTTTCGCCGTGTTAGCCAGGATGGTCTCGATCTCCTGACCTCGTGATCCGCCTGTCTCGGCCTCCCAAAGTGGTGTGTGTATTTTTAATAGAGACAGGGTTTTGCCATGTTGGTCAGTCTGGTCTCAAACTCCTGACCTCAAGTGATCCACCTGCTTTGGCCTCCCAGAATGCTGAGATTTCAGGTGTGAGCCACCACGCCGAGCTCCTGCTTATTATCATTCAATGAGGCAACTTGCTGGCGTTCAGTTCCCCAGGCCTGGTGTGTGTAGCAGAGACCCTGGAGTGGGGAGCCATCCCCTCCCTTTGCAGAGGGGCAGGGTTCCCCAGAGATGGGCTTGGGAGCCTTGGGTTCACCCAGCAATGGAGTGGCAATGCCCACCCCCAGCATTCCTCGGCCCACATCCCCAGTGCCCCCAAGATCAACTGGCTGGAGACAGCTGCACCACTTGTGCCTTTCCACCCTGTCCCAAAGTCACTGTCCCAGGCCCAGAGTGGGGAGTGATGTCCCCAAGGCAATACAGGAAGTCTGCAACAGAGCCAGACTAGGCCAGGGGAGGCGGGGAGAGCGAGAGGCTGAAGGCCTGGGCCACCTAGGGCACCAGCCAAGCTTCCTCCTTGAGCCCAGGTGGGGAGGCCCTTCCTGAGCAAAGGCTAGGGGTCTGTGTCCTCTCCCTGCTCTGAAGAAGGGGAACAGTTATAAGATTAATGAGGGAAGTACTTTTATCATTAGCTCAGTATCGGGGTGGGCATCGTTCCTTCTTTGCCGCCTTGATCACTCCCTGTGTTCTTCTAGTCATTGGCCTGATTCTTGGGCTACAGTCCACTCCCCTGCATGAGGCTGGAAGCTCCTTGAAGGCAGGAGATGTGTCTATTTTATTCCCACTGGGTTTCCAACGGCTGTGTGAGAGATGAAGGCATGGATGCTGAAGAATCACTTTGAAAGGGATGCCAACACTGAGGAAAGCCAGTGCCAGACAAGGAAAGGAAGGGTTACTTCTGGGGTGCGTGGTATTTGGGGCTGAGCCTTTAGATGGTTGTGGAGGTTTCAGGGAAAGCTGGCTGGGATGGGGTTTACAGGAGAGGGCGGGAGGCCCTGCAAGAGTGAAACCTGGACACCTGGAGATGCCAGGCCCTTCCTCTATGAGCTGAAGGTCCCTGATACTGGTGAGAGGCCCAGCTGAAACCTTTGGCCAGGGGTCAGGTGTAGGGGAAGGCAGTTCCTGGGTCCACAGGTACTGGAAGCCTGGGTGCCTACTCTCTGCCGTCCATAGGACTCCCAGTCCAGCCGGGAGAGGTGCTCCTTCTCCCTGGGAAGGGTAGGCGGCCCAGGCCTTTTCCACCAGTCACACTGGCCCTCCCATTATGGCTCTCCCTTGGAGCTTCTATTTCTAGGAGTTCCCTGTGAGCCTCCAGCCCTCTCCCTCGCTGTGTGACCCAGAGAAACCCTCCAGCCCTCAGAGAGGGTCACACAGAGAGGAAGGGGCAGAGCGGGGTCTAACTCCAGGCCAGGACTTCTAGCTCCACCTCCACCAGGTGCAAGGTCCTTATTCAGGCTGGTTGCCACGGGGTGGCCCCAGCATCAGGTCCCACGTTCTCACTGTGGTTCAGCCAGGAGCCCAGCATTCCCACACTGCCCAGGGAGGACTTCTGTTGTCAGGCGCATCTTCCCTGGCAGTGCCCACGGCCCTACACCTGAACCTGAGTTCAGGGCGCCGAGCATGCTGGCTTCAGGAAAGCCTAATCTCTGGGTCTTTGCGAGGGTCTCCTCTGACACCCCCATGAGACTGGGTCTTCCCCAGGGCAGGGCCTGTGCCTCCTCCATCAGACTAGAGACTCCTTGTTCACAGGCCCCTCAAGCTTCACCTCTCCAGTCCTGTGGCACCAAATCTCACTCCAGGATCCCCCCAACACCCTCAAGGCTGGCGAGATACACCCTCATGCACCTCCTACTCCAGGCCAGGCCTCTCCGCAGGCTCGGGGTGGAGGCCTGGCCTGGGTCAGGTAGGGGTGTGGGGGGCAGATCTTCCAGCCCCCTCTCCCCGGAAGGCCCTTGTGGTCATGGACCACATCTTGTTTTTTCCCACATCGCCCGTGCCAATTGCAGAGACTGGCCTAGAGTGGGCTCTGGTGACATGAACAAGGAGGATGTATAGAAGGTGACTTGGGATGTTCTCTGAGGGGATCCAGAAAGAAGTTCCAGGCCTCCAGATCCCCATCCCCGCCAGCTCCCCAAGAGCCACAGTCTGGAATTCCACTGAGGGACACATGTCTTTGACATTCTCTTCCTGGGAATAATTCAGAGGGTTCATTTACTGTGCTCAGGCCCAGAGGCTTTAGGGACTTTTGAGTCAAGAAACTGGGGTAGAAACCTGGGTGCTGGGAGATCTGGGCAGGGGTGGGTCTGCCAGCCTGCTCTTCAGCCTCCAGCGGGGAAGGGGTGAGCCCCCACAGCGGGACTGACCTCCAGACAGGCTTGTGCTCCTGGAGCCCTTGGGGCCTGTGGGAATAGCGGGGCCTCTGACAGACGCTTTATCAGGCCCTGTCGCCAGCGTTATCTGCGGCTTCTCAGCAAAGAAGGAGCTACAGTCACTCCAGACCACTCCAGGCTAGGAACAAAGCAGCCGAGTCAGCTGGCGTCCCATGGCTCTACTGCCAGACCCGTAGGCTCGGCAGCCTGCGCCCTGAGCTGGGTGTTCAAGGAGGTGGCTGGCCCAGCCAGGCGACGGCCCGTCTGCTGGGACTCCCCCGCTCAGAGCCTGCCGTCACTGGGACCACCTCCCTTGAGCCTGTCTTCAGAAGGGGGATGGGGCATGGGGTCACTCCAGTCCTTCCAGGGCCCTGCTGAAATGTCAGCCACAAAGGATGGGACACAGAGGGGCCTGTCCAGGAACAATGGCCAAGTGTCCGCATGGGATGAGGGCTGGGGCAGGGCTGGTCAAATGTTTACTTGGAATGATTTGAGTGGGCACCCTCAGGCCACGGGGGCAGCTGGCGCCTGGCATGGAGCCCCTCTACCCACTCTCATGGGGCACTGCAAGGATTCAGGCCCACCCCAGATGGGGCCTGAATGAGAAAGCACCCAGAGAGGGCAGCCAGCCAAGGCCTGGGCATGATCCTTCTCTGTCAGTCTCTGCCCTCTGTTGGGGAGAAGCGGGAGCTGGGAGGGCCAGCTCCTCTCATTCAGGAAGCACCTGCTTCTCTGGTCTCCTGCAGGGCTGCCAGGAATGGTTGGGCAGATCACGCACTGCAAAAGGGCACCTTGTCGCTGAAATAAGTGGATCCGAAATTCGTGCAATGCAGTTAGGGGCTGATTTAGTCCAGAGGCTGCTTTTTGGCAATTTTCTGCTAGGAGAGGGTGCCATTGTATACGGGGCACTGGGGATGACAACATGGTTCTTCTGGTAGGAGCTCACAGGGTATTCGGGGGAGGGTTGCCAGATGTAACACAGGATGCCTAGTTGGATTTGGGTTTCAGATAAACATCAAATATACATATAAAAAATATAGGATATAAACATTATATATGTAATGCTTTTAGTATAAGTCCCATGCATTATTGCAATGTCTGAAGTGTCATAAGGGACACCTCCCCCAAGCACGTAGGGTTAGGGCCCTGGGGCCATGCGGGAGGCTTAGCAGCCGGGCAGTGTGGCTGCAGAGGAGCCCGAGAGGCAACAGGGACAAGATGGAGTGTGGCCTTGAAGTGCCGGGAGTGAGCGGGGCCAGGTGGGGTTGTGAGTGGGGCGCGTACTGTGGCAGGCTCCCTCTGGCGGCCGTGTGGAGAACAGGCTGCAGGGCGCCGCGGAAGAGGCCACTCCGTGAGGAGCCCCGGGCAGGGAGCGTGGAGCTGGAGAGAAACGGCTGACTCTGGACATCTGAACTTTTTATGATGGAGAACGGTAAACGTATACAAAAGTAGGGAGACGAGGCTCGCCCATGTCCTCATGACCCGCGTCAACCATCATCAGATCATGGCCAATTATGTTTCATGTAAACCTCTCATCCCTCCCAGCAACGGGATTATTTTGAAGCAAATCCCAGACTTCATATTATTTCATCCATAAAAATGTCAGTATATATCACTAAAAGATAAGGCCTGGATGTATTTTGAAGCTGGAGCCACCAGGAATTTGCCCGGAGCCTTCAAGCCGCTATTAAGAGGGAGGGGCCCCTACCCCAGGAAGCTTCACACTGTGCAGTTAGTTCCCCGCTCTTCTGACCACCTCTCCTAGAACTTTCTAGTTTTTTCTCCCCTAAGACAAGTCTTCCTAGGCCTGAGCCTCTTCTCTTTCCGCTCCTGACTGTGCACCCTCCTTGAGGATGCCCCTTGGGCTGTGGTCTTGGACTCTCCAGAGCCTCCTCCCTAGAGTTCAGAGCGCCCACAGCCCTTTCCTCTCCGTAGTCCCTAGATAAGGGGATTGCCTAATGTCTAGGCCTTCAAAGATGACCCCTCCTGGGAATTCAGAACAGTCAGGCACCCCGGTGAATGAGAGGAGAGCTCACAGGAAGTCACAGAACGAGGGTCAGGGACACAGATTCGAACATGAAGATACTACTAAGTGAAGAGGAGGCTCTTTGCTCTCCAGAAGGCCACCTCCTCCAGGAAGCCGTCTGGCTCTGCCTCCCTGGGAGATTTTGGGTAGGTCAATTCCCCTCTCCGGGCCTGAGACAGGAACCAGTTCCTTACACAGAGCTTCTCCTTTCTCTCCCTCCTCTCAGATTCTGCACCTGCAAAGTCCCTTGGCCGGGAGGAGCTGAGGGGCAAACTGGACTCGGAGGGAGACTGCCAGGACTTTAACTTCCGACAGGCATAGTAACCGCTCTTTACAGGAGAGGAAGGTGACGTGGGAGAGGTAAAGCGACTTGACGGGTCCGCCAGTGTGCAGGGCGCACAACCCAGGGCACAAGCCCTCAGCCCTGGGCCCCAGGTGCCAGCCGGCTTTCAAGGGCCCACACCTCTGGGCAGAATCCAGCTCAGCGGTCCAAATCCTGCAATCCCGCTACCTCCCAGCCTCCCCCAGCAGCTCTGGGAGGCCAGCGCCTCCCTCCCCACTTCATTTTGCTCTGGCCCCCTTCTGTGGGCTGGACACAGTGGGCACCAGGCACACCATGCTTTTCTCTCATTCAATCCTCGTGGCAGCTCAGTGAGGGACTGTCCCCATTTCACAGAAGGGGAAACGGACACTCCGAGAGGCGCCAGGAGCTGCCCAGGGCCACACAGCTCTGCAGTGGGGGAGAGAGGGTGGAGACCCGGTCCTTTGACGGCAGGTGCTCTTTTCATTGCGTGGCAAGAACCGGCTTAGAACAGTTACCTATCTGAGGACCCAAGACCGCATGGTCCTCCTGGCTTTAGGAAGCCTTTCTTGTTTTTTCTTTTCTTTTCTTTTTTTGAGATGGAGTCTCACTCTGTTGCCCAGACTGGAGTGTAGTGACGCAATCTCCGCGCACTGCAACCTCCGCCTCTCCGGTTCAAGCGATTCTCCTGCCTCAGCCTCCCTAGTAGCTGGGATTAGAGGCACCCGCCACCCCACCCAGCTAATTTTTGTATTTTTAGTAAAGATGGGGTTTCACTGTGTTGGTCAGGATGGTCTCGATCTCCTGACCTTGTGATCCGCCCGTCTCGGCCTCCCAAAGTGCTGGGATTGCAGGCGTGAGCCACCGCTCCCGGCCTTCTTGTTTTTTCTTACCAATAACTCCTTTATCATGTTTCAACCACATGCTCACACTTGATCTTCCTGAAACCCCAGCGAGACAGATCTGATGATAGCTCGACTTTTATGGGCGAAGTGTCACAAGAGACCAGCCAGGGTCGGGGACCTTGTTCTGAAACTTTCCAGATTGTCCCCAGGCTCGCGTCGCGCCCGGGAACGGCCAATGGACGCTTGTGTTCTTCCAGCGCCCCCTACAGCCTTGCAATGGCATTAAATCACCCTGCCGGGCCAGTTAGTTCTGCTTGAAAAGTTTTCTTTCTTCTCAATACTTTGCTGCTGAATCTGGGATTTTCCCTTACGAGTTTGGTTTGTTTGTTTGTTTGTTTGTTTGTTTGTTTGTTTATTTTGAGATGGAGTCTCGCTCTGTCGCCTAGGCTGGAGTGCAGTGGCACGATCATAGCTCGCTGCAGCTCAACCTCCCGGGCTCAGGCGATCCTCCTGTCCCAGCCTCCCAAGCAGCTGGGACTGCAGCCCGTGCCACCATGCCAGGCTTCCCCTCACAAATTTGGATCTACCTCGTCCTTCCCTGCTTAACATATTTAGCAATAGTTAAAGCATGTTTATTTTCTGAAACTTTGTCTTCAGGAAAGTAAGATATAATAAATGCTCAACCAATTGGGGAGGTCGTCAGGCTTGAGAATCACAAGGAGTGTGGATCACCACCAGCCTGGGAAATTTTAAGGGTGAAGTCTGTGTTCCCCCATCATCCTAGACCAAGGCTCTCCCAGGAAAGGGACTGTGTCTCCCTCAGGCTCCCTTGCCCCCCACACCTCAATGAGGCTCTTCAAAGCAATGACAGGGGCAGTGAATGGGGAAGAGGTGGCTTCTGGCCTCTGTTTACACCTTGCGGTGGGTGACACCCTGTGCCTGCAACAGAGGAGGGGAGTTCTGTGTTCCCTGAGGCTCCGGCGGAGATTAGAAAGAGCCAGAAAGACCTGGCAGGTGCAGCCTGGGGCTCTCTCTACACATACAGGTCTTTCTCAGAGCCCAGAGGAACTTGAACATGGGCAGTCGTGTGAGTGAATCTTTCTGACGGGGGCATATTTGAGTGGAAGACTGCTGTTCCAGGAGGCAGGAGCCTGGCATGACATTCACTGGAGAAAGGGGAAGGGCCAGGAGAGGAGACCGGGAAAGGCCAGCCTGTGTCAAAGGCCCCATGGTACCCAACTCCCCACTCTGAATGTCCTGCCACCCACTGGTCACCCCAACTCTGAGGTCCTGCAGGTTCCTCAACTCCCATCTCGAACATTCCCGCCCACACCTACCCCTCCTTCTGGGTTACTCCTCTTGGTTCATTCATTCATCAGGCATTCCACCAACACGTAGTTGATCATTTATCAAGTGCCAGGTGTATTTTGCTTGTTTGTTTGGTGGGAGTTTATTGAGGTATAATTTACATATTGTAAATTATTCACCCTTTTTTAACATACAGTTATATGGGATCTGACAAATGTATAACAGATATGTAAACACTGCCACAATCAAGATATAGAATATTTCCATCAACCCAGAAAATTCTTTCCTGCTCCTTGTAGTCAATCCCTCCCACCTCCAGCCTCAGACAACCTCTGATCTGTTTTCTGTCCCTATAGTTTTGCCTTTTCCAGAATGCCATGTACATGAAATCATACAGTACAAAACCTTATGAATCTGACTTCTTTTGCTGGGCATCAATGCTTTTAAGAGTCATCTATGAATACATTGCATGTATTCATAGTTGTTCCTTTTCATTGGCGAGATGGATTGCAGTGTATAGGTATACTACAATATATTTTTCTATTCACCAGATGATAAGCATTGAGTTGTTTCCAGTTTTTGGCAATTATTAATAATGCCACAGTAAATGTTCATGTGTAGGTTTTTGTGCAAACATATATGTTCATTTTCCTGGGATGGATGCCTAGAAGTGGAATTGTGGGTTCTCATGTAAATGTATGTTTCACTTGATAGAAATCTGCCAAATTCTGGCTGGGCTCGGTGGCTCATGCCTGTAATCCCAGCACTTTGGGAGGCTGAGGTGGGTAGGTCACTTGAGATCAGGAGTTCAAGACCAGCGTTGCCAACATGGCGAAACCTTGTGTCTACTAAAAATACAAAAATTAGCTGGGTGATAGTGGCCCGTGCCTGTAATCCCAGCTACTTGGGTGGCTGAGGCAGCAGAACCGCTTGAACCAGGCAGGGCAAGGGCGGGGGCGGAGGTTGCAGTAAGCTGAGACTGTGCCACTGCACTCCAGCCTGGGTGACAGAGTAAGACTCTGCAGAAGAAAGAAAGAAAGAAAAAAGAAAAGAAAAAGAAAGAAAGAGAGAGAGAGAGAAAGAGAGAGAGAAAGAAAGAAAGAAAGAAAGAAAGAAA
>NW_012115043.1:4335390-4344524 GCF_000951035.1 Colobus angolensis palliatus | reverse complement strand
CAGTCTCCTGAGTAGCTGGGATTACAAGCATGCGCCACCATGCCTAGCTAATTTTGTATTTTTAATAGAGATGGGGTTTCTCCATGTTGGTCAGGCTAGTCTTAAACTCCCGACCTCAGATGATCCTCCGTCCGCCTCAGCCACCGAAAGTGCTGACTGCTGAGATTACAAGCATGAGCCACCGCACCTGATATTTTATTTTTTTATTTTATTTTATTATTATTTTTTAGACAGGGTCTCACTCTCTCACCCAGGCTGGAGTGCAGTGGCATGATATCAGCTCACTGTGTCCTCAACCTCCCAGGCTGAAAGGATCCTTCTGCCTCAGCCTCCCAAGTAGCTGGGACTACAGGTGCACCACCACACCTGGCTTTTCATGGCTTAACTTGTTTCATCCCCTGCTCTCCCACAATGACCAAGTTACTTCTGAAGCAAATCCTAGATGTTGTATCATTTCATTCCTATTCAGTATTATATCTAAAAGACATGGATTCCGTTTGTTGTTTGTTTGTTTTTGAGATGGAGTTTCACTCTTATTGCCCAGGCTGGAATGCAATGGTGAGATCTCGGTTCACTGCAACCTCTACCTCCCGGGTTCAAGCCATTCTCCTGCCTCAGTCTCCTGAGTAGCTGGGATTACAGGCGTGCGCCTCCATGCCCTGGTAATTTTGTATTTTTAGTAGAGATGGGGTTTCTCCATGTTGGTCAGGCTGGTCTCAAATTCCCGACCTCAGGTGATCCACTTGCCTCAGCCTCCCAAAGTGCTGGGATTACAAGCGTGATCCACCATGCCCGGCCATGGATTCTTTTTTTTAAAAAGAGTGCCCAGATGAGGGTGCAATGACACTTCCCTGCCTCTTGCTCTATTCGCTGTCCATCCCACTCCAGCTGTCTCTCCCCAGTAGTTGGTCGAGATTGTCCTCACTCCCCTTCACAGCCACAGAGTCCTCCATTGTGCTGATAACCACAGGTCTCTGCTGATGGACATTTTCCTTGCTGCCATTCTTTAGCGATTACAAATTGAATTGCAACAAAACGCCTGTGCTTACATCTTTTGGTATTTTTTGCTAGTGTCTCTCGAGGGTAGGTTCCCAGCAATGGGATTCCGGAGTCAAAGGTTGAACATACAAGCAATTTTGCTACAGCTACTGCCAATTCCCCCACAGAGGGGCTGCATCATTTTGCATTCCCGTCAGCTCTGGCTAGGAGTGCCAGTAGAACGCATTGCCAAACTTCTGGATTTTTGCCAATCTGATAGGTAGGAAATGCTATCTCTGAGTAGTTTTAATTTGCATTTATTTTGTTTGAGGAACATTGATCACATTTTCACAGGGTTATGAGCCATTTGCATTTCTTTGTGAATTGTCTGTTAATATTTTCAGCCCATTTTTCTAGGAAGTTGTTCGTTTTTTCCTTCTCTACTTTTAGAAGCCATTCACTAGAGACATTCATGCTTTGCCTGTGATACAGGTTGCAGGTGTTTTCTGCCATTTGTCATTTGTCTTCTTTCTTTCTGTTTGTTTGTTCGCTTATTTATTCATTTATTCTGGGGATGTAGCCATGAACAGGGTTACCCCGAGGAGCTCCACTGACGTGCACAGCCCAAGTCAGAACCTTGGATGGTCCTGGATGCGCCTCCTCCCAGCCCTTCTCTGTGCTGTCCTTTCTGCCTCTGACCCCTCTCCTGCTGCCCAGTGACTACCCTGCCCCTGTCCTTCCCTGCCCGGGCCCTCAGCATCATCCAGTCTGAGCTCAGAGAGGACTGGAAACAAGCCTGGTTGTCTCTGTATCCCCCACGACGTGCTGGGCAACTGATCAGTGAGTGAGTGAATGAATTAATGAACGAATGAAAGAATGAATGAATCCTGTGTAGCTGAAACAGCCTCTCAGTCCAGGAAGCCAAGTCAGAGAGGAGCTTGGAAGAGCACTTTCGAGATCAAGGTTTCTTCACCCCTTGCACTCTCTTCAGACCTAACTCGGGTCTGAGTTTCTACTCCCAAATGTCTCACAGGCAATATATGATGCCTGCTTTTCATAATTTTAAAAAACATTTGCTTATTGGAGAAAATGCGGAAAATACAGAGCAGTCCAAAAAAAAGAATTAGAAATTCTCCATTAACTCATTGCCCAGAGGAAACGGCCATGGACATTTTGGTGTATTTTTATTCAACTTTTAAAAACATATTTTATTTTTACATATTTTAGTTTATACAGTGTGGACAGACATATGCATACATGCCTCCTAAACATTATAACACACATATTTCCTCATGACATTAAACTTTTGCACAACATCATAATTGTCAATGATCACAGAAAAATGCCTCAAAACGAATGTATCATATCCTAGCCCCACCACTTAACCTCTCTGTGCCTCAGTTTTCTCCTCTGTAAAACAGGGATAGTGATCGTACCTCCTTGATAAGTTGCTTGTAAGGGTTCAATGTGATTATGGTGTGAGTGTGGGAAGCGCTCGGAAAGTGTCGTTGTCATCGTTATTAGAAATATTATTCCCTAATTGCAAACATTTAAATTCTAGTTTTATTCTATTGCAAATGACACTGTAATGAATCTCTCTGCTCGGGAGGGTTGCGTGGGAACCTCAGAGAGCTTGTTTCACCCCCTGCCCCCCCAAACTAAGCACAACAGGGACAGAGAGCGCGAGGTGCGCTGGGAGGCCCCGTAGCTGAAAGTTAGGTGAGCAGATCTTGGCACTGGCAGGCTGCAGAAGGAGGGCAGAGGGGTGGGGGTGTGGGGAACGGCATCTGTGAAAGCTCAGAAGCTTCTGGAAGAGTATGAGAAGTTCTGATGTGGTTGCTGGGGTGGCAGTTCTTGTCCCTATTTGACAAATGGGTAATTGAGGGCCAGGAAAGGGGTGACTTGTCTGAAGACGTGGGTGGGCACCAAGTCGGAGCTTCCTGCCTCCCCACGTGCCTGAAAAACGTCTGTGCTTTATGGGAGAAGGAGATGAAGAAGAGGAGGAGGAAGAATTTGGGGCTTTCGAAGCGTGCATGCCTGTGAGCCCCTGCCCAATCAAGGTTCAGCTGTCCTCCAAAGCAACCCAGTGGGTCCTGTGAGCTGGAGGCCAGTTTGCTATGTTTGTCTCCATGGGTCTTTTCCCTGATGTCTCCCAAACACAGACACCTGGGCTGGCAGCTGGCAGGTCTCCTGAGCTCCACCCTCACCTCCCATCCTTTCAACCCAGTGGCCTTGCAGACAAAGGCTGGAAAGCCAGGTCCCATTTCCAGTCATCATCCACAGTGCATAATTAGGCGGTGCCTGCCTGGTATTTATTTAAAGAAGGAGTGTGACCTCGGCATCAGTGCTTCTGCCAAGAGAGAAGAGCCCAGGAAGGCCCAGAGACAGCTGGGGGCTTGGGCAGCAGGGGTTTGAGGCTTGAGAGGCCAGGCCAGCCTGTGGTATAGTCATCAACAAGCAAAGTTTGAGGACTCCTGAAAGTTCTCCAAAGTCTTACCTGTTGCCTGTCACCATTCTCAGTCCATTACTAGAACGGTAGAGTCTCAACAGCTTTCTAAATACCAAAGAAAATGCAAATTAATACTTCTTGGAGCACCTCTATCCTTTATGGTCTGAATTTGAGAACATTCCAATAGCAGCCTCATTGCTGCACTAGTCCAAACACTTCTGTGTAACCCTCTTCCACCTGAGTGCTGAGGAGTTCTTGCTGCCTACTGCTTACAGAGGATAGTCTGAGGAATAAGAGATGTCAATCCCACGTGGTGAAAATTCTGCACTCTAGGGCTTGGGAATTATCTGCTAATAAGACCTGACATTTCTGAAGGCCATTAGGAGTTAAACCTCAGGCTCAGAATGTATAATGGGGAGGGATTCTAGATACTTTTAGACCACTCTTCTCATGGAGTAGAAAAAAATGTAGAGAAACCTCAGAGAGGGGAAGGGACTTACCTACACCAGTTAATGGTAGAGCTGGGACTAGAACACAGGTCTCCTGATTTCAGCCTCAACTCTCCGGCACCATGCTGCTTCTCTCCATTCAAAGAGCAGCGAGGGGGCAGTCAGCGCCAGCTGCGTGTGGCAATGAAGAGCTCACAGTCCCTGCCCAAGAGGAGCTTCCAGAGGCTGACAAGGGTACGGGGAACAGGGATTCATCTGAATCAGAGTGGGTGTAGTTTAGGCAGGGGTGGGTCTGAAGGACTGTGGGGAACAGGGTGGTGAGACAGACATCAGCACATTTCCCAAGGGGGTTAACATAGGAGGTTGAAGGATGAATGGGGCTTCTTCACCAGGAGAGATAGGGAAGGGAGTTCCAGGAAATGGGAAGGGCGAACTCATGGGAAAAGGAGGCTGATTTCTCCTGTTCCCATGTGACAGTGGATTCCCTGCGGGCTTAACCAGGATTCCCAGCTCTCAGTGCGGACCCTCCCACCGCGGGGCCCGAGGCTGTAATCTGTAACCTTATGGGGGCATATATAGTTACAAAGAGATTGGTTGGACACGATGGATTTTAATCTGGTGGAAATGCGGGCATTGTGGCAGGTGATGAGAAAAATCCTTTTTTGGGTAGCAGTGGTGAAAATGCTTGCACGGGTGCTCTGGCGTGCGTGCAGGGGTGCCTCTTCCTTGGTCTCAATTCTGTTGACTTTCAAACGCAGTTTAAGAGCCATCTTCCCATGTCCAACTGTTAAGGTGGCCACTACCCCCTCCCTCTCCTGGATCATGCCATCCCCCACTCTGAGCCTCAGTTTCTCCAAATGTAAAATGAGGCAGGTGGACTTGCTTGTCTTAAAGACCCCTTCTGCCTGGGGCTGGTTCTTTAGCCCAATCTCTGCTTCTCCCTCTGAGGGGATGTCAGAGGCGCCCTCTCGTGGTCAATATTGGCCATGCATCCTTGGACTGGGCGCAGGTTTTGGCTTGGCCTCTGAGGGTGTGTGCTTGTGTGTGCATGTGCGTGTGAGCGGGCCTGTGTACTGGGAGTGGTTACACAGCGGTTGTGTGACAGGCTCATGACACATAGAATGCAGAACTTCGCTAACTCTCAGACCCTGATGAAAACACAGATAAGGAGGTGGGGGTCATTTAAAATAAGGGCAAAAGCTGCTAAAAGTTTCCTGGGGTCTTTGCCTGGGACACCTAGGGTTCCAAAATGCCCTGGGCCACCCATCTTGCTAATACACTTTGAGAGCATCACTCCTCTGCTCAGAATCTCATCCTGCCACCCATCTGCTGAAGAGAGTAAACATCAAACTCCCGGCCCTCCAGAAAACCTGTGTCCTCACTTCTCACTCTTCTTCTTTCCTATACCACTCCAGGTGAACTACTCCCTCCTTCCCATCCCCTGCCCTCTGCTTATGCTGGGATTTTTTTCCCAGGGCATCCTACCCTATCCTTTAGTCCCCCGTAGCACCTTTCAAGATGTGGCTAAAATGCCACCTCCTCCAGGAAGACTCCCTGAATTTTCCCACTTGGATCTGTGCTCTCCTTCCTCTGAACCTGCAGGCAACTTTGTCTCAAACTGTCTGCTGGGATGTAGACAGTTTTAGAGTTTACCTAGGTAATTTAAGTCGAAGATGTCCTGCTTTGTTCCCCCTACTCAAACACTGGCTTCATGTCTGCTTTATATCTGGGTCCTTCTAAATACTGAGCCTTCCCCATGGCATCCAGGCATCCCTCTGCAAGGCTCTGATTCCCACTCCTTCCCTCTGCCTCCTCCTTCAGTAGGGGCTGCTGTCATGGAAGGAGGCCTGGCAGTGGAGGAAGAAGACATGAGCCTTGGGCCAGACTCTTACTGGATCCCCAACTCACCTGCCCCGTCTTCAGCAGACAAGTGGCTACCCGGCACAATGGCTCCATTTGCTGAACTGTGTGTGGGAGCCTGGTCTCTGGGTGCCCAGAATGAAGAGTCAGACCCAGATCACTGCCTGACTCTTTCTTTCAAGGACAGAAGTAAGAACTACAGGCCTAACAATAACATCCCTGGCTATTTGTAGAAGTCTACTTGGTCAGCCCATGCTGACCAACATGAATTTCTCATACAACCCATTTTCAGATGGGGAAACAAGAGCTCAGAGAGGCTAGATAACTTGTTCAAGATCACACAGCTCTGAGCGCAACTGTTCAAACATAGTCCACACTTCCCATCTGTCTCCAAATCCTGTGCAGTTTCTGGAATATTTTGCCGTCACTGTGCCTTGCACAGATCCAGGATTTGATAAATTCCTGGATGATAAAAGGCAGACTTGAATGAATATATAACCAGCGCTTTCTGTTTGACTTCCGCACTGCCCCAGGCCCACACGCGCACGTCTGCAAGGGAAGAGTGACAGAACTGGGTTTGTCTAAGAGGGTGATGGCTCGGGGGGCCAGAGGGAGAGGTGAACCCTGCATCCCAGAGGGGTGAATTCTCTGATGTGAATCCTCTGGGTAGTAGGGAGTAATGTGTCCTGGGCATGACAGGGACTGGCACCCCCTGATGCACTGTCCCAGTTAGGTTGTATCTGGTGCTGTGGCCCATGAACGTCCCACAGCCAGGGCTGGCCTGCAGGCTCAGGACTTGCAATGAATCCAGATTCTCTGAGAAGCAGGTGCCAAGTCAGGATTAGATGTGCAAGAGATGTATTAGGGAACATGGCTGTGGGGAAAGATGGGGAGGACCATCCGACCACGATGCACGTCTGTTGTGGACCTCAAGGAGCCTGCAGGGAGTGCAGCCACCTCAGGCACACACCTTGGTGATAGATTTTACAGCTCAGCTGCTGAAGCCATTGGTCAATGATGCTCCTCACAGTCAGAGATCTGAGAGGGGCATTTTCACAGCCACCACAGACCTGCCTCCCAGGGCCTCCTCACCGGCCTGGCCTGAAGGACTGCCGCTAGCACCCACAGTTAGAGGGAAGGAAGTTTCAGGCCTCTATAAGCCAGGAGAGAAGTTCACTACTCCAGTCCGGGCCAGGTGTCCGGCTCTGGTGGGTGGAACCATTTGCCCAGCTGTCCTTCAGCAGAGGGTTGGGGCCTGACCTCTGAAGTGAAGGCACCCACAGGGCTGGCCATTGAGGCAAACGACCAGCATCCTGGGGCATGGGCACTGGCAGAGGAGATGAGGTCTTGTGAGATGTAGGTGCCACTCTCTTGCAGAACCCACCCTTGCACCGCGGCACACAGCAGCTCCATGAGGCCAGGAGCTGGTCTCTTGTTTACCTGGGTACAGGGTGTGCACACCACCTGGCACTGACAGTGTCAGGGACTTCTGCTGGCCAGGACAGACCCCATGCCTACTCAATGGCCACCACCCATAGGGCAGCAACATCAGGACCTGTCTTCCCCGTTGGTCAGGGGTTTTGAAGCACTGCGGGGAAGCAGTCCAGGCTCTAGTGCTGGTTTTGGGTCTGACTCTCTCACTAACTTGAGCAAGTCCCTTACATCCCCAGGCCTCAGTTTCCTTATCTGTCGAGTGGAGATCATCACACTGATGGCGAAGAGGCCTTGTGGTATGGAGGGTTTGGGTTCAACTTTTTTTTTTTTTGAGCTGATTTGAATCCCATTTCCCCAGTTTTTTGCTATATGGTTTTAGGCAAGTTACTCAATCTCTTGAAGACTCAATTTCCCATCTACAAAATGGGAGTGAAGAAGAATCTCTTTTTCTTTCCAAGAAATGTAAATGTGAGAATTCAATAAGGGAACGCTCAGACAGCTCTGAGCACAGCATCTGGAGCATCGCTGTGATGTGGCAGCTCTCTCTGCAGCATGCAGGCAGACACACCCCTTCCTCTCTCTCTCCTCCTTCACCTCTTCCCCAGCCCCACCCCTCACATCTCCTTGGCTAATGGATCAAGCAGTGGTCTGTGTCTGGCCAACAGTGGAGACTCAACCATGCACAGAGAGTGAAAATGCACTGCGGACCTCCTGCCCAGGTAGCCCCAACCTCATTCATTCACTTCCAGAACGACAGGTGCTGTGCTGCATGCCTGGGAAGATGGCCCCAGTGTTCCTCCCCAAGGGGTTCCCAGTCACATCAGCACAGCACAGGATGGGTCCTGCTGTGCCAGAGCTCTCTGCAGGCTTGTAGGGACCCTGGCTGAGAGGTCTGGACACCTGAATTTCAATCCAGTCTTTGCCATCCACTCCTTGTGTGGCCCTCCCCCACAAACTAAATAAAAATTTCATGAGTTGGGTAAGGAGACTCAAGGGGAAGTAAGAGGAGAGGATGGAAGTGAGTTGAAGAGCAGGGAGGAAGGAGCCTGGAGCCTGGGCCTCCCTGTGTTGTGGTGTGCGCCAGAGTGGAAGCGGAAGTGGAAGCAGAAGCAGAAGTGGTCCTGCTGGTGGGTGTGACTGGCCTCACAGAGTTGCCAGGGCAGCAGGATGTGCCTGCGTGCCCAAGAGGGTTTCCCACAGCCCCAGGTGGATTGGACTCAGAAGCAGGTTTCTGACGCCCGAGAGTGCGGCCCAGACAAGGCACAGAGGACAGGAGTGTCAGAGGCATTCAAACCAGAGCGACTCCATCCTCAACGTGGGCTGGGGAAAATGATGCTGAGGCCTGCCGGGTTGCATTCCTAGGAGGTTAGACATTCTTAAGTCACCGGATGAGATAGGAGGGGGCACAAGATACTGGTTACAAAGACCCCGCTGATAAAACAGGATGCAGTAAAGAAGCTCGCCCAAACCAAAATGGATGAAAGTAACATCTGGTCATCCTCACTGCTCATTATATGCTAATTATAACGCATTAGGATGCTGAAAGACACACCCACCAGTCCCATGACAGTTTAGAATTGCCATGGCAACATCTGGAAGTTACCCTATATGATTTAAAAGGAAGAGGAACCCTCAGTTATGGGAAATTCCCACCCTTTTCCTGGAAAATTCAAGAATAAACCATTCCTTGTTCAGCATATGATCAAGAAATAAACACAAATAGCCAACCAGCAACCCTCGATGCTGCTCTGCCTGTAAAGTAGCCATTGTTTTATTCCTTTACTTTCTTCGTAAACTTGCTTCCGCTTTACTCTGTTGACTCGCTGATTTTTCTTTCTTGAGACAGAGTGTTGCTCTGTCTCCCGGGCTGGAGTGCAGTGGCGCAATCTCTGCTTATTGCAACCTTCACCGCCCAGGTTCAAGTGATTCTCCTGCCTCAGCCTCCCGAGTAGCTGGGATTACAG
>NW_012115043.1:4333306-4334435 GCF_000951035.1 Colobus angolensis palliatus | reverse complement strand
GTGAAGACTCCCTAGAGGAACGCATTTTAAATCTAGGCTTCAAAGTATTCTCACAAATAAACTTCCAGAAACAGGAGGTTACACAAATATATATACAAAATATGCACATACATATATATTAAACAGAAGAGGAAATAAGCTACATGAAATGAGATTCAGCAGACATAACATTGCTGAATCAGACCAACAACAACCAAAGATATTGGAATGATCTGTTGCATGTATAACATAAAATAATTATGTGTGGTTTGCTTAAAGAAATTAAAGATGCGATCAAATGTATGACAAAAGAAAGAGAGATTATCAAAAGTGATCAGGTGAAGTTGAAAAAGACCAAATAGAATTTCTAGAAATGACAAATAAATTAAAATCTAAAATTAAATTGAAATTAAAGCCCAATGCATGAAGGGTCAATTCTGGAAAAGATAGAGTAAACATACTCTACCTTATACCTACAGGCTGTGATTCTAAACTATGGACAGGATGCATGGGCCAGCTATCTGAGAACTTGGAAACTACACAGTAGCCGATAGATTGGAGAAGGAAATAAGAATTTGAAGTATAACTGAATTGGGGTTGAGTTTCCCATTTATTTTCCCCTTGCTTTGCCTGGCCTTGACTCATAGGTAGCCCAAAACCTGGAAGAGTGCACCAGGTAGGGGCAGATAGAGCTCCAGGAGAACAGAAAGAACTCCTTTTCTGGTTTGAGGCACAGGAAGGGGGCTCCTAAAAATCAGATGTGGGAAGTTTTCCTGTTTACATTTTTTTTCTCCATCATCTCCCACTCCAGCCACCAGGTAGCAGTGCAATGGAGGCAGTGGCAATGGTGACAGCAGCATCAGCCAAGTAGGTGCCTAAAATTCTTAGAGAGAAAAAACCTCTCCTATCAGAAGAGCTGTGAGCCCAAGAGCCTGGGAAAATTCCTGTTACTTCTGTCTCCACCCCCACACCCCAATCCCTCTGCCTTCTGTTCTTCTGCTGCTTGGCCCCAGACACAGAGGCAGTTATAAGTACATAGCAGAGCTGGGAAATTAAAGTCCTAGATTTCTGGCTGAGGGACTGGAAAAGGAGGCCCCAAAGAGCCAGAAACTGATGAGGGAGATTGTAGAGAGGAGAGAGCACAAGAGAG
>NW_012115043.1:4324283-4325716 GCF_000951035.1 Colobus angolensis palliatus | reverse complement strand
GGTCTAAACACACCAATTAAAAGACAGAAATGGTCAGAATGGATTAAAAAAAAGATACAACTATATGCTGCCTATAATTATATTGATATAAAGATATAGATACATTAAAAGACTAAGATACATACATTAAAAACCACTGAATAGCACTCTTCAAATAGGTGAATTTATGCTATGTGAATTCTACCTCAGTAAAGCCATTTTAAAAAAGACTAAGATAAACCATTCAAACACCAATCAAAAGAAAGCTGGAGTGGCTATATTAATATAAGATAAAGTAAAATTTAAACTAAAGAAAATTACTAGGGATAAAAGGAGACATTACATAATGATAACAGGACCAGTTCACCAAGACAACATAACAATCCTAACTGTGTATACACTTAATAATAGGACTTCAAAATGCATGAAGCAAAAATTGAACTGAAAGGCGAAATGGAAAAATTCAATTACAGTTGTAAACTTTGATATTCTTCTTTCAATAATTAATAGAAGAAGTAGATAGAAAATAGCAATGATATAGAAGATATGAATAGTCACTGACCTGGATCTAATTGACATTTTATAGAACACTCCATCCAACAACGGCAGAAAATAAAATCTGCACAGTATAAAACAACTTTTGACTAGGCACAGTGGCTCATGCCTGTAATCCCAGACTTTGAGAGGTTGAAGCAGGTGGATCACCTGAGGTCAGGAATTCAAGGCCAGCCTGACCAACATGGTGAAATCCCGTCTCTACCAAAAATACAAAATTAGCCAGGGATGGTGGCATGTGCCTGTAGTCCTAGCTACTCCAGAGGCTGAGGCAGGAGAATTGCTAGAACCCGGGAGGCAGAGGTTGCAGTGAGCCGAGATCGCGCCATTGCACTCCAGCCTGGGCAACAACAATAAAAAAAAGAATCTTCACCAAGAAAGATCCTATCTTGGGTTATAGAAATAGTCTTAACAAGTTTAAAATAACTGAAATCACATAAAGTATGTCATTTGATCACAATGAAATCAAACTAGAAACTGATAACAGAGCAATAACTGGAAAGTCTCTAAATACTTTTAACACAATTTAAAACAATGGGTCAAAAAGAAAGTTTATGGGAAATTAGAAAATATTTTGAACTGAATGAAAATGCAAAAACGTCGAAATTTGCGGGATGCACCTCAAGCAATGCTTACAGGAAACCGATAGCATTAAATGCTTATATTAGAAAAGAAGAAGGACTTGAAATCAACAATCTAAGCTCTCATTTTTAGAAACTAAAAAAAAGAAAAAAAAAGAGAGAGAAATATAAACCCAAAGCAAGCAGAAATAACAAAGTCAAGAGCAAAAATCAATGAAATTGAAAACAAGAAAACAATAAAAAATCAATGAAACAAAAGCTGGTTCTTTGAAAAGATAAATTAAATTGATAAACCTCTAGAAAGACTGACTAAGGAAA
>NW_012115043.1:4317245-4323423 GCF_000951035.1 Colobus angolensis palliatus | reverse complement strand
TTCCCTCCAAAACTCATGTTGAAACTTAATTCCCAATGTGACAATATTGGGAGATGGGGTCTTTAAGAGGTGACTGGGTGACTAATGCCTGTTAATTCCAGCACTTTGGGAGGCCAAGGCAGGTGGATCACCTCAGGTCAAGAGTTCAAGACCAGCCTGACCAACATGGTGAAACTCTGTCTCTATTAAAAAATTATAAAATTAGCCTGGTGGGGTGGCGCATGCCTGTAATCCCAGCTACTCGGGAGGCTGAGGCAGGAGAATGGCTTGAACCCAGGAGGTAGAGGTTGCAGTTAGCCGAGATTGTGCCACTGCACTCCAGCCGGGGCAACAAGAGCAAAATTCCGTCTCAAAAAAAAA
Organism: Colobus angolensis palliatus; assembly: GCF_000951035.1. NCBI lineage: Eukaryota > Metazoa > Chordata > Mammalia > Primates > Cercopithecidae > Colobus > Colobus angolensis. Next base: position 4,323,063 of record NW_012115043.1, on the reverse strand, counting down.
AAAAAAGTGGTGACTGGTTCATGATGGCTCCATCTTTTATGAATGGATTAATCTATTTATAGATGAATGGATTAACGGGTTATCACAGGAATGGGGCTGGTGGCTTTATAGGAAGAGGAAGAGAGACTTGAGCATGCTTAGCCCCTTCACCATGTGATGCCCGACAGTGCCTTGGGACTCTGAGAATACCCACCAGCAAGAGGAACCTCAACGAGTACAGCCCTTTGACCTTGGACTTCTCAGCACTGTAAGAAATAAATTCCTTTTAAAAATAAATCACCCAGTTTCAGATATTCTGTTATAAACAGCAAAAAATAGACCAAGATCCCAAGGAATCTACCAAAATAATCTAGACCTTATAAGAGAGTTTAACAAAGCTGCAGAATACAGAGTCAACACAAAAATCAATTAAATTTCTATATACTAGCAATGTACAATTGGAAACTAAAGTTTAAAGATATTTGTAATAGCTCCAAAAATCGAAATAATTAGGTACAAACTGACAAACTTGCAGGATCTGTGCTGAAAATTACAAAACACTGCTGAAAGATATCAAAGAGGACCTAAATAAATGGAGGAACATACTGTGTTGTGGGACTAGAGGACTCAATATTGTTAAGATGTCAGTTCTCCCCAGATAGAACTATAAATTTAACACAACTCAAATAAAAGTGCTGGTAAGATTTTTCTTTTTTTTTTAGACAGAGACAAGTTGCTTTTAATATTTATATGGAACTACACCAACCAAAATAATTTCGGAAAATAATAAAGTTGGAGGACTCAGCTACCCAATTTGAAGGCTTACTATAGAGCTAAAATCAACCACGTTGTAGGATATAAATCAAGTACCAATATATTCCAAATAATTTGTATCAATCAGAAAACATTTACTGAGCATAATGTAATTAATTAATTAATTAATATTATTATTATTTTTGAGACAGAGTTTCACTCTATAACCCAAGCTGGAGTGCACTGACATGATCAGAGCTCACTGCAACCTCAAACTGTTGGGCTCAAGCAGTCCTCCTGCCTCATCCTCCCTAGTAGCTAGTACCACAGGTGTGCACCACAATGCCTGGATAATTTTTAAAATGTTTTTGTAGAGATGGGGTTTTGCTGTATTTTAATTGGTTTTGCTGTATTGCTCAGGCTGGTCTCGAACTCCTGCGCTCAAATGATCCTCCTGCCTCAGCCTCCCATGTAGCTGGGAATACAGCCGTGAGCCAGTGTTGCTTATTATAATAACTAATAAAATGGACAAACTTCGTTCCAGTTTCCTGGAGGATAATGGCAACCATCTCAGTCCAAATATCTACATACAGCCTCCAAAAAACATATAGATCCACAAGAAGAACAAATGCAATAATTTTACAGCATGACAAGCTTCAATATACGTTGGAGTAGGGAATCAATTTAGATGTGCACAAGAGTAGGAAAATAAACATTGAAACCAACAGAACCAGCTCCAGGGCCCATGCTACAGTGGAGTCAAGTAGAGGCTACAAGGAAAAAGGAAGCCTGCAGCAGGGGTCTAATGGTGGTAGGGTTTAAGGAAAATCACTCGCAAAAGGTCAGAGTCTTACCCTGAGTGGGGAAACGCTGACGTATCAGAGCACTGTCAATTGGGGAACTGAGGGGAGCGACTTGAGAATGTGTAGGAGAGGGGTATCCAATCTTCCGGCTTCCCTGGGCCACATGGGAAGAAGAAAAATGGTCTTGGACCACACATAAAACACACTAACACTAACAATAGTTGACAAGCTAAAGAAAAAAAATGCAAAACAATCTTATAATGTTTTCAGAAAGTTTATGAATTTGTGTTGCACCACATTCAAAGCTGTCCTGGGCCGTGTGCAGCCCATGGGCTGAAGGCTGGATAAGCTTGGTACAGGACAAGAGGTGCAACCTTTTAAGGAACAATTTTTGTGTGAGAGGGAGATGACTTGAAGGAGGATGAATCTGTTGGATCCCTGAAGATGAAGGGAAATAAGGAAGCAAGTGGTGGAAATTAAGGGTTCTACAGAAACAAAAGAAATTTTCCATTAAAGCAACTTCATTTTGCTGTAACGCAGAAGAGGACACTCCTGAGCTAAGACACTTATTGAGCCCGCCAAGTCCTTACCCTTGCCTGCAAAGAATCACCTGTAATTGCTGCTCTAGAAAAATAGAAGATATTTAAAATAAACATAAAATGGTATGCAATATCTACACAAACCTAGTATAAAACAGAAACTGAGGATTAACATATTTCAGGGGCCAAACTTCTGCCTCCAAAATCAACGATGAAGCAGAATAAAACTTTTGCAGAATACCCCAACCTAATTAAATATTATTCAACAAGCATTTGCAGGTATGAAAAAATAAAAACCCACCTCAAATCAGAAATAGGAATGCCCAGAAAATAGATGACAAGATAAAGATTAGAAAGATACAAAAGGAGAGTTTATCAAACCCTCAGGAAAGAAATGGAAGAAAAACACAAGGCCATTGCAGAAATGAAGTCTAAATGACAAGGTGCCCATGGGAAAATAGACAGACTGAAAATATTATAGGAGAGAAATGAAATAGCTAACAGAACAAAAATGAAATAAAGGGATCAAGAAAGATCAGAGAGAAATTGATGTACAGAGAAGGCAATCAAAGAAGAGTCAACCTGTTTTTTAGTCATTGGAATCCTTAAAAAGGGAGAAAAAACCCAACAACTAAACAGAACTAAAATTTAAAACTATCATAGAATAAAACTCTCTGGAAATAAAATAAGACCTGAATCTATGTATTCAAAGGGCTTACTCTGTTCATGGGAAAATAGATATGGAACAGTCCATTCCAAGACTTTAGACTTCAAGGATAAAGACACACATTCTCCAGGCTTCAAATTTAAAAAGACCAATTCCCTTATATTGGAAAGAAGATCAGGTTGGCATCGGATTTCTCAATAGCAACATATGAAGAAAGGCTACAATGAAACAACACTTTTTTTTTCTTTTTTCTTTGTTTTTGAGACAGAGCCTCGCTCTTGTCACCTAGGTCGGAGTGCAGCGGCATGATCTCAGCTCACTGCAACCTCCACCTCCTGGTTCAAGCGATTCTCCTGTCTCAGCTCCCAAGTAGCTGGGATTACGGGACCCCGCCACAATGCTTGGCAATTTTTGTATTTTTAGTAGATACGGGATTTCACCATGTTGGCCAGGCTGTTCTCAAACTCCTGACCTCAGGTGATCCATCCGCCTCGGCCTCCCAAAGTGTTGAGATTACAGGCGTGAGCCACCGTGCCCAGCCTTGAAACAACATTTTCAAGAAACTCAAGGAAAGAAAGTATAAGCAAAGGATTTTAGGTCCAGACACGCATAAACATAAAGGCTACCCAACAGTTGTGAACATGCAAAGAACCAGAACGCTGTTCTTACAAATTGTTCCTGAGGAATCCGCTAGAAGACCATTATTATTCTAACAATGAGACCTGGGTTCTTTCCTGTCTTTCCTGGGCCACTGTTGTGTGACCTTGGTAAGTAAGTCACTTTCTGTATTTGGGCTGTGACTTTGAGATCTTTGAAGCCCTTTGGCCTCAACTGTGTTGGTTTTAGTTGGCCTTTTTTTTTTTTTTTTTTTTGTAAGACGGAGTCTCGCTCTGTCACCAGGCTGGAGTGCAGTGGTGCAATCTTGGCTCACTGCAACCTCCACCTCCTGGGTTCAAGTGATTCTCCTGTCTCAGCCTCCTAAGTAGCTGGGACTACAGGTGTGCACCACCATGCCCCGCTAATTTTTAAATTTTTTTAGTAGAGATGAGGTTTCACCATGTTGGCCAGGATGGTCTCGATCTCTTGATCTCATGATCTGCCTGCCTTGGCCTCCCAAAGTGCTGGGATTACAGGCATGAGCCACCACGCCCGGCCTTTACTCGGTCTTAATAAAGATCCTGGGACTGAAGACTTGGTGAAATGAAGTAGAGAGAGCAGAATCCTGTGGTCAGATGATCTTGTGTTGGAAAACTTTCTCTACCCCCACCAAACCATCCATCCGTCCACCCATCCACTCATTCATCCACCCATCCACCCATCCACCCATCCACCCATCCATCCGTCCATCCATCCATCCATCCACCCACCCACCCATCCACTCGTGAAACATTTGAGAACCTTCAATGGGCTAGGCACACAGCTAGGCTCTGTGGATACAGAGGTGAACCAAGCACATCCCAGGAACTTATATTCTAGTGGGGGAGGTAGACATTTAACTAATAATCACACAGATGTATTATTACAAATTGTGGTAAGGACTCTGAAGAAAGTATGCAGGATTCTTTGAACATGAACAGAGGTTGGTAACGGGAGATGCCAGGAAAGGCTTCCCTGAGAAGATGATATTTGGGGCTGAGCTGGGTAAGATGGGGAAGGCTTCCAGTGGAAGGGGGTAGGGCAGGGCATTCTGGGCAGAGGTGAAAGCATGGACGAAACTTCCTGTGGTAAGTGGAAGCACAAATCTTTGTGCAATATGGCAGGAACCAGAGACCCAGTGAGGTTAGAGAGATGGGGCCAGGCCCCTGGCTGAGGATGGGATCTTTCTGTAATAGCAATGACAACATTTTAAAGGGTCTGAAACGGAAAAGCATGATTGAAATCGTGCATTAAAAGGATAATTCTGACTGCACTGGGGAGAATGACTCAATGGAGGTGAGGGTGGGCAAGAAGGGACATGGAACATCAGATATCAGCCTTGGGTGTGTCATTCAACTTCTCTGTGCCTCAATCTTCTCACCTGTAAAGTGGGGATAACAACAGCCAGTAAGTCACTGTGAAAATAAAATGACATCAAGAGTGTAAAATGGGCCGGGTGCCGTGGCTCACTCCTATAATCCCAACGCTTTGGGAGGCCAAGGTGGGCAGATCACTTGAGGTCAGGAGTTTGAGACCAGCCTGGCCAACATGGTGAAACCCTGTCTCTACTAAAAATATAAAAATTAGCCAGGTGTGGTGGCATGTGCCTATAATCCCAGCTACTTGGGAGGCTGAGGCAGGAGAATTGCTTGAACCCAGGAGACAGAGGTTGCAGTGAGCCAAGATCATGCCACCGCACTCCAGCCTGGGCAACAGAGTGAGACTCCATTTCAAAACAAACAAACAACAACAACAACAACAGAATGTAAAATGCCCTGGCACAGAAGAGGAAGTTCAGCAACTAAGGCTCTATTTTGCTATTACCTTAGAAAAGGTGAAGTCTCTGAAAAGAGTTTACTGTGTCTTCTTTTCCCCTCTTCTCTCTCCCTCTTTGGGCTCTCCACTCCCCTCCCAACTTTAGCAATGTCTATGATGGGAATTGAATGGAACTTGAGTTTTAGTACAGCAAAGTCGTGCTTTGGAAGATAGTGTAAGGCCACGTATTGTTGAATAGGAGAGGGTCCCTGGGATCAATTTCCCCCTCTCCTTTCTTACCCCTGGCAACATTTGTGAGGCTGTAGCTCAGAGCTCTCCAGATCTCTAAGAAGATGAATAAGAGTTAAAACTTTCCTTGCAGGACCATCATTTCCAAGGGAAGCATGAAAAGTTCCTATTGCTCTTGATTTCTTTCCACCTCTCCTCCCCTCTCTCTTCCCCTCTCTTCCCCTCCCCTTCTCTTCCTACTTTTTTTTTTTAAACTTTAAGTTCTGGGATACATGTGCAGAATATGCAGGTTTGCTACATAGGTATACACGTGCCATGGTGGTTTGCTGCACCCATCAACCCATCATCTAGGTTTTAAGTCCCGCATACTTTAGGCATTTGTCCTAATGCTCTCCCTCCCCTTGCCCCCTACTCCCCAACAGGCCCCAGTGTGTGAT
>NW_012115043.1:4306016-4316660 GCF_000951035.1 Colobus angolensis palliatus | reverse complement strand
TCATTGATGGGCATTTGGGTTGGTTCCAAGTCTGCTATTGTAAATAGTGCTGCAATAAACATAAGCGTGTATGTGTCTTTATAGTAAAATGATTTATAATCCTTTGGGTATATGCCCAATAATGGGATTGCTTGGTCAAATTGTATTTCTGGTTCTAGATCCTTGAGGAGTCGCCACACTGTCTTCCACAATGGCTGAACTAATTTACACTCCCACCAACAGTGTAAAAGCGTTCCTATTTCTCCACAACCTCAACAGCATCTGTTGTTTCCTGACTTTTTAATGATCACCACTCTAACTGGCGTGAGATGGTATCTCATTGTGGTTTTGATTTGCATTTCTCTAATGACCAGTGACGATGAGCTTTTTTTCATAGGTTCATTGGCTGCATACATGTCGTCTTTTGAGAAGTGTCTGTTCATATCCTTTGCCCACTTTTTGATGGGGTTGTTAGTTTTTTTCTTGTAAATTTATGTAAGTTCCTTTTAGATTCTGGATATTAGCCCTTTGTCAGATGGGTAGATTGCCAAAATTTTCTCCCATTCTGTAGGTTGCCTGTTCACTCTGATGATAGTTTCTTTTGCTGTGCAGAAGCTCTTTAGTTTGATTAGATCCCATTTGTCAATTTTGGCTTTTGTTGCGATTGCTTTCAGTGTTTCAGTCATGGAGTCTTTGCCCATGCCTATGTTCTGAATGGTATTGCCTAGGTTTTCTTCTGGTTTTTTTATGGTCTTGGGTTTTACATTTAAGTCTTTAATCCATCTTGAGTTAATTTTTGTATAAGGTGTAAGGAAGGGGTCCAGTTTCTGTTTTTTGCACATGGCTGGCCAGTTTTCCCAGCACCATTTATTAAATAGGGAGTCCTTTCCCCATTGCTTGTTTTTGTCACGTTTGTTGAAGATCAGATGGTTGTATACCCTTCCCACTTTTCATGTTGCTTCAGGGAACATGAACTGCAGGTTGAGAATTGCTAATCTGAAATCCAAAATCTGAAATGTGCCAAAATCCGAACTTTTTGAGCACCTACATGATGCCACAAGTGGAAAATTCCACACCTGACTTTGTGTAGGGTGTCACAGGCACACAGCACACACTTTACTCAGTATCCCCAGTTGCTTATTGGCAGCAAATGAATTCAAAGTCTGGAATGATGGTGGTGCCAAACAACCACAGACTGTATACATGGGTGGCTGAGATCATGACACCTTTGCTTTCTGAGGACTCAATCTACGCGAACTCTGTTTTATTTACAAAATTATTTAAAATGTTGTATAAAATTGCCTTCAGGCTATGTGTATAAGGTGTGTATGAGACATAAATGAATTTTGTGTTTAGATTTGGGTTCTGTCTCCAAGATATCTCATTATATATATGCAAATATTCCAAAATAAAAAAAAAATCCAAAATTTGAAACACTTCTGTTCCCAAGCATTTCAGATTAAAAAAAATACTCAACCTGTAGTTTGAAGCTGCAACTCATTGAACCCTGAGACAGTTAGAACCCAGCTTTGTGAAATCTCCATTCTGTTACATAGTGGGAGAATGACAATTGGAACAACCATTCATTGTATACATATGGGCTGCAAAGGCTGGGCTCAGAGTCTTGCATGGTGATGCTTTTATTGATTTATTATTTTTATGGGTATGATGATGCTTTTTAAATTGAGGTTTAGGTTTAATGTACATATGGTAAAGTGCACCACACGCTCTAATCTTGCGTGCCCAGCTCAATGACATTCTGCATATGTAACCACCACCCAAATAAAAATCTAGAACATTTCCAGCACTCTAGGAGGTTTCCCTGTGTCTTCCTCCCAGTAAGTACCACCCCCTACCCTCAGAGGTCACAGTCATTTTGACTTCTGTCACCATTGATTAGTGTTGCCTGATTTTGAATTTCACAGACAGGGAATCTACAGTATGTACTCTTTTACTAAACCTCATGTCTGTGAGATTCAGTCATACTGTTGCATGTAGCTGTACATTGCTTATTTTCATTGCTGTATAGTGTTTTGTTATATGAATATACCACACTTTACTTATCCATTATCCTATTGATGGGCATTTGGGTTGTTTCCAGTTTGGGGCTGCTTGGAGCACTGTTGTTATGAACACTCTCTAGCACAAGTCCTTAGGTAAACACGTGCACTAATTTCTGCTGGGCATGGGCCTAGGAGTGGAATTGCCAGGTCATAGCCTATGTATATGTCCAGCTTTCACAGATAATGTCAAACAGTTTCCAAAGTGGTTGAACTATATTGCATTCCCACTGGCAGCTGAGTGACAGAAATCAAATTCAAACCTGCTCAATCAAAAAGTGTATAGGCTCACACAACCAAACCATGGGACAAAGGAGGGTGCAGCTGCCTTGAGGTGGAGGAGACCCACCAGGTTCTCTTTGCTTCTCTCTGTATGTCAACATCATTCTCTCTGGCTAAAGACTTCTTTCCTCTACAGGCCAGCCTGTCTTCACATGCCCCAGCTTCACTATCACAGACAGAAATCCCCTCTTCCCTTAATTTCAATTCAAAAAGTTCTAGGGAAGGCCACTGACTGGCCCAACCTGGACTTTGCACCAACCCTTGAGGGCCTGTGATTGGCGGCCTCCATTAGGGTTGGAGGAGGGGATGAACAATTCCCCTCAAAGATAGGAGGTGCTCTCCCCAGACTGCCGGGGAGTTGTCTACATCTCTGCTTCAGGGGCAGCACAGTTTGGTGGAGAGAACAGGGCAGTGGAGTGAGCTGTCTGAGCTTCGTTCTCAGTTCTGCCGCATCCTCATCCTAGCTGTGTGACCCTCAGCAAGTCACCTCACCCTTCAGTTTTCTAATGGATAAGATGGAACAAATGCCTACCTCACAAGGTTCTTGTGAGTGTTAAATAAATCCTAATAGTTGAAGCCTCTTGCACATAATAGATGCTTAGTAAATGTCCTTTCTGTCCCTGCCCCATCAGAGCAGGAGTTCCTGCAGCATTGGGATGTGAATCCTCTGGGACAGTGATCTGTGTCTAAGAATTGCTTCTTCTTGTGGCTGGTTGAGGAAATAATGACTGAGGGAGAAGGTCACCACTGGGGATGGAATATATGCCTCCTGGTGGCTCCATCAAATTGTGGGAAAGGAGAGATTTGGAGGCTGAGTCAGTTAGGAATTATGTTCCCAGTGATTCCCCAAACAGCAACTTAAACAAATGAAGGGTCTTTTCCTTTATTTGAGTAAAAGGAATACAGTGGTAGGCAACTCAGTAGGTCCTCAGTGCTGTCGAGGTCCCAGAATCCTTCCTGCCACTCCTGGTCCCAAGTTGGCTGCTCTGCCACTCATAGAGCACCCACAGTCCTGGAGCAGGGAGGGTCCAAAGGCATGTGTCAGCTGAGCTTGTCCCCTTTTAAGGGACTTTCCTAGAAGTTTCACCCAGCAGTCTCCCCACCTCATTGACTGTGCCTCCTCTGTGAGGGCTGCAAGGGAGATGAAAAAATGTCCTGCAAGGGGACCACAAATATAGCTGTTACGGTCCTGAGACAATGCCAAGACCTCATTAGCAGAGGCTGGCAGTTTCCCCCGAGAAATTCTGGGAGTATCATCTCAGGATGGGGAATAACTAATCACTACGGAAGACACATTTTCCCTTCCAGGATGTCCACTTAAATGGACATGGAGAGCTGGTTCCAGGAATCCACCTTAGGGCATCAATGTCAGACAGACAAGCAGCAGAGAGAAGAGTTGCCTGGAGGAGGAGGAGTCACTGAGTCCAGGCAGCAGCTGTGTGCAGACTAGACCTGGGCCACCAGTCAGTGCCCACTGAGGCCATCTCCATAGCCTCTCCTAAGGAAAACTCCTGTGTGCTCCAGGTTGCCATGTTCTGTCCGAAGTGAGCCTGCTCCACCCACTGCCCCTTGGTCTCAGCTGATTGGACAAAAGGCTGACATTCCACCCACAGACAGCAAATACACCGGCCGGCCGGCCACTTGGTTCAAAAACAGAGGCTGTTCAGATTGCTGGGCTCAGGAAGTTGATCTAACTGGAAAGAACTAGCAGGTGGGAGCAGAAGAAAAAGGATGCTGACAACAGGGAAATGTTCTGTGGCTGGGCATGTGGACTTGTCCTAGATCCCTCGTGGTCCTTCAGCAACCTGTCCAATGAGGGATCCAGCTCAGATCTCTCTAACTTCCCTCCCAGCTCCTGGTGATCTTCCCCACAGCAAACTTCCCCAACTTGAGCTAGGTCAGGAGGGCTTCTGCTCCATGCCTCATGCCAGCCCTTGGCAGTTTTACGCCAAGGTCATCAGGTGCTTCAAATAGAAAAATCAGTTGGTTTCAATGATGAAATTACAGTCAAGCTTTGGGAAATTCATTCCAGTGAGGGTGAAACATCTGACATTATTGAGAATATTCTTGTAAATTCAGTTTAAAAGTTCAACGTTAAAGACGGAAGAATTTGTGCTTGTAAATATGGATATACATTTCGGTAGAACATAGCAGCAAAACAATATTTCCATCCAATTAGGAAATCTGTAGTAGAAATGAACTTGAAATTGATGATGGTGCACATGTAATTGAAAACTGGAATAAAACAAGCTGTTATGGTGTATCAACTGAAGTAGAAACTGTAGTTGTCTATAAATTTATAGACATATGTATGTATATAAATGCATACACAAAAGAGTAATTACACTACAATATTTTTGAGGCAAAAGTGATGTTGAATATAAAACATATTTCAGCACAATGGCAGGGCCATGTCTGGGCACGTGCCTCAGGCACAGATTTTAAGAGGGCACAAAAAACACAGTAATCAAGACAACCAATATTTTTAAACACTATTTTAAAAATCAAAATGCAAAAATGCATGATGAACAAAATATCAAAATTTTAAGTAAAGGCAAGATCAGTATTATTGATTTTTCTTTTGCCTCAGGCTTCAGTATGGCTTGGCACAACCCAGCACAGCAATATGGTTTCTGTTTTTGATGTCTATCGTCAGTTGAATTTTTTAAATGTTCGAGTCTTTGAAGAATTGCCTTGTAGATCATTTTAAGTGTGTACAATGAAATTGAACATTTTGTAAATGAGTCCTCTAAATTTTGTTCAAAAGCAATTGAAAACTTTTAATCAGAGTGTTCAACAAGTGTGCCAAAGTAAATTTTAACTTTTTTTTTTTTTTTTTTTTTTTTTTTTTGAGGCGGAGTCTCGCTCTGTCGCCCGGACTGGAGTGCAGTGGCGGGATCTCAGCTCACTGCAAGCTCCGCCTCCCGGGTTTACGCCATTCTCCTGCCTCAGCCTCCAGAGTAGCTGGGACTACAGGCGCCCGCCACCTCGCCCGGCTAGTTTTTGTATTTTTAGTAGAGACGGGGTTTCACCGTGTTAGCCAGGATGGTCTCGATCTCCTGACCTCGTGATCCGCCTGTCTCGGCCTCCCAAAGTGCTGGGATTACAGGCTTGAGCCACCGCGCCCGGCCAATTTTAACTTTTGAAACTTGTATCAAATTTCAGGTATTGAAAACAGGGTTTTTAGCAAGTGTCATTTATTGCACACTGGAAACCAATTACTTTTATGTCCCAAAAGCAAGGGAGGAGCTGAATAAATTAAGTAATGACAGTTCAAATGGTAAGCAAGATTTAATTTAGAGATTTTATCATTTTTGTGTGGAATGTCTTGACTTGCAGGGAGAATATTTTGAAGGTGTTCCTACTTTTAATTGGGAAAATTTATATTTTGTAGTTGGATTGAATGGAAGACAGATGGCTTATGGTTTTGTATCATCTATAGTAGGCAAAATGTTAAACAAAATGATAAAGTCAACTTATGTGATGAATTTTAACTTCTCATAATATTCGTTAAAGAAAGGTATTATAGCCGGGCATGGTGGTTTATGCTAGTAATCCCATTTTCTGGGGATGTTGATGGGAGAGGGTCGCCTGAGCCCAGGATTTCAAGGTGCAGTGAGCTATGATCTCACCACTGCACTCCAGCCTGGATGACAGTGAGACCCCATCTCTAAAAAAATTTTTTTAATGTTTTAAGATATTATAAATGGTGGCAAAAAGACACTCCCTGTGAAAATATTTGGGCTGAAATAGTTAAGTTGTTTCTGTCTAAAGAAATTAGAATTGAGAATATCCTCCATTTAGTAGATTTTTCTCTGAATTTACCAGGTACCTTTGTAGAGAAACTATATTCTCATTAAAAATATTACGATTTATAGTGGATGTCAACAGTTTACATTTTACTAATCATGAAAAGTGACTTAGAGATGGTTACAGGCAATTCTTTGAGGGGGCTTTTTAAAAAAGATCGTGTTTTAAAAAACACACATTCCTGGCCGGGCACGGTGGCTCAAGCCTGTAATCCCAGCACTTTGGGAGGCCTAGACAGGCGGATCACGAGGTCAGGAGATCGAGACCATCCTGGCTAACACGGTGAAACCCCGTCTCTACTAAAAAATACTAAAAAACTAGCCGGGCGAGGTGGCGGGCGCCTGTAGTCCCAACTACTCCGGAGGCTGAGGCAGCAGAATGGCCTAAACCTGGGAGGCGGAGCTTGCAGTGAGCTGAGATCCGGCCACTGCACTCCAGCCCAGGCGACAGCGAGACTTCGTTTCAAAAAAAAAAACACACACACATTCCTTAGAAAAATACCAGTGACACAGTATTAGACACATATGGCTAAGAAATTGATTAAAGTACATGAATATGTACCAAAATTTTTCTCTTATACTGTTTTTAATGCTTGGATAATAAATATAAAGTTTTTTAAAAATATGATTTACACAGATATGTTATTTTTAAATAAGCCCTTAATTTAAGAATAGTTTTATATTTCCAGAGAAATGGTGAAGATTACAGAAAGCTTCCATATACTCCACACCTAGCTTTCCCTATAATTAACCTCTTACATGTTAGGTACACTTGTTATAATTAATGAACCAATATGGATACATTTTAATTAATTAGAGCCCATACCTTATTCAGAGTTCCTTAGTTTCAACCTAATGTTGTTTTTCTCTTCTGGGCTCCCATCCAGGATGTCACGTTGCATTTAGTTATCATGTTTCCTTAGGCTTGATCACCTGGCCAAGGTAGTGTCTGTCAGCTACATGAAAATGTGTGTCTAGCTTGTGGGTAAAAGTGAGAAGAGAAAGCACATGTCTGGGTGTTATGTTGGGTTTGGGTGGTGGGATTTGGGGTGAGCATCTTCCTTCTCCCTGAGGAGAATTCTAGAATCAGACTGGCCTGGGCTGGAATCAGGCCTCCACCATTCATTCTAGTCTACTGGTCATATTGAGAGACAAACCATGCCAGAGCATGCAGAGGAAGGAGCAACAGCAGGTATGACTGACTCCTCAAGCCCTCTTTGAGCTCCAGCTTGCTCAAGTCCTCTGCTCACCCCTCTATTCTGGCTGCTCCCCGAATCAGCACCTGGTTCCTGGAGTAGAGGCCTTGGTCAGAGAGGGCCTCAAAGCTGGTGAGCCGGGCAATGGGGCTTGATTGATTCAGGGCCATCCCCTCAATGGAGGGCTGACACTTAGAACTTACTACTAAACCGCCTCACTGATGCCTGGGTATCAGGAGCAGTGCCTTGCCCCGTAAATTGCCCTCCTGGGGGGAATTATCCACAGCCCGATGTTGTGTTTGTCTGATGTTGGATGATGGCACAAATAACAATGATGCTTGTCCTTAGATGGCCCCCACCCAGTGAACAAATCCATCAGTGGGACAGATGGGCTATGGGAGGGGACATACCATGTAATGCTCTCCTTCGGTTTAGGCTCAGGGATATCAGATTACAAAGGCCTGTGGTGTTGGGAATGTGGGGATGTCGTAGCCCAGAGCTGCCAAGCTAGACGGGGCCTCAAGGAGAGGGAGGCCAAAGGAAATCTGGCTGTGAGGCTGAAAAGAGGCCAGAAAGTGATAGAATGGATCAACAGGAATTTGCCTGTGAGTATAAGAGAAATAAGGCAAGTCCTTGACTGATCACAGGGTGTTGGTTATAGGAAGCCTAGAGTTGATCATAGTAGGTCCTCAAAAAGTATTTGTGGTGCTGGACAGTTGTTCTATCAGCTTGGAACATCCTTCCTCCCCCATTGCCATGTGTGTGGCTCTACCTTTCTGTCCAGAGTCTGCTGAATGGCCCCTCCTTGATGAAGCCTTCCCTGATAACACTCCCTTCCCCGCTATGGTCCATGTCATTTCCTTTTCAAGTTCACACTTACCTATATTCATTGATCACCTTTTCTTTTCTTTTTTCGTTTTTTTGTTTTTTGAGACTGAGTTTCACTCTGTTGCCCAGGCTGGAGTGCAATAAATAGCACAATCTCGGCTCACTGCAACCTCTGCCTCCTGGGTTCACATGATTCTCTCGCCTCAGCCTCCAGAGTAGCTGGAATTACAGGCGTGTGCCACCATGCCCAGCTAATTGTTTGTGTTTTTAGTAGAGATGGGGTTTCACCATGTTGGCCAGGCTGGTCTTGAACTCCTGACCTCAGGTGATCCACCCACCTCGGCCGCTCAAGGTGCTGAGATTACAGGCGTGAGCCTATGCCCAGCCCATTGCTCACCTTTTCTACCAGGCGACAGGCTTCTTATCTATGATGGATTCATTTGGGCCTGAATACTGTAACTGCTCATAGAAGGTGCTTAATGGATATTTGTTAAATGAATAGAAAATGTGTCAATGTTCACCAGGCCAGACTCCCTTGCTTGGGCAGGGTCCTGGCCCCATCCACCCTGGTTGTGGTCAAAGCCTGAGAGTCGGCCTGCAGAGCTTCATTGGACTTCTCCAGTCTACTCTAAATGCTGGTGAATAGGGTAGACTTTGGTCCTGTGATGTCTCTTCTTGGTGTTTCTGAGATTACCAACCAGATCACAGAGGAGCAGGGTGACAACAAATGTTTGGGGTCATGAATGTGAGGGACAGGATATTTAAAAGCATCTTGGATGGGAAAGACACTTGGGCAAGCTGAGGGGCTGTGCCAGCAGCCATTCACACCCATCTACAGCCCCTCACCTTCACCCCTTGTTTAGTTCCTATCCTCATCTCCCAATCTTCAGAGTGGCTATGACTGTGTCCCCACATGGCTCCCAGTTGCACGTCATGGCTTCTGATATCTTATGGATCATCCCTCCAATTGAGCCTCTGGCCTCATGCTCTCAACTCTTCAATCCATTCACTGTCCACATACAAGGAGTCTGAAACAAGGTGCCAACAATGCAGTAATAATCTAGCTGGAGAAACAGGCACACATAGGCAAAAAAGGAATGAATGACCCCAGGCTGGTTGAACACAGAGTAGTGGACACCTTTAGAAGACTTACGAACCCACAGGATCACACCTCTGGAAACTGCCTCCTGGTGCCACTGAGGTGGGTGGTCAGGGATCCCAGTGTTAGAGGATCCCATTCCCTGGCCACAGGGAATTGGGTCAGTGATGAGCATGTCACCAGAGATGGACCTGGCAGATTCTTGCCCAGGGACGGAGGCCTCAGGTGCTACTGGGCAGGCCCCTCAAGTGGCTGGGTTGATTCCATGTACACTTGGAACTGTAGGATATTTCTAGACCTTGTTTCTATTTCTCCTACTACTTTCTTCCCTTCTCAATGCACACTGGCTTTCTTCACCTGGAAGGAAACACAGCTGCTGAACAGTCCTGAGTTTTGCCTCTTGAGCCTTCAACTACTGGAGAAGCTCTCATTCCCTCAGTCTTATGAGAAACATTCCAGAAGGACTCTGACCACCCCACCTTGGGGCAGGTATCCATTCCCGGTCTAGTCACCTCTGGTCAGAGGTGGTGTGGCAGAGTTGGGTCATGCCAGCCTGTCCCTGTCTGGGAGAAGAAGTTATCTCATTCCCCAGGGTTGCTTGCTTCAGACACAATCTTGAACAAAGGTTGGGGCACAGAGCAGTAGGTCAGGGACTTGCACTCCTGTTACACCCAGCAAGAACGTGTGGGGATGGACACTCAGGGACACTTGGGGCCTGTGGAAGACTGTGTCTCCCAACAATGCTGTGAGGTGAAAACTCATGACCTCCGTTACACAGGTCAGGGAATCAAGGTTCAGAGAGCTTCAGTGACTTGCTTGAGTGCTCTCACAGTGGACAAATGGCTTACTCTTTGTTGGGGACACGGAGGTGGGAGGTCAGGACTGGCCTGTGGACTCTGTGATGAGGTACTGGATGAATATTCTGGGGGTTCAGAGAAAGACCACAGACACCGTATCAGTCTCCTCAGGCTACCATAACAAAATACCAGAGACTGGGGGGTTTAAACGACAGATGTTTATTTCTCACAGTTCTGGAGGCTGGAAAGTCCAAGACCAGGGTGTTGGCTGAGTCACTTCCTGGTGGGGGCTTGTGTACTTGAGATGAGGGGAGAGAGAGAGAGAGAAAGAGAGAAAGAGAGACAGAGAACTCTCTCTAATGTCTTTTCTCATAAGGACAATGTTATAGACTGAATGTTTATGTCCCCCAAAAATTTATATGTAAAAATCCTAACTTCCAATATGATGCTGTTAGTAGGTGGGGCCTTTGGGGGGTGATTAAGTCATGAAAGTGGAGACCTGTCCACATACAAGGAGTCTGAAACAAGGTGCCAACAATGCAGTAATAATCTAGCTGGAGAAACAGGCACACATAGGCAAAAAAGGAATGAATG
>NW_012115043.1:4290113-4305486 GCF_000951035.1 Colobus angolensis palliatus | reverse complement strand
GACCTTGTTTCTATTTCTCCTACTACTTTCTTCCCTTCTCAATGCACACTGGCTTTCTTCACCTGGAAGGAAACACAGCTGCTGAACAGTCCTGAACAGTCCCAATAAAAGGGACCTCAGAGAGCGCTCTCACCCTCTTTCTGCCATGTTAAAATACAAGGGGAAATTGGCAGTCTACAACCCAGAAGACAGACCTGACTAGAACCCAACCATTCTGACACCTTGATCTTAGACTTCCAGCATCCAGAAACATGAGAAATAAATTTGTGTTGTTTATAAGCCACCCAGTCTATGATATTTTGTTACACAGCTGGAACTGAGACAGACACTAATCCTACCATGAGGGTCCCACCCTCAAGACCCCACCTAACCCTAGTTACCTCCCAAAGGCCCCATCTCCTGACACCATTGCACTGGGGGTTAAGATGTCAACATACACATTTTCTTTTAAGAAAATTGCATATATAATTTTTCCGAGACAAGGTCTCTCTCTGTTGCTCAGTCTGGAGTACAGTGGCATGATCTTGGCTCACTGCAGCCTTGGCTTCCTGGGCTCAAGCAATCATCCCACCTCAGCCTCCCAAAGTAGCTGGGACTACAGGGGCCCACCACCATGCCTGGCCATTTTTTTTTTTATGTATAGAGATGGAGTCTCACTATGTTGCCCAGGCTGGTCTCGAACTCCTGGCCTCAAGTAATCCACCCATCTTGGCCTCCCAAAGTGCTAGGATTATAGGAGTGAGCCACTGCACCTGGTCAAAAATATATTTTCTTTTTCCTTTACTTTTGGCAAGCTGTGATCAACATATAGATTTTGAGGATACACAAACATTCAGTCTATAACAGATACTTTAGCCCAAAGCAATCTGATCCTTATTAATGAACTACTGAAAGCATCATCTCTCCTATTATAAAAGTAACACATGCTTGTGTTAAAAAGAAAAAAAAAATGTAATAGAAGCAAAGAGTAGAACGTGTCAGGCCACCTCCAGTCTCCCTCCCCAAAGATAACCACTATCTTGTGTACAGGGAGGCCTCTTATAAAACTTAAAGAGACTGGAAGCAAGTGGAAATCACAGTCTTTTCGTGTTTCAGACAAAACATCAGTAAGGCTGTGGGAACCTTTGGATTGTAGCATTTTAGACAGCTCGACCGTTATATTTTATATATTGATATTTTTAAAGTAAAGAAAGTAGATGTAAAAATCTCTAGCCTAAGAGTTTATCCTTATCCTTGAAAGATGGCTGGAGGCCAATCCCTCAGGGTGATCCCCTCTCCAGGCCTTGGGCTCATGACCTAAGGAGGATGACATATGTGACCCAGGGCTCTGGGACCACCCCAAGGATTCAGTAAGTTCTCAGCAGGCCTCTGCCTGGAGCCCTGCAGGCTGAGCCCTAGCAGACCCTGAGAAGTCGCTGAGTCCAGCTCCTCCACTGCAGTGATGAGGAGTTAAGGCCCAGAGGGGACGAGTTGCTTTCTCGGGGTCACACAGCCCAGGGGCTCATGCTCCCAGCCAGGGCTTCCCAAAGCCCTCCATGACACTGTAAAACTTACACTGGGCCAGGCATGGTGGCTCATGCCTGTAATCTCAGCACTTTGGGAGGCTGAGGTGGGCGGATCACCTGAGGTCAGGAGTTCGAGACCAGCCTGACCAACATGGTGAAACCCGTCTATACTAAAAATACAGAAATGAGCCAGACGTGATGGCAGGCGCCTGTAATCCCAGCTACTCAGGAGGCCGAGGCAGGAGAATTGCTTGAATCCGGGAGGTGGAGGTTGCAGTGAGCCGGGATCGCCCCATTGCACTCCAGCCTAGGTGACAGAGCAAGACTCTGTTTCAAAATAAATAAATAAATAAAGAAACAACAACAACAAAAAACTTCTACTGAACCTGAAAGATGCACAGCCGCAAACCTAGACCACATTTTCTCTCTGCTTTTCCTCCCTTCCCATGGCAAGGAGAACTTTAGAGGCGAACTCCCCATGAGCACAAGCCTAAGCAAAGGAATGGATCACCCAGGCATTCTCTTCCCAAGCACATACCCGGGAAGCAGTGTGAGTTACCTGTAGGAGGCTTCTGGAGCCAGACAGGCTTGCACTCAAATGCTGGCTTCCTATCCACTTGCTGCAGGACGGTGGGCAAGTCACTTCGCCTCTCTGTCTGAGCTTCAGACTCCTCATTCTGAAATTTAGGTCCAGTTATACCTCCCTTGGGGGCCAGTGTGAGGACTGAAGGATATACTGTGTGGAGGTATATCCTACAATATAGGATCATTTGAGGTCAGGAGTTCAAAACCAGCTTGGCCAACATGGTGAAACTCCGTCTCTACTAAAAACACAAAAACTAGCCGGGTGGTAGTGGCACACGCCTGTAATCTCAGCTACTCGGGAGGCTGAGGCAGGAGAATCGCTTGAGCCTGGGAGGCAGAGGTTGCGGTGAGGAGAGATCATGCCACTGTACTCCAGGCTGGGCAACAGAGCGAGATCCTGTCTCACAAAAAAAAAAATACTACATTGAAAACTAAACTGTTACTAGGTTCCAGCTAGACATGCCAACCTGCTGGAGGCTCTGAGTCTGAGGGTTGGGCTTTCTTTACTAAAAAGTGGAATTAGCAGGGGGAGTTTGAGAGGCATTAAAGACCTGTGAGCACCAAGCCCAGGGTTTCACTTACATTCACTCACCAGGATTGTCAGAGAAATGAAAAAGAAAGAACTTCAGATAATGCTATTCAATGCCAAGTCTGTGTACCTCGTCCCCTACACTTGTGTCCCAGGCCACCAGCATTTATCTCATTTCTCATGAAGGTGTGTGTCTGTGTGTCAGGGGGTGAGGGGGGGTTGGTTCCTTTTCTAAGAGAACCTGCAACTCACTAGCTGTGCAAGCCCAGGTGGGTGACTTAACCTCTCTGTGCCATAGTTTCTTCAGTGGCAAAGGAGGAAAATACAATCGATTCTGTCTCTCCCTCTCTCTTTTTTTTTTTTTTTTTTTTTTGAGATGAAGTCTCGCTCTGTCGCTCAGGCTGGGGTGCAATCTTGGTGCAATCTTGGCTCACTGCAACCTCTGCCTCCTGGGTTCAAGCGATTTTCCTGCCTTAGCCTCCTGAGTAGCTGGGATTATGGCACATGCCACTATGCGTGGCTAGTTTTTGTATTTTTAGTAGAGATGGGGTTTCACTATGTTGGTCAGTCTGGTCAACAATCAATTCTTATTTGCAGTAATTACGTTCTATAAAGTCACCAAGAATGCTGAATTAGCAATACTGAACCTTTGCTCCTAGGGGAAAAACAGAGTTAGGTTTCTGTGAACCCCTGGTCACATTTTCATCAACTGATCAGTACATCGCCTTGTTTCAGGTGTGTTTCTGTTTAAAGACATCTTATTTAATATTGTTGATTCATTAACACTGAACCTGCGGCCACAGCGCTGTAACTCATGGCTGAACAAAGCTCATCTAACACACCATTTTCTCTGAAAGGCGTATTACAGCCTTCTTGTATTTCAGCACACCAGACGGCACCTTGCGCTCTGCATGGGGGCAGTTTGAAATAGTGAAATCACCAACAAAGTGTGCAAACATGTGAAGAGCAGGACACTAAATAGACCACACAAAGGACACTTGTTTGCCAGATGAGAGCTGGAACAAGAAGGCACAGTGTCATCTTGTTCTACTTCAGCTAGTATCAGGTGACTCAAAATTTTCGCCACTTTGTGCGTGTCTACGAATCACCCTGAAAGCAGTGTGAGGACTGACTGGGGAATGACAGTGAATTTTTGTGAGTAGCAAACTCACAAATAGGGAGTCCATGAATCACGAGGGTCTAGTGTAGGCTCATCCCTCAGATTGTCACACAGGTGACGGTGACAGCCAGAGCCCTTTAGCACAGTGGTCATAGCAGATCCTCAGTCCATGTGGATCGTTACTGCGGTCATTTTGCTCCTTGCAGTTTCTCTGACTTCAGGCGATTAGACTTGGGGTGTTGAGGCACCTGCTTTCAAAACTGTGCTGTGAGACCGGGCAGCAGGATGTGCGAGGAATGGCCCGGCATCAAGCTGGCACTCAGAGCCTTTGTTGATTCTCAGTTAAACTTCCTCAACACCTTCAAGTTCAATTTTAAGGAGGATATGCCCACTCCTCTGCCAGTGGAGGTGAGGATGCCAAGGTGGGGAGATCAAAGCTGGACCATGAGAGTGAGGGCCTTCAGAAACTTTGCAGTCTAGGCTTCTCTCCCCACAACCTGGTCTCTGCCCTGGCACCTACCTTGAAGGGTGTCTGGGAGGCAGATTGGGGCCAGGTGGTGGAGGATAGCTGGGCACAGAAGTTGGGTTGTGTGTTTAGGGTAGAAGGGAACCATGGAAGTTTGTGGTGCAGGACTGTGATCAGGATGGCATGGGCTTTCAGAAGGCAACTCGGGTGGGAGCAAGGAGGAGTGGGGCTAGAAACAGGGCTGGGAAGAGCCGGTGGCCCTGCCCCTGGGATGGGGAAGGCTGAGAGAAGCCAGCAAAGGAGGCCTTCCGAGGTCTCCCGGGTCTTGAGAAGTCTCGGATTTCTCCCCGTGTGGTGGCTGCGGTTCACCCTGAGAGAGTCCTGGGGGGCTGCTCCTCTTCCTGGGGCTTCGTTTGTCAAAGATACTCAACGCAGAGGACTCCCCAGTGCTCAGCCACCATTCCTCTGCTCATTAAATTTTTCAGTAAGAAAAATGGTCACCAAAGAGCGGCAAGGTAAAGCTTCACCCGCGCTCTTGTGGCAGATGACTGAGCCAGACACAAGCGTGCCAGCGCCTCCCTCCTCAGTCTTCCACAGCAAGCAGTGTGCTACCCTGCCTACATACATGCGTGCATAACACCCCTGGGGGCGCACACGTGTGTCCACAGACATGCATGTATGTGCACACCTACATCAGCACCATCAGGTGAACACATAGTGCCTAACACACACAGTACACTGTGCGCCACACACACATGACCCAGCACAACCCGGGGCTAGGAGCAGGGGCGTGGGAGTCAGGCGACCTGGGTTTGCATCCCAGCTCTGCAACTTGCTGGGTAAGTTACTTAACCTTCCCAGCCCTGGTTTCTCATCTGCAAAATGGGGGCTGATAAGAGATCCTCCCCCCGGTGGTACTGAGGGGTTGAGGGAGTTTACAATGCATAAGGCCTGGCACGAGGGCTGGCACACATAGCCTCCTTCGGTGTTGGGTATCGCTGTTTCTCATCGTTGTTAGAAAGGACACACATCACACAGCACAGCTCCAGAGGCTCCTCCTCCACCAACTCTTCCATCTCTAATGCCCAACACCTTCGTAAACACCTGAGAGGTGGGGGCCTTAAGGCTATCCGGGAGGTGCTGACCGCTTACTTCTACATTGTGCGCTGTGGGCTGTTCACTTGTCACTTTGCTAATGGCATATCTATCATTTTAGGGGCTGAGCAAAAACTTCCACTTTAAAATCCTGCAGAGACAGAAGAAAGAAGGAGGGATGAAAGGAAGGGGAAGTGTAGAGTGCATCCCCTTTCTGGCTCCAGCCCTTCCTGAGGCCAGCTGCATCTTCTTGGCTCCTCTTAAACCACATTCATGGCCTTCCAGCAAACTCCTCGTTTTGATTAAGGAGTATTAGTTGGTTTCTGTTCCTTGCAGCCAAAACCAATCCAGAGCCAGGTGAATGAGGCACAGCTCCTCCCTTCCTGGAGCCCAGTCCAGCACAGGACAGGCAGACGGGCAGCCCATGGCAGTCCCCTGCAAGCTGTGCTGGGACAGGGAGGGTGGGCAGCATGGAGCACACAGCAGGAGCTGACTCAAGCCCAGGTGGACGGAAAGGGGCTTTTTCCAAGGTCAAACAGGAAGGGATGGAAGATGGCAGCCAGGGCAGGGAAGCAGCCTGCCAGACCCCACCAAGCCAAGAGCCTGGCATATTTTATACATCAGCACTGATTACGTTACACCCATCACAAGCATTAACGATCCCTGCTGCTGGGCGAGCTCACAGCCCCCATGCCTCTCCCCTCACATGGTCTTGGTGCACACAGTATTATTCCTCCACTCCCAGGAGAGGAAGCTGAGGCTCAGACAGCCCTACCTTTTCCTTCCAGCAGATTCCAGGAAGTAACCCCAGGCTGAGGTCGCACTGGAACATCCATCTGAGGCCACAGAGAGAAGAGGAGAAGGAGGGGCCTGAGGCCTCCACAGAGCCAATGAGGGCCAAAGGGACCACCATTCTGGAGGCAGTGAAGGCTTCCCAGGGGAGGGTGCTGAGGGGAGGACTAGGGGCTGACAGAGGGGAGCAAGCAGTGGGCACCCAAGCACAGGACAGCAGGGACTGCCCACAGGCCAGGCAAAGTCTAGGCGGTCTGGGTGGAGCCCTTCTGGGCACTCTGGGTCTCAGGGAGGATATCTTAAACTGGGGTTGCAAGGAAGACGCTGGGGACTAGGGGAACTTTGATGGTTGACTGCATTTATCCCACATCTGTGCACCTGACCCTAATTTAAAAATATTTATATTTAGATTTATTTACATATAGAGAGAGGCAGGGACAAAGTGGGAGAAGGTGGGTGATTACTTTGTGCGAGGCAGGTATGTAGTACTGTCTGATTTCATTGTTTCAGCCATCCTGTGAGAGAAGCATCCTCATTCTCCTTTTTCAGATGAGGAGATCAAGGCCAGGCAAGGTGGCTCACGCCTGTGATTCCAGAACTTTGGGAGGCTGAGGCAGGTGGATTGCTTGAGCCCAGAGTTAGAGGCTAGTCTGGGTGACAGAGTGAGACCCTGTCTCACACACACACACAAGAATAAGAGATCGAGGCTCTGAGAGCAGTGCTGCTGCCCAAGGTCACACAGCTGGTAAGTGGCTACAGAGATGCCAGGCTACAATAAACCACTCTAGGCCAGTGCCCGTCTTACCAGCTGACCCACTGTCTGCAGCTGCACCTGTGAGCAGCCAGGAGAGGCATCATGGGGCCCCCTCCGCACAGCTCAAGGGCTTCACTCATGCGCGTGCCATCCTTGCAACAACTCTGTATGTCATGAACCTCATGAGCCTCACTCTTCCCCACCTCCCTTCTGAGTCCTGCTCTCCTCTCTCTCAGAACCTATTCACTCTTGGTTTACACACACTTCAAACAAGTGATAGGGCGTAAAGATCCCTGATCCGTGAGAGTCCCAGGGCAAGTCTGTTAGTATTTGTTTCTCTTCCCCTATCTGGAAAATGGAGATAAAAATAAGTGCTTAGGGCTGAGGGTCTCTCCCAGGTTAGAGAATCTCAAAGTCACAGTGTCCTTCATAGAACACCATGACATTTTACATAATTAATTCCATAGTTTAAAAAAGAACAAATGTGTGGAAGAAAATATGACTATATATCATATCTGTGGGGTATCTTATTTAAAAATTACACACAGGAATCAAGAAAATGCTTCCCTTTCACTGTAAGTTTTTCTCTATAAACTGGGCGAAATCTCACCATATGATGCTCCAGGCAGGACACCCAGGGGCAATGTGTTCCACGGGTGCCCGGTTTGAGAACTCCTGGGCCGGAGATAGGAAACTGGGGTTCCAGCACCTGCTTGGCCATTACCCTGCTGTGTGACTTTGGACAAGTCACTCACCTGCTCCGGGCTTCTGTTTCTCCCTAGACACAGTGAGGGGCGGGAGTGGCTAGAGATCATCTGAGGTCCTTTTCAGTTCCAGCCTTTGATGATGGACTTAACGCCTGCACCTCCTGTCACATCCAGGATCCCCATGGGCTATGGTCAGGCTGGAGGTCGTCCTTCCCTCAGGTTGCCACTGTGCCTCCACCCCCACCCATGGGGAACCATAAAAGGGAGCTCTTGGGCCAGGGAAAGGCTGTGCCCCTCCCTCAGAGGAGACTCCCATCTTCCTCTGACTCCCCAGTCTCAGGCCTCAAGCCCTTAAATAATTGTCTGAGGGGGATCCAGGCTATTAAAGTAATTTACATAGTAATTAACAAGGTTCCATTAGCTGATTCCTGGAGCCAGAACACTCTGCCTCCATTTCCCTTTAGGGGTCCGCCATCTCAGGGTGGGACTGGGGTTTGGCTGGGGTTTGACTGCAGAGCAGGGAAAGAAGGAATTTTCCATGCTGGCGTGTGGCAGCTCCACACCCAGGGAAGAGGAATAATGACTGTATGAGGGCCCAGCTGGCTGGGGTAATGAGGTCTGGGGTAAGGAGGTGCCTCGTGAGCACTCAGGGCCTGAAACCCTAAGAAGAAAGACAATCGCGAGGCTGCCTCTTGTTTTCCGCAGCCCGGGCCCTGGTGCCTCCAAGAAGTCCTGGTTCAAGATGACATACAATGTCTCATGTCCTTCTGTGCCTCGTGATGATAAAAATCTATGTTTGACCATAAAAAGGTACAACCTTGGTTGTACCTTTGAGCCTGGGAGGGAAAGCCTGTTTTCTCCACTGTGGGGATGAGGAAACCGAGGCCCAGACAGGTGAGGTTCCCAGGGTTACACAGCCTGGAAGTAGCAGAGGGAAAGTAGAACCTGGATCCCCAGACAGAACCCAGCTTCTCCCCCACTTGGCCAGCCGTTTCTAAGCAGCTCCATGGAACCCCAAGGGACCTCAGTGTAGTTTGAATAAGGGGTTGTTGAGAAGATCCAAAAGCCTTCCCCCATAGTTCCTCACATCAACTAGGACAATATTTCCATATTGGACTTTTAAGAAGGATTTCATTTGCATCCTATTGGCTAGGAAAGCTTTTAAAAGCACTGTTCTACAAGCCTGTCCCAAGAAGGTCTCTGTCATGGGTCCGCTTCATCGCATGCCTCTACTTGTGAATGGAGGTCCCTGAGACTACACAACCCAGCGGAACTGAGACCCAGTCTGCACTGGGGTCCCATATTTCTGGCCTTGGTCTCCCTGCAGACTCCCCGCCAGTTATGTCTGCGCTCTCCTGTCCGACGGACACCCGCCCTGATGGTGGGACCCCTGCTTTTCCCACTGGGCCTGGCTGGGTGGGCCCTTCTCTTGTTCACTCTATTGTCTCTGTGGAGACTGGCCAAGGAAAAAGAGACAACAAGGATGGGAAATAACAGTGATGCTGGGGTCTCAACAAGAGTTGAGTCATTTTCCTGCACGTGTTCATTGAACAAATATTTCCAGGGCTATATAAGCTAGGATCTGAGGATAAAAAGATAAATGAGGCTGAGTACGGCCCTCGGAGAGCTTTGGGTCACCTGTGGGAGACAGACTGCTCGACAATGGTCCCCCATAGACTATGTTCTGGGGGCAATGCTGGGGGTCTTCTGGAGCTCAGGAAGGGACGGGAGGAGGTGGGTTGGCCCTGATGGGGACGGCAGGGGAGATGTCAGGGCAGGCCACGCAGAACTGAAGAAGCCAGAGCTCCTTTTTGAGGGAGTTTGTGAGGGGAGGGACGGGAGCACACCCCAGCTAGAGGGAATGGCATGAGCAGGAGAGCAGAGGGCAGTTGATGGCTTAGTCCCAGTATGTGATGTGCGTGGCAGGAGTGGGGCAGAGGGAGGCGGGTGGCAGCCAGGCCAAGTGAGGGCTCTTTGGCCCTCAGGCCCCCCTGGCTTCCTGCTCTCCTCTGCGGTTCCCCTCCAAAGCCCCTCTCCTTGGGGCACCTGAGGGGCCAGTTAGGCTTTGGGTAGGGGTCAACAGGGACTCACAGCCCAGCGCACCCCACATTGGTGCTCCACAATCTGTGCTTTCCTGTCCCCTGAGCACCTGGCCTGAGCCTCGCCCCTGGCTGGAGGCAGGGCAATGGGGCTCAGCGCTGCTCTCCTGGAGGCCTGGGAGCAGGGTGGAGAGAGTCACAACAAGGGAGTTAGCAATTTCTCCTTTCTGGGCCTCTTGTCGCACTTTCTAGACAATAATGGGGTGGTAGCTGGAGATGGCTGAAGCCCCTTCCAGACTGGACTCCCCATTACAGACAAAGAAATAACTTGGCTCCCCACATGAGTTTGGCTCCCCAAGAAGCAGAGCCTGAAACAAGGATCTGAGCACAAGGAGTTCATCTGGGAGGGGTCCCAGGAAGTCCCAGGGGGGATGTGAGCGAGGGGTGGCGAGGAGAGAACGCAGGGTGCCCCAGGAGCAGGTGCCACCATGGGCAGCTGGGGTTCGTGCCTCCAGGGAGCCCCGGGACGCGTGGAACACACGTCTTCAGAGTCATCCTGTCCGAGGGAGAGGAGAGTGGGGTCTTTAGCCCCCAACTCCTATCTGTCTTTTGTTGACGGTTGCTCTCGGGGGCATGAACTTCCCAGCATTTCTGGCCAGCCCCACCTTGGGGGCAGCCTCCTTCTGCAGCCAGGAAAGGTGTTCAGGCAGAGAGTGGCAGGGGCTTGCCATTGCCATGAGGGCAGCTGTGTGCAGGGAACAGTGCTTCCAAAGGGAGGCCGGCCTGGCAAGGAGAGTGTATTCCCCACACACTGAGACCCGAAGGGGCACCAGTGGCATTTCCTGAGTCGCTCTACCAGTTAACAATAGGCCACACCGAGAAGCCCAGTACCCTGACTCATCAGCCAGCACTCCTCCTGCCACCGTGTTTCTCTTCTTGTCTCCTCTCCCCCGGGAGAGTCCGGGCTCTGCATCCTTCTTGCCCATCCTCCCTCACATGGCTTAGTAATAGCACTTTGGCAGCAGATATGAATGTCTTGGAAAAAAAAAACACACACACACCAAATGATTCAAATCTGTGAAACTTTGAGCCCTTCACAGAAAAAGGCCTTGTTATCTCCATGTTTCCACCTCAGTCCTTGACCCAGTGCCCAGCACAAGGTAGGCCCTCAACACGCCGATGAACTGACATCTTGGCCAGTTGCTGTGTGGTATGGGCAATTCCTACACCTTCTTACCTGTTCCCTCATTTGAAAAATGGGTGCAGGGTCAGGCTCGGTCGCTCACACCTATAATTCCAGCACTTTGAGAGGCCAAGGCAGTCGGGTCACTTGAAGTCAGGAGTTCGAGACCAGCCTGGCCAACACGGTGAAACCCCGTCTCTACTAAAAATACAAAAATTAGCTGGGCATGGTGGTGTTTGTCTGTAATCCCAGCTACTTGGGAGGCTGAGGCAGGAGAATCACTTGAACCCAGGAGGCAGAGGTTGCAGTGAGCCGAGATCGTACCACTGCACTCCAGCCTGGGCAACTGAGCCAGACTCTGTCTCAAAAAAAAAAAGAAAAGAAAAGAAAAAGAAAAATGGGTACAAATGCCCATTCTGCCAACTTCCTTGGGTTGTTGTATCAGCTATTCAACAGGATGCATGGAAGGCACTTAGTAGGTGCTCAGCAAGTGTTTGCACTTATGAAAAACATTTGGGAAACTGCACAGGGCTTTCACTCCAGAGGGAGTGGGGCAGTTGCCGAGGTGAGCCGGCAAGAATGCATTCTGAGTCAAAAGATCCACCTCTTTCCTGGCTGGTTGCCTCTCGCCCTCCTCCCATCTCCCCCGCCAACCCACATTCCCAAGTCCCCAAAGATCATGAGTCAGGTTTTCCACCTCCTGCGATTTCAAAGCTCCCTGCCAGCCAAGCTGTCTTGCAGACCCAAGTCGATAATGACAAATTCTTCCCTCCTCGCCCTCCACTGGCGAAACCACGGAAAGTATTTGAAACACGCAGCCTGGGAATGTGCAAACTTCCATTCGCCCGGCTTGGCAGGGGCCAGCAATTTCTCAGCCAGCATTTTTGACTAAGACTTCTGCAGCTCAGGTTTCCAGTGAGCTCATCAGCTCAGTCCTCCAACAGTGTTTATACCTTTTTTTTTCCTTCAGAAAATTAACCCTACAACAAATTCTGAATCATACAATCCTTAGGAGCACAGCTCCCTTGTTGGTGGAGGCATGGTTTCAGACCGACCTCAGAAGGGCTGGCCTTGGCTTGCCCCACAGGGCTCCTCTGAGCACTCATCAGGGGCCTACGTGGCCTGAATCAGAGGATTCTCTGCTGAAAGGGACACCCAGAGGTCTTCCCGTCCATCTTTTGCGTCTATAAAGATCTGGTTAACCCATTTCAGGTCTCTGCAACTCTGTTTTAAAAATATCCTCCCGGGGAGATGAAGGAAGGGAGAAAGGACGAAAAGACTGGAGACTCTGAACCTAGATACACCTGGACGTCAATTGCACTTCTGTCTCCATTCAGTTTCTTCATCTGCAAATGGCAATAGTAATCCCCACCTCCAGGTTATTTGGTGGTTTAAGTGGCCCCCTATGTATGAATGCATCTAATACGATTTCTGCCTACAGTAGATGCACACTAGTTTTCTCTCTTCCTTATTTCTTGGTCACAAATTCTACTTTCTCATCACAACATTATTTGGTGAATGAATGAATGAAGGTCTTCTTGACATAGCCAAATCCTCCCTGCTCTTGATGATCCCCTACTTCTCTCAAGTCGACAGTTCAAGGGTCTGCATCAAATAACCACTGAGCATCATTCCAGGCAGACAGCAGAGCTAGGCCTCACAGACTCCCTGACAAGCACAGTCCCTGCTGCAAAGGATTTTCTGGTCTAATGAGGGAACAGGCACTGTGAGGGAAACAAAAGGATGGACAACATGTTGTCAGCTGGAGAGATGCTCAGAATTATTTTACTCACCCACTTATCCATTTTCCTTCATTTCCAAAATAAGCATTTACTACAGGAGGAGGGCCTGGCCACCCCTCACCCCTGGTGGCGGGTCTGAGGGCTTCTAAAGGAAGCCCTTTTTGTTTGACATCCTTGGTTCTATTTGCTGTGAAGTGATCTATAATAGTGCTTTGGAAATTAAAAGACATGATTTTCCCTCCTCCTCGAACACTCTTCCCATCTCACCCACCTTGAGCACGCAGGGCCCAGCCAAGAGAAGATGGGCTAAGGGGGATTCCGAAGAAGGTGGTTTACCGCAGATGGGTTCTCAGGGTAATGGAGTGTGGGGAGCTGGATGGCGAGTGAGGATGCGGTCTCAGCTGGAGTCCAGCTCAGCCTGACCCCACGGAATGTTGGGGCAGAACTGCCCCTCCGAGCTCAAACCCCAGGATCCCTCAGTCAAGGGAGCTGGCCTCTGGATCCCTCTGTCACTGAGTCTGATATCAGAGAGGGCAGGGAGGGGTACCTTTCCAGGTGAGGTGGCTTCTCTTCGACCAAAGGCAGTTTTCTGCAGAAAAGGGTGGCTGTGAACTTTAGCAACCAACACTCGCAGCAGTGGAGAGATGGGTGTCCTGGCCATGTCCTGTGTAGGGGGCCTGGGCAGGGCACCCACAGCATCCACTATGGGGAGGGGGGCAAGGAAAGATTAGGAAGGAGCATCAAGAACTCCACTAATTTTTTCCCAAGCTGTATATAAGGTTCTATAAATTTGTCCCCATCTTTCCATCTTTTGCTGAGCATACTGAGAAGGACCAAGGAACACAGCAGAAGCCACACACCTGTGGGTGGGGCAGGGTCACTGTCCAGGGAAGGTGGACTGAGGGGGCTTTAGGGAGACAGGTGCAGGTCTGAGGGGGCAGCAGAGAGGGGGCCTGGCCCTTCCCCACTCAGCACCTAGAGTGTCCTGCTGTCATTTACCCCCCGGGGGAAACTAACCTCCCTGCCCCTCCCAGGCCCAGCACATCGTTCCCTCTGTCTTAGTTGACTCAGGCTGTGGTAACAAAATACCACAGACGGGGCAGCTAATAAACGGCAGAAGTTCATTTCTCACAGTTCTGAAGGCTGGGAAGTCCAAATCTGCACTGGCACATTTGGTGTCTGGTGAGGACCCACATCCTTGTAGACAGCTGTCTTCTCACTGTTACCTCAAATGAAGGAAGGGGCAAGGTGTCTCCCTTGGGCCTGTTTTATGAGGCACTAAATCCCATTAATGAGGGCTCCATCTTCATGACCTAATCACCTCCTGATGCCTTCACCTTGAAGCTTAGGATTTCAATATATAAATTTGGGGGAACACACATGCATACCACACCACCCTCCTCTGAGCGCCTTCTGCATTTGGAAGGCACAGACCCACCCAGCTGCAAAGACGTGCTCTGCCTCCCTGAGCTGACTGGGAACTATTAAAACAAGAACTTCTTCTTTTTTTTTTTTTTTTTGGCAGGGGAGTTTCCAAGTATGTAGCTCAGTGCCTTGGCTTACAATAGGTGTCCGATATATATTATTGAGTAAGTAAAATACTAGATTCTTTAGTTTTTCTATGGAATGTGATAAGACCCTCTCTGATGTCACCCATTCATCAAGGGCTGCACTCATATTCTTGTAGGGCCCGGGCTGTCCTTGCCCTCTGTGCCAACACCACCAGCCTCAGCCCAGCCAGGGCTGAAGCCTCCCTTGGCCCCACAGAATCCTGCATGGAAGCCTCAGGCTAGGGTGGCCAGTGGGACGTAGCAGGACAAAGGGCTCCTGCTGGTGTACTGACTCCACAGCCTTCGTTTATATGACATGTGACTACATCACTCAAAACCTAGTGCCTGGCTTTGGTTGGTGCAGGTAATGATGATAGAGGCTCATTTATGCAAGATTATCCTTTTATCACATTTCCAGACTCATTTATGAGGCTCATGTTTCTCCCCGAGGGCGTCATCAAGCAAGTTAAGTTGTACTATTTCCCTCCCGCAGCGAACTGGCGGGAGCCTCCCTCATTGACGGATGAGGCCCGCTGCCTTTGCCAAATAGGGTCGGCGTGATGGATCTTTTACTTGTGAATATTATAGCTGGAAATTAGCATGTTTATTGAGGTAGAATGTGTCTGTTTACATTCCACTACCCATGGCATTACCTCTTATGACCTGACTTATTTAGTTGAGGATAAGCACAAACGATCCGCATTTTGGCGCCCACAAAAAATTAATGAACTTGCAGATACAGAATTCAGCCTTAAGTAAACACACCAGCGAGGTGAGTGGGGGCAGAAGGGCCAGGACAGGGGCTGGGGAGCTGGGTGCTAAGCAAAGTAGCCCTCCTGGTGATCTGCCCTGACCTGGAAGGTGCAGGAGGTCGGGGGTGGAGGAAGGTGGGACTGGGTGATCCAGCATCCTCAAGCAGAGCCCAGGGCCAATGCCCCACAAGTCAGCTGAGTCAAGGTGGCTTCTGGGTGATGGAGGAGGGAGGTGAGAGAAGACCTGGGTTGTGAACTCCTTTCTTGGGGATTCTCCTGGGCTACCTGTGTCTTTGATCAGGAGTGAGAAGCCTGGTCCAGGCTACAGACCTAGGGTGGGGAGGGAGGATGTGTGGACAAGGACAATGAAAATTCAGGTGAGTGATGACGGCACTCAAGAGTCCAAGCTGCCACCTGAGCCTACTTCTGTCCTAAGCATTCTGTCTTCTGTGTCTGTGAAACCCAGCTTTTCTCTCCACCCCGTTTGTTTATAGGCACCATGATCTGGGGTGAAAACACTCACTAACTCAACATTTTCTTGTTTTTTTTTTTTT
>NW_012115043.1:4265370-4289473 GCF_000951035.1 Colobus angolensis palliatus | reverse complement strand
TGAGCTACTTTGCCTGGCCAAAAGTGGAAGGATTAGACCAAGGTCTTGGAGGTGGAGGCAAACCAGAAGCCTGGCTCCCAAGTCCCCTGCTGCCCACCTGATGTAACCGCCCAAGGGGTTCACCTTGCCACTGCCTAGACAGAGCTGATTCATCAGGACAGGGGAATTGCAATAGAGAAAGAAGAATTCATGCAGAGTCGGCTGTGTGGGATACTGGAGTTTTATTATTACTCAAATCAGTCTTCCCGAGCATTCAGGGAAGAGAGTTTTTAAGGATAACTTGGTGGGTGGGGTGAGCCAGTGAGCCAGGAGTGCTGACTGGTCAGGGATGAAATCATAGGGAGTCAAAGCTGTCTTCTTGTGCTAAGTCAGTTCCTGGGTGGGAGCCACAAGATCAGATGAGCCAGTTAATTGATCTGGGTAGTGCCAGCTGATTCATTGAGTGCAGGGTCTGCAAAATATCTCAAGCGCTGATCTTAGGAGGAGTTTAGGGAGGGTCAGCATCTGAGGCCTCCTACTGCATGACTCCTAGACCATAATTTCTAATACTGTGGCTGTTAGGCCTGCAAAGGCAATCTAGTACCCAGGCAAGAAGGAGGTATGCTTTGGAAAAGGGTTGTTACCGCCTTTGTTTAAATTATAAACTAAGTTTCTCCCAAAGTTAGTTCAGCCTATGCCCAGGAATGAACAAGGACAGCTTGGAGATTAGAAGCAAGATGGAGTCAGTTAAGTTAGATCTCTTTCACTGTCTCAGTCACAATTTTGCAAAGGTGGTTTCAGTCCCTCCCTTTGGGATTTATAACACCTTAATCTTAAGGTGTAGGCTATGAGGATAGGAAAAGGCTGTCGATCGCTCTGGCTTCTTCCTGCCGACAAGGGACATTGTGGGAATGGGAGTGAGCCCCACGGTGAGAAGAGTGGAACTGCTTTGTAACTGTCTGAGTGTACTCATGCCAGCCTGGCTGGGCTTCCAAGGCTTGTGTGGGAAAAACATTAGTGTTTTCATCTATAGTTTTACTATAGTGTTTAAGTGAACAGCCTCCTATAAGGTAATAATGAGTCCTAGGATTAGAAGTACAATTCCCAATTTTAAAAGCAAAGATTTGAAAGCATTACTTTGGGGACTTCTAACCCACAAAGAATTTAGAATTTAGTCTAAACTGCAGGAAAAAACCTCAAGAACAGTTAACAACAGTGTACTATAGTTTTCTTTTGAAGCATAATTTTTCTCTCTCCAGTCCCCATTTTTATCAAAAACAAATCATGATAGGACTGATTTGTTTACAAAATAATACTATACTTGGCTTGACTATTTGCATAAAGTTCAGCAAGAATAATTATTTTTCACTTAGGCTTTTTAAGTTGGCTTTGATAGAACTCTGTTCCATGAAGAATCTCAAATAAGACTTTTTAAAAGCTGAGCTCAGCCATGGGTTTGTACCCTCAAATACCTATGAGTTTGGCAAATTCCTCTCCTTTTGAGGTTCCAAGATAACTTGGGATTTCTGGGCCTGTTAGAAAGTGATATTCTTTACTTACCACAGGTCAGAAACCTTGTACAGAGACTCTTTGTGGACAAGGTATGATGCCAGATGCCCCAACGGGCTTTAATTGGCTCTATAAGTCAACTTTGATTCTTTAAAGGAAGCAGGCCACTCCAGTCAAAGCCTTGGTAAAATAACCAATTTTTCCAGCTGTGCCCTGTTACAAAAGAAAACATATTCTTATTGCACTTATGCAATTAGCTATACTGCCATAAATTGAGAATACTCACAAATAGTTTCCAAATTCCGGAGAAATCAGGTAGAGAGGAACAAATATGCTCCAAATTTTGTTCACAGGAGTGTATTTTACTAATTAGCTATACTGCCATAAATTGAGAATACTCACAAATAGTTTCCAAATTCTGGAGAAATCAGGTAGAGAGGAACAAATATGCTCCAAATTTTGTTCACAGGAGTGTATTTTACTCATTTGTTAAAAGTTGCAAATAGCTCTAAAGAAATAAGTTCTCTTGACTCTGAAAACAAAAGGTTTAGCAGTGTTTAACACAATAGCTCTCCATGAGAGTCCTAGAAGTTTGGTTTTTTACCTCTAATCCAATAGCACAATTTTTAAAGTTATCTGAGACCTGCACTGCAGAGTCCTAT
Source organism: Colobus angolensis palliatus (assembly GCF_000951035.1). Classification (NCBI taxonomy): domain Eukaryota; kingdom Metazoa; phylum Chordata; class Mammalia; order Primates; family Cercopithecidae; genus Colobus; species Colobus angolensis. The sequence goes on along the minus strand of NW_012115043.1, from coordinate 4,287,323 downwards.
ATCTGATTATAAATTGCCTTTTGAAAAGGACCACAGCAAGGCAAAATGTCTGTGGGTGACAAAAGTCTATAGCCACTATTAAAGCTACAATTGACTAAGAATTTTGGTTACTTCTGTGGAATACAACAGTTTTACATAACAATTATAATTATTGATAATGTACTCTAAATTATATTAACATTATAGAAGTTTCCCATAATTTTGGAACACATACCAATAACATATTTATACAAATACAGTCCAAAGAAAACCAAACACCATTAACTCTTCTATTTGAAAGGTTTTTTTTCTAGCCTAATGTCGCAATCTCCCAGAGTTATTAATCAGAAACCCACATTTAAGAGCACATGGGCCAGGTGCAGTGGCTCATGCCTGTAATCCAAGCACTTTGGGAGGCCAAGGCAGGCAGATCACCTGAGGTTAGGAGTTTGAAACCAGCCTGGCCAACATGGTGAAACCCTGTCTCTACTAAAAATACAATATTAACCAGATGTGGTGGTGCATGCCTGTAATTCCAGTTACTTGGGAGGCTGAGGAAGGAGAATCACTTGAACCTGGGAGGTGGAGGTTACAGTGAGCCAAGATCATGCCATTGCACTCCAACCTGAGCAACAAGAGCAAAACTCCATCTCAAAAAAAAAAAGTCCGGGCGCAGTAGCTCATGCCTGTAATCCCAGCACTTTGGGAGGCCGAGGTGGACAGACCATGAGGTCAGGAGATGGAGACCATCTCAGCTAACACGGTGAAACCCCATCTCTACTGAAAATACAAAAAATTAGCTGAGTGTGGTGGCAGGTGCCTGTAGTCCCAGCTACTCAGGAGGCTGAGGCAGGAGAATGGCGTGAACCCGGGAGGCGGAGCTTGCAGTGAGCCGAGATCGTGCCACTGCACTCCAGCCTGGGCGACAGAGCAAGAGACTCCGTCTCAAAGGGAAAAAAAAAGCATCTGTTAAATTTTATAGCTGATTATAAATCATCTTTTAAAGAGAACCAAAGTGAGACAACAATTGTCTGTGGATGACAAAAACATTTTAGTAAAGATGGGGTTTCACTGTGTTGGTCAGGATGGTCTCGATCTCCTGACCTTGTGATCCGCCCGTCTCGGCCTCCCAAAGTGCTGGGATTACAGGCTTGAGCCACCGCGCCCGGCCAAATTTCATAAACTTTTTAGAACCCTTTACAACTTTCCATCAAACAGCAGATCAGTTTTCTAAGAACACCCTGTTATTCGGACAGATGGGCCCAGATTATGGCCCCACAACAGTATCATTTTAATGTTTTAACCTACAGAAAAAAGTTAAATAATTTCTCTTAAATCTTAGCTAACTTGTGTATACTCACAGAATTTCTTGTAAGATTAACCCTTTACAAACCCTTTTCCCTTTGCTTAAACCTTCAGTTTTGCTCCATTACTCTTTTAGGTTAACACAATCTTTAAAACCCTCTGAACTACACAAAATTACATTCCCTTTAGCAAAAGTCATATTCCCATGCCTTCACATCATCTTTTACGAAAAACTCACTCCCCACACACCTTGTATGTAAAACTGTTTCTCCAACTGTCTCAACTACATGTTACAATGTGAAATCTTAGCAACTTTTATTTTTAGTGAAAAACCTGGTAAGTAAACGATTTTAATTATGTACTGGGGTGGAGCCTAGGATATCAGATGGAAACGAAGATAAGGTCTGGCTCTTAGCATAGCTGGTGGGCCTGGCTCTCCATATGTCCCCAGGCGTTATCAATGCTCCAAAGTAGGTAAATCAAACAGTTTTCAAAAGTCAAAGAAACAGTTTGACCTTAAAGCGTTTAGCAAGTCTGACATCTGATCTGAAGTTAGACCAAATGTCTACATTTTCAGGATATTTTATTTGGCTGATAATCTTTAAAACTGTGTTTATTTCCGAAAATTACTGAAGTCACATGAACCAAAAGGCATTAAAGTTTCTATTTTTCTGACAAAATCAGCACTTATTTTTCTAAGCCAATTAATCAGAACTTTTTTATACATAAACATCACACACACACACACAACACATATAAATACAGACAGAAGATTCAGCACTTGTAAAATTTTTCATTTGCCAGTTTCTTAATTGGATGACTGGCTTCAGGGTAGAGCCCTTGGAGGAACAGAGCCGGGAAAGCATGCGTTTCTAGGGCCAAATAAGCAGCAAATAAGCAGCTGAAGGCAAAGACAGATCCCCAAAATTAATGGTGCCGTTTTATACTGGATCCTGGATCTCCAAGAGGAGGGAAATACTGTGGGAGAAGACCGCGCAGTGCTTCTACCCTGCATTCCATTCAAGGCAGCCCAAAGCCAATCAGCCCATTTTGTAATCGGCCCATCTCTCACGGGAGTCTCATCTCCCAGTCGGGGGCAGGGATGTCTCCTTATCTTCCAGGTGACCAAAAGCAAGCATCTCTGATCCAAGTGTGCAGAGTCAAGTACCCCTCCATAACTACTATAAGCCATCCCCTAAAGTATATTTCTTACCTAGTTATTACACACCAAAGCTCTCTCATAATGAGAAGTAATTTCTGATACCCCCAAAACTGAAAACTGTCAGATAACACAATGCAAAACAGAACAGAGCCTTTGATTTTGAGAGGGATCTATCTGCTTTTAATTCCTGGGGTTTCATGAGGAAAACAGAGGGTGTTTTTTCGTCCAAAATGGGGTCTGTGGTGCCTCCTCTGTTTTTCCCAAGGAGTCCCAGGCTACCAGAAGTTATCTTAGGGCCTCTCCTGTGTGCATTAAGAGAGGCAAGACAAAAAAAAAAAAAAATAGAGAAAAATAATTCAGTCAACTGAGAAGAAAAAAATCTTTTTCCAGAAAAACAAATTCCAAGAAGAGAAATACATAAGGGCCTTTTAAAATACCTATAGCTTGTTTATCCACTTTAAATTAAGCTGAGTTTGGACCATAGCACTCTTAAAAAACATCCTTTAAAATTTTTTTATTACCAGACTTTAGCCACACTAAGCAACCAATTTTTGGCTTTTGAATTCTATCATAGGTAACTTCCCACATGTTTATCAGTTTTAACTAAGGTTATAAATTAACCGTGGACACACAGATGTCTCAAAGACATGGTAAGCAGTTTCTTTTTTTACAAGATTTAGAATCTCCCCCAAGGTAGTTTAGAGAAAGGAAAATTCAAGACAGGAAATCAGAAGTTATCCATGGTGGGGCAGCGGAGGCAGGGAAACCTCAATAAATGGCAAAGTTACATAAATAAAAAACCAGAAAGGAATTATTCTGGAAGCCAAGAATAGAACTCAGGCCGCCATTGTCAAAAAGCAAAACCTTAGCTACTGAGTTACAGCATTGAGCAATTTCTATTGCTCTTCTCAGAAGGAGCCTTGAGAAGCCAATTTCAAGCTTGCAAAGACTTTTAACTGCTCAAGATAATTTTTAGGGCTAACATGAATCTCAAAATTCCTGTCTTCTGGATGGCGGAAACCAAGAGAAATATCCACACATGGTCATAAGGTTAAACTCTTAAGGACGCAAAACAAGACAAAGAAGTTTCATCCGGTATTGGTTTCAGGGACCTGCAGCAAAGTTTGTAACTGACCAGCCTGCTGGGCTGGCTTGAAAAGTGGGCTTATAGGGGTCTGAAACCCACATTCTATCCTGTGATACCCCTCTCTCCATTACAGTACCAGAAAGACAAATTCTTAGCACAAAGTACACCAGATTTGCTACTGCCTAAGACTAGTCTTACAAATCCTTTTTCTATTAATCAAACCCTTGCAGAGAGACAAATAGTGACATTTACTATTTACCCAGACAGAGAAAGAGAAAGAGAGACTGGAAACTTGGCTGGTAAGAATTTCTTACCCTTTTTGGTGGCATATCAGGTTTCTGGTCTCCCTTTCTCTGCAGCTTCCAGAAGAACGGAGTGGCTTCTGATGACCCTGCTTGCTTGTGCTATAGCTGTGGGGTTCAAGCCACTTTACAAGGGAAAATCACCCTTTACCGTTTTATGGACCATAGGCAAGATTCTTAATTTGCAAGATGCTGCCCAACGGGCTGCATGGGGAACTGAATTAACATTTTCCATCCCAGCAAAACACACATAACAAAACAGACATTAGTCACCTCATTCAGTACCCAATATCAGCCTGGGAAAGCTCAAACTTTTTCCCGTTGGTCCCTGTGGTCTTCGATCTACTCCAGGTGGAGAGGGATGACCTCTGAAAGGTAATTCACAATGGGGTCTCTGGGCAAGATGAAAAGCAGATAGTCACCCCAAGAGACAGGCCTTTAGGGCTTATCAAATGTGACCAGACAAATAAGGAGTGTTCTCTGAGTTAGACCTGCTGGACTTCCATCAGCAACCCCTCTGAGATCCCTTCCACATATACAAACACACACAAAGATGAGACAGACAGAAGGCCTTCCAAATTAGATCCCTAACCAAGAACTCCACGAGTATCCCTTCCAAACTATCCTCCCATTCTCTATCTGAGAAACTGCATCGAAATCTTCCTGATTGAGAAGTCTCTCAAGCCAAGACTCTACCAGTTAGAACCAACTGAGACACCCCCAAGAGCCTAACAGATACCCCACAATGGGGCTACAGACACAGACACCCCATGGTGGAGCTACAAACAGACAACCCTCAGTGGGGCTACAGACACCACACCACAGGGCTACAGAATCAGTTGGGGAAGAAAGGAGGCACTGGGAGCACCTAGGATACTCACCAATCCAGACATCCTACAATGGGGCTACAGACAGACACCCCACCATGGGGCTACAGACAGACATCCTGTGATAGGGCTACAGTTAAGGGACAACTCCCCAGGACTATTTCTCCATTGGAATTAAATCCATGAACATTGGGTCAGCAGTGCACCACCAGTAGAGAGAGTACCAGAGTCAGCCTCCAGTCCAAGAGAATTAGGTGGCCTCTTGGGCTGGCTTCTGGATCCATCGCTGAAGGGGGGCCACTGAACCAGGGGCAGGTAGCCACAAGGGCAATCCTGGATGAGCCCCCAAATTTGCAACTGCCCAAGGGGTTCACCTTGCCTGCTGCCAAGACAGGGGAATTGCAATAGAGAAAGAGTAATTCACACAGAGCTGGTTGTGCAGGAGACCGGAGTTTTATTATTACTCGAATCAGTCTTCCCAAGCATTTGGGGAGCAGAGTTTTTAAGGATAACTTGGTGGGTAGGGGGAAGCCAGTGAGCCAGGAGTGTTGATTGGTCAGAGATGAAATCATAGGGAGTCAAAGCTGTGTTCTTGTGCTGAGTCAGTTCCTGGATGAGGCCCACAAGATTAGAGAAGCCAGTTTATTGATCTAGGTTGTGCCTGCTGATCCCTCAAGTGCAGGGTCTGCAAAATATCTCAAGCACTGATCTTAGGAGGAGTTCAGGGATGGTTAGAATCTTGTCACCACCAGTTGCATAACTCCTAAACCATAATTTTGAATCTTGTGGCTAATGTTAGTCCTACAAAGGCAATCTAGTCCCCAGGCAAGAAGGAGGTCTGCTTTGGGAAAGGATTGTTACTGTCTCTGTGTAAACTATAAACTAAGTTTCTCCCAAAGTTAGTTCTGTCTATGCCCAGGAATGAACAAGGACAGCTTGGAGATTAGAAGCAAGATGGAGTCAGTTAAGTTAGATCTCTTTCACTGTCTCAGTCATAATTTTGCAAAGGTGGTTTCACCAACAGCTTTAAGCCTGAGGCCTACCTTATAAGAAGGTGCGGGGGAGGGTGTGGACCTTCTGGGATGCTGCTTCAGGGACTCAAAAAAGCCTTGTCACCTGTGTCTGGCAGGCAAATGCCTTTAGAGGCAATTAACTACAAATGTGTCTCACTACTGGTGAGGAAACCAAGGCCCAGAGAGATTTGGAGATTTTCCACAATGTTCCAAGGTCACACAATGAAATAAAGGGACAGATATTTCAGAAGCACATTCTTGCATTTCCGACACACCAGAGCTGTCATATACACATCTCCTCCCCAGTCTGTCTGCATTGCCATGGGCATCAGCAAATGGACTGGCTGTGCAGACACTGGAGAAGCAGGCAGATCTAAGGCCAAATATCTGTGAGAAGGGGCTAGGAACATGGGGTCTTGGATCTTAGTGAAGACCCCGAGTTGGGGAGTAGATCGGGGCCGGAGACAGATAGGAGTGGGAGAACATTGCTGCAGGCTGAGGGATCCCTTCTGGTGCAGAAAGGAGATGAGCAGATAGCTCTGACTAGCTCAGAGATCAAGTTATTATTATTCTGATGGAGCAGGCAAGCCAGTACTATCAGTTATGGATAGCATTTAGCAGCAGGTAACCAAGACTCAAAAAGCTAAGGCTTAACAAAAGCAAAACACAAAAGATGAGGCGTATCTTTCTCTCTTGCACTGTGAAATCCAGGGGTGATCAGAACTGGGGCCACAACTCCAAGGTACCGCCAAAGACTCTAGCGTCTCCTAGCTTTCTTCTCTGCCAAGTGCCTCTGCTAGTGGTTTTCACCCTCAAGGTCACCTTGTAATCACAAGGTGGCCATTGTCTTTCCAACCATCCGGGTCACATTCTAAGTGGGAGAAAGCAGGAGGGGGAAGGGTGCCTGGCAGCGGAGTCAGCTTCCTTTTAAAGGAGACTTCTTGGAACCCCACCCAAGAAGGGAACAACTTTGGCTTTTGCCTCATTGATCAAAATTGATCATGCAGCCAGCCATAGCTATAAGGCAGGTTGGGAAATGCAGATTTTGTAGCTAGTTCATGGCTGCCCCAATCAGGGCTGTGTGAATAAGGAAGAAGGGAATCATAGATATGGGGTGAACAGACCACAGTCTCTGCCTCCTTCCCATAATTTGCAGGTGAATAAACAGGCTCAGAGAAGGAAGCAATTTGTCCAAGATAGTCAAGGGCACACCTGAGATCAGACTCCAAAATTGCTGCCTCTGAGACTGATGCTTCATCCACTGTCTATACCTCTTCACTCTGTAGCCACACACCTGGCCCCAAACAATAAAGTTATTCTTTATTAAGCATTAACTATGCACCAGGTACTATGATAAAGGCTTTTGAAGTTTTGTTTTCATTTAATCTCATAACACCTTTTGAGGTGAGCATTACACAATTCCCATTTAAAGAGGAAGCAACTGAGGCTCAGCTAATGTCTGCTGCAGGTCACAGAGCTGGTAAGTGCAGAAGCAAGCCTCACACCCAGGTTCCCGATCTAGGCTGTGAGCAGTTAGGGCTTGTGATTAAAATGATCCAGGGACACCCCCAGTAAGCTGCTGAGTGGAGGTGGGTCTTTCTCAGTGACTCTGTAGTGTCAGGAATGCCTTTAGTCGGCCCCGAATAGTTGGGCAACAAGCCTGGCATCAACGGAGGGAGCTCCCAGCCCCCCGCCCACCTGGCCAGCCTCCCTCTCCACAGTTTCCCATTCCAGCCAATTACTCCTAATGGAGTGATATGAAATGTAACTAACTCGGCGAAATATCTGTATACTTTAATTAAATCAGTTTGCAATTAGCCATCTGAGTAATGAGGCTAAGGTGTTTTATCTCCCTGTGAGCCAGCCGGCTAGGGGAACCATAGGCAGAGGTACTTTGCGTGAATAGCGTGGTCCTGGGGGCTGAACTCCTCAGGGATATGGAGGCAGGTGCTGGAAGCCCCAGGAGAGGGTTTGGCCCGAATTTACTATGCTTAGATAAATGTGGCGCTTTAGAGAGGAGTTACTAATTTGTAGGACTACATTTTTAATGACTGCAGCATGTTGTCTTGTTAAAGAAATAGCGGGGACTTTCATCCAAACACTTCATGGCAAAGGACTAAAAATGACACATATCCACTGGGTGCCCCTGATGTCCCCAGACATGGCAAGTGCCTGGCTGGGCAGGTTGACCAGTGTGCAGCAAGGGGCTTTCCCGGGAGGCCTGTAGCTGGTATGGAGGCCAGGGCTAGGGTAAGGTGGGTGAGGCGACTGCATTGAGAGCAAAATTTAAGGGGGCACCCAAATACTCAGTAATCAAACAATACTTTAATTTGATATGTTTTTTAAAAAGATGATAAACAAAATTTTAGAATTTTAAATAGAGACAAGGTCAGCAACAGTGCCACGCATCATAGCCATATTGGAGCCTCAGGCCAACGGAAACGTCAGTAAGTAATACTGATCTTGTCTTTACTTAAAGTTTTAATGTTTTGTTCATCATGGATTTTGTGCATTAATTTTGATTTTTAAAAAGACTGCATTAAAATAGGATGTATCTTGATTACTGAGCCTTAGCTGTGTTTCTGGGGGTTGAGGCCTCACTCACTCCGCCCCCACCCCACACCTGCCACCGGGCTGCCCCTCAGTATTTGTGTCTTTTTCGGGAAGGTGCTCGTTCTGTGTGCCCCTCCAAGACCCAGCTGGGTTCTTAGGGCTCTAAATGTTAGACTTCATGGTGGCTGAAAGGGGGGTGGCACTTGGAACTCGAGACCCTTCAAGCAGACAGCAGTCTCATGATGGCTCCAGCATGGCCCCAAGACCAGAGGCATTTGGCCTGACGTCACACAGCCAGTTTGCAGCACAGCTCAAGCTGGAGCTGGATTTTCCTATTTCCCTACAGGGCTATTTCTCATGGGAGGAGAGGCAGGCCTTTCAGGTGACCTAGGATGAACGTCCCCACAGAGCCACCCTGCATACTGGGAGGCTCTAATAAGATGACCCAGGCACAGAGTGTTGACTGGCTGTCCTGCCTACCCCCAGTGAAACCCTCTTTTCCCTTCCAGTGACTGAACAGAGGCGGCCAAGTGACCCAGCTGTGCCCATTAAGACATAAGCAGAAGTCAATGAGTGTGGCAAACGGAGACAGACTCAGCTAACGGAGCTGTCTTTCTGGCCCTTTGCTTACTCTCTGCTTCATTCAGGTCTTTGCTCTCTGTCACCTCCTCAGAGAAGCCTTTCCTGACCATCTTATCTGAAATAGCAACCCCATCACTCTCCACCACTTTTTCTTTTTTCTTTCTTTCTTTCTTTTTTTTTTTTTTTTTCTTTTTTTTTTTTTTTTTTTTTTGAGATGGAGTCTTACTCTTTCGCCCAAGCTGGAGTGAAGTGGTATGATCTCAGCTCACTGCAACCTCCACTCCCCCAGGTTCAAGCCATTCTCCTGCCTCAGCCTCCTGAGTAGCTGGGATTACAGGCACCCACCACCACACCTGGCCAACTTTTGTATTTTTAGTAGAGATGGGGTTTTGCCATCTTGCCCAGGCTGGTCTCGAACTCCTGACCTCAGGTCATCCACTGGCCTTGCCTCCCAAAGTGCTGGAATTACAGACATGAGCCATCACACCCAGCCTCCATTTCTTTTTCTTGCCTTATATTTTATGGCCCTTATCAATCCCTCTCTGCCATTATGTTACGTAATTAATTGCACTTTCCTCCTCCACAAGAATGAGCTCCACATGGGTAGGGCTCTTCTGTCTGGTTTCAGGCTATATCCTCACGGTCTAGAATGGTGCTTGCCACATAGCAGGTCCTTAATAAATATTTATTAAATGAATGGACGTACTCTGAGCCACTGGATGCCTGAGCCTTTACTCCTGCCTCTGACATCTGCGAGCTCTCGGTGGTAGCCAGTTAGCTTTGTCCCTGGAATTAGAATTTCTGCCTCCTCTGGCACAAGCTCTCAGTACTTAAATGTGAATTCCCGTTATTGGCCCCTGTGCTCCCCTGCAAGGGACATGCCTGGACACTGCAGATCCCGGTCAGCTTCCCCTCGGGCTCTGCTGCTACCAGCTCTGTCTCACCAGACACCCAGCCATCTCCATCCCCAGTTATGACTGGGGACGCCCTGCTAGGGACATCCTTCCCCATCCTTCTTCATTCTTATCCTCAGTGTCATCGTCCTTGTGGGATCCCAGGCAGTGATGACACTGTGTGAGGACTTCCCTCCTCCCCCATTGGCAATACTTCAAAAGCCATTACCTCCTGGTTCTGATTTCCGAAATGGAGCCTGCCTCTAAGAAAACAAAATGAATGGGTTTGGTGTGCCAGCCTCCATTAACTGGCTACCCGAACTAATCAACAGCAGAAATTCAAGGAAATTGCTGGAGCAAATTGAGAAGCCAGATTATTTGGGTTTCTTGATTGAGATTGGAAGAATAATTATTTGAGGGTTCCATTTAAAAGCTTTGTTTACTAACCCCAGGTCCTGTTTTGATATTTCTGCCTCGATTATTAGAGGTGGGGCCCCCCTAGGATAAATCATTTTGACATTATTGCTGATAGGGGCCTCGGAACTCATTTAACTCAATCCTTTCATTGTATACATGGAGAAAATGAGGCTCAGAGAGGAAAAGGAGCTGCTCAAGGTCCCCAGGGATTAGAGACTCCAGCCAGGGTGCTTCTACTTGTAAGAAAACCAGCAAGAGGGTCAAGGAGCCTGAGGACGTCCTTCTGAGATGAGACATCAGTGCATCCTGAAGAAGGCTACAGATCCCAGTGTCCTCACCAGGTGAGGAAACACTGAGACAATTACCCTGGCAGGGAGAGCGTGTCACTGTCTCCAGGGACCCCAGTCTTCCTGGGAAGGTAAAAATGGCCACCACATAGGTGCCTCCTTCTGCTTGGGATCTCCATCTTTACCTTGTAATTACTGACAATGCCGCAAGTCCCAGTACTTCAGAGAATTACTGAGTGTGAGGGGTAATCTGCGGAAGCTTCCAGGAGGCCCGGGGAGGGCACAGGAATTGCCCAGTTCCGGAGCAGCCAGGGCTAGAGTCCAGGTCTCCAGAGTCCCCAGAGAGGGTGCCGCTCCCCACTCCACACTGCCCCGGTCCAGTTCACAGCACTGAGATGTTGACCTGGGAGGCAGTGAGGCCAGACCTGGATGGCCAGCCCTGGCAGATGTCCTCTGGTCCTTCATAAATGAGCTGGGAAACAAGGTGAGAATGGACAGTAAGTGATCTGGGGAACCAGAAGAGGCAGGGTGTGGCCAGGGAGGCTTTTTGATGGGAGAGTGGAGGCTCTGTGCCTGAAGGAGGAAAAGAATTTGGTGGGCCAAGGGATGTTTATCAACAGTAATGCTGAGTGGGGAGTCAGGGTGCATAAGAGGAGTCAGAGGAAACTCATTCCTTCTACACATTTTCTGATCCTTTGCTAAGTGCTGGGTTCCTGTATGTGTCATTTATTTTAATCCTCACAGCAACCCTCTAAGGAGGCAGTCATCGTATTTTCATTTGGCAGTTAAGGGAAGTGGCCCAGAGAAGTGACGTCATGCCTGTTCACACAGGAAATGGTAGAGAAGGAATTTGAACCGGGAGTAGATGTCTCTTTCCACTCTAAGATATGCAAACTGCTCCTAGTGGATTCCTAGGAACAGGCTTTCAGGGAAGGCTCATAGGCGGGCACATAGGAAAAGGGGTTCGGAGGGTCAATTATATTCTGGGCCACTGCCACTGTCGGGCCTATCTTCCTCTTTGAAATATTCACAGAAAGTCTCCTGACCCCTCTAATTATTCGTATGTTTGTTCTTCCCACAAATGCAGCCAGCACCTTCTCTGCGTCAACAGTAACTATTGGAGGTGTAGAGGTGCCTGCTTCCTTCTGCAGCTCAAGCGTCACTCATATGAAATGACTGTAGGATCCCTGACCAGCTCAGTGCAGCAACCCAGCTTCCAAGGGTGGCAGGGCTGCTTCCCCAGAGGTGCCATGTGTCTGCTGGGCACCATGACAGTGGGTCTGGCACCACCACCATCTTTACCCCATACTTGCTTGCTAAGCTGACATTAGTTCTCTTAGCAGCTATATGACATCTTTCTTTTTTAAGTTTCTGTTTTAGTTCTCTTCCTTGCAAGATATATCACATCTTTAGTTAGAAATTCGTTTATGGATTACTAAAACCTTAGGGATTTTTTTTATTTTTTTATTTTATTTTTTATTTTTTTTTAGACAGTCTCGCTCCGTCACCTAGGCTGGAGTGCAGCGGCGCCATCTCGGCTCACTTCAAGCTCTGCCTCCCAGGTTCACGCCATTCTTCTGCCTCAGCCTCCCGAGTAGCTGGGACTACAGATGCCCACCACCTCGCCTGGCTAATTTTTTGTGTTTTTAGTAGAGACAGGTTTTCACCATGTTAGCCAGGATGGTCTCCATCTCCTGACCTCATCTTATAAGAACCTGCTATATCACATCAAGTGTCCGCCATCCCATGCTCATGCTCTGGCAATTGATTGTTTGAAACTAAATGGGAAACTTCACATTTTTTGTCGGTTCAATTTCACTTTATTGCATTCAGCCCGTTTTTTGTAGCCTATTAAACACTTTTCTAATCCAGATTTTGTCACTCAAGTGCTTCCGCCCCACGCGTGGAGATGCAGAAAGTCTGCCTTTAGAGTCTTCATAAAACAGAGTAAAAAGCAGAATAGAACAGAGATAAGGATGGGTCTACACAGTTTCACCAGAGACCTCCCTCTAATCAGTTGCTCCGTATTCTGTGTGCAGGGTTGATTAACCAGCTGTGTATCTGCATGTTTAAACTCTCTTCTTGCCTCACCTCTCCACTTTGTTCACCAGTCTAACAAGAGAGACTTACAAAATGCTTGGCAGAAACAAAACTGCATTAGGCCTAAAGCATCTCATCAGAAGGGAAGCCAGGTGAGTTTGGGGTAACTTTTCTTAACTTTTCTTAGTGAATCTCCACTGACTTAGCAGTCACCATTTCTTTTCTAATGGCTTGTAAACTAGAACAGCACTGTCAATTGCAAAAGAAAGTTCTTCAAAGGGCAGCAACCCCTTTGCAGGTCAAGGATGACATGATTCCATTGCAGCTGGAGACCCAGCTACCTCCAGGTGCAGGAGGTGCAGATCTGGAAGAAACTTGCAAAGAAAGCTGCACCGGGGAGGGTGTGCCAGGAACAAAGCCACAATAGCGTTCTGTGACAGGACAATTAAAATCCCGAATCTGGAAAAGATGGTAGAAACAGAATGAGCTGGGACCTTTGGTCCTACCTCAAGATTGAGGCCATGGAAGAGAATGGTCCGTTGAGTACAGCTAGAGCTGTACCCCTGGACCAGAAGCAGCTAAACCCCTGGACCAGAAGCAGGTTAGACACAAGACATGGGCGCACTGGGAGCTAAAGACACCAGAGAGTGTGACAGCAGCTGGAGCTGGCGGGGGGGCATCTTCAGAGCTATTACACTTGCAATCACTCAAAGAGGCTGGCTTTTTTTTTTTTTTTTTTTTAGACGGAATCTCTCTCTGTCACCCAGGCACCTCCCGGGTTTAAGCAATTCTCTGCCTCAGCCTCCTGAGTAGCTGGGGTTACAGGCGCCCACCACCATAATTTTTATATTTTTAGTAGAGACAGGGTTTCTCCATCTTGGCCAGGCTAGTCTTGAACTCTTGACCCCATGATCCACCCGCCTTGGCCTCCCAAAGTGCTGGGATTACAGGCGTGGCTCATGCCCGGCCAAGACTGGCTTTTTAATACAGATATGCCCCCTCAAATCCTGGTTAACTGCCCCCTACGCATCGTGCCTGCAAATCTCAATACAACCACCAGAGGCGGCATTTGCCATATTTGATATAGGTTGAGTTTTCCAAAACTTGCCACCTGGTGGCTGCTATTGGAACCACAGGACCGAAGCTTAGAGGAGACACATCGGTTAGGATGACACATAGGATAATGCTTAGGATAAATCATTCAGTTTGCGTAAGAGTGTGCCAACTTATTTAATGTTTGTAAATTCACAGTAGCCATAACAATTCTGAGTGGTGAGAAAGCCACTTATGGAGGAGAAACAAAGAAAAAAGACCAATGGAAAGAAATTAAATAGGAGTATTGATGTGTTGGGGGATAGATGGAAGGAGCTATTCAAACAGGACGGATGACAAAAGGCAGAGATTTAGAAGGAAAAGCAAATGGGTCATCTTAACGAGATTAGAGGAGTTTCTGATCTGTGCATCAGACCCAGCTAATCCCGTCACTCCTAGGGCCTCCCTCACTTTGCCACTTCATTTAGTTCAACAAGCTTGTATTGAATACAGAAGTGTTTTTCAAAAGGTGGCCAGGCCTGAGCAACCAAAGAGTCTGTTCTTCATCAAGCCTCTCAGAGAGTTTGTTCCCTGACTTTTGTGACATGCTTTGGGTAGGAAAGATGTCTTCCTACTTAATGCATTTTGAAAACATTATTTTTAATTGTAGTAAAATATACAGAACAAAAAAGGTACCAGTTTAGCCATTTTTAAGATTACAGATCAGCAGTAGTTTTTTTGTTTTTTGTTTTGTTTTGTTTTGTTTTTCTGAGACAGAGTCTCGCTCTGTCGCCCAGGCTGGAGTGCAGTGGCATGATCTTGGCTCACTGCAACCTCTACCTCCTGGGTTCAAGCAATTCTCTGCCTCAGCCTTCTGAGTAGCTGGGATTACAGGCATGTGCCACCACACCCAGCTAATTTTTGTATTTTTAGTAGAGGCTGGGTTTCACCATGTTGGCCAGGATAGTCTCAAACTCCTGAACTCATGATCCACCTGCCTTGGCCTCCCAAAGTGCTGGGATTATAGGCATGTGTCACTGTGCCCGGCCCAGATCAGTAGCATTAAATACATTTACATTATTGTATAGCTGCACCACTATCCACCTTCAGAACTTTTCATCTTCCAAGACAGAAACTTTGAACCCATTAAACCTTAACTCCCCACCCCCTTTCTCTGCAGCCCCTAGCAATGACCATTCTACTTTGTCTCTATGAAGTTGACTCCCCAAGTACATTGTATAATTGGAATCATACAGCATTTGCCATTTTTTTTTTTTTTAAGAGACAGGCTCTCACTCTGTCGCCCAGGCTAGAATGCAGTGGCGTGATCATGGGTCACTGCAGCCTTGAACTCCTGGGCTCAAGAGATCCTTTCACCACAACCTCCCAAGTAGATAGGACTATAGGCACAGGCCACCACACCTGGATTTTTTTTTTTTTTTTTTCTTGTAGACACAGAGTCTTGCTATGTTGCTCAGGCTGGAGGATTTATCTTTTAGTGACTGGCTTATTTCACTTAGCATATTGTCCTCAAAGTTCATCCATGTTGTGGCATGTGAAAGAATTTTCTTCCTTTTCAAGGCTGAATAATGTTCCATTGTATGGCTAGACCACATTGTATTTATGCATTCATCTGTTGGTAGACACGTGGGTTTCTTCTACCTTTTGGCCCCTGTGAGTATTGCAGCTAGAAACATGGCTGTGCAAATAACTCTTTGAGACCCAGCTTTCACTTCTTTTGGGTATATACCCAGGAGTAGAATTGTTGAACCACATGGTAATTCTCTTTTTAATTTTTGAGGAACTGCCACACTGTTTTCCAAGGCTACCTCATGCCTCCTGGTGAGGAAATGCCCCCTCCACTTAAGCCAGACACAGAGTCCTCCAAGAAATGAGAGGCAGAGCATTCCCGAGGTGGAATTCCATCTCCAGCTGGAAAGGAAGGGCTTGTATTTTTCCAGTTGTACCTTTTGCTTCTCCCCCTCATAGCCTCCACCCTGAACACGAGTGGAACCCATATATTTAAGCCAAATTTTAAATACTCCCAAGGCTGGAGAGAAGAGCCTCAGTTTCCTGGTGCGATTGGCGGAGGCTGAGGCCAGGTAGCGAGTTGGGGGCCACTGTTCTCTGTCCACGGGAAGCCTAGTCCTCTTGACCCTGGAGGAAGCTGGGATCCAGATTGAAGACTGATCAGATATGGAAGGAGAATACAAGCCAAGAGGTAATGGAAAGACACAAAACCAGTCTCTCCTTCTACACATTTGGCCTTGCCTCACTGCAGACAGGACAGCTAGCACCTCTCAGAGCAAAAAGGATGATGGAACCCAGTCCTGCCATTACTTTATGCCACCTGCAGGGGACAGCCTGGCACAAAGGAAAGTGCAGCTTTGTCAGAGAGAGCTGGGTTTAAATCCTTCCTCTGCTACTTACTGGTCCTGTGACCTCAAGTGTTCCTCCACTTCGAGACCCATTTCACAGTCCTCAAGGCCGGTGATGATCATGTCAAGTTCTTCACTTTTGTTGTAAAGAAAGGTGACAAGACATAGCAGATGGACAGCGTCAAGCACAGTGCTGAGAACTTAGGTGTTCCATGGATGTTCCTTTTCTTCCTTCCTCTCCAGTCCTTTCTCAATTATTGACTTAGATCATCTTCTCCCAGTTTTCTTCTCTTCAGGCTGCCAGGTGCAGACTTGGGTGCTGATCTTAGCAACAGTGGCTCCACTTTTGATTATTTCATGTCAGTTTCTGGGTCCCCATGTATAGCTCAGACTCATCCTTCTCACTCCTCCCTATCCAAAGTGTGACTGGGGATGGGGAGTTGAAACCACCCCTTCCAGAGCCAATTCCAAGGCCACACAAGCCAAGTGCTCTCTACTATACTCTTTCTTCTGGGTGCAGACTCTGTGAGGGGAGTTTTGGTTTTGCCAGCCACCACCAGGCCAGCCCCTCCCTTGTCTGGCTTTTGTTAGATTGTGTTACAACCTTACTGTTACTTAACTGTAGAGGACTTTGGGGTGTGCGTGCTGTGCGTGTGTGAGAGTCTGTGTGTTAATAGTAACTTGTGATAGATGCCTTTGGCGCCCACACATTCAATAACACCCACACTCACAAAAAAAGAAGGGGGAAGGGGAGTCGTTTTTATGGGAGATAACATAACTGCTTGCAATTTGGCTATTCATTGTATCTTTGGCATTTTATGTACTGCATTAGCGGAGGCAATTTCATGCATATGGATATAATGCATTAAGTGGAGGCATTTAAATATAGTGAAACTAATTTTATGATGATTAGTTGAAGGAAAACATTGCATTCGTATCATCTATATAGAAGCCAATTTGCATGAAAATGCCCAAAGTTGCTATGCCAACATTTTCTGTGCTGCTGGTCGGGGTCGTCTCCGAGTCAAGACTTTGTATTAAAAATCGGTCTCCAGTGCCCATGTCTTTTAATTCATTGCAAGCTGTAGGCCATTTGCTCACAAAGCGCTCGCAGTAAAACAAATGAATAGCTAAAATACTCATTTGCATGATTCCCATTTGAAAACGATTCCCCTGAAATTAAAAAAGCGTGTTACTCGGTTGTGAAGATGGATGGGCCAGTGAGGCGGGCAATTAATATTTTCAGCGTTCTCTTTAAAGCCCTCCCAAGACTGAGAACAGCACATGCTAGACAAATCGGGCCCCACAACAGTTTCAGGGCCTCGGCGGCAGCAGCTTGCTTCCACTGTCTCTCCTTTATTGTCTCACTTACATTATGCAGTAATTAAAACTATTTACCATTCCTACTTATCCGCCATCTGCCACCACGGAAGGTTCCTCTTCTTTAGAAAGCCTTCTTAAAGAGCGGCAAGAACAGGGGAAGGCTTGGCGCTGACTGTGGAAGGGGTCTCGGGGGTCTTTTCCTGCCTCTGCCATGCCCACCCATCCTTCCATGAAGCGAAGGTGTCAGGAGGTCATGGTGTGTGAAGCTGAGTTTCTGAGTGAGTTGGTTGTATGTGGGGTGGGGGTGTTAGAACACAGCTTCCTCCACCTTTGGGAAGGAATCTTGGCTTAGATCTGGGGTTATCTTTATGTCAAGGGAGAGCCAAGGCCTGGATCCTCCCACAGGTGACAGCTGAAAGGGGTCTGGGAGCTTTGGCCATGCAGCTGGCCATCAAAGCCACCAATTACAGTTGTACAGGTTGTTCACTGTACAAGCATAACCAACCCAGGGCATTGTGACGGCTGAAGTCCACCCTGTGATCTGTTCATCCATCTGAGGTCCTTGTGGAGTATGTCTGCCCCAAGGGGCCACCTTCAAATGCACACAAAAGGCATTCTATGACCTAGCTGGAACCTTGTTTGAGGGAAGCCATTTTGAAAGCAAACAAGTCTCTGCCACCTTTTCTGTGACAAATGGTATCTCCCAGAGTGGTCATTCTACAGTGGGACCTAGCTTTGCACAGGCTTATCATTTGCTTGCAGAGGCTGGGCTAGGCTGTCCAAAGAGCAGCCTCCTCTGTGGCCTTTTCTACTACCTCCTGCACCCAGCCCCCAAAGCCAGCACAGACCGTGTAAGGAGAAGCCAAATGCAGTCAGAAGTGGCAACTAGCTCTCACCAGGACACAGTTGCCAGCCTGGACCTCGCAGACTTGTAGCAGCTGGCAGGCTCTGGGAGGACAAGGCCTGTTTCGAGAGTAGTTTCTGCTTCCTCTTCTTTTCAGAGCCCACCCCAGTGCTGGGCACACAGCACGTTTCTCAAAGTAATTGTTGAATTAAGTGGACAGCGAAGTTTGCAGCCTTCCCTTCACTGTCCAGCTTTGAAGCCTCCTCTGAAACTTTATCCGGTAGACACTCTCAGCTCACGTCTTCCCATTTTAGTGATCCTTTCCTGGTACAGAGCCAAAGGGTTTGTATTTGCCTAGAACTGATCCTCTTAGCTGTGACCTTTCTGGCTGCATTCCTCAGCCCATGCCTCAAAGCCATGCATAGCTGTGTTTGCCGTGTCTGCCCAAGGTGCTATGTCTGCCCAAGGCCTGGAACGCCCCTTCCCTGTCTTCTCATCTCTGACACTTCATTACTGTTTCTCCATCCTCCGAGGAAATGGGACCTTGCTTGCCCAGGCCCACAGACTCAGCTCTCTTGGCCTCAGCTAACTTATGTGGGTTTGAGCTGGTACGTGGTATGACTGTCTCACCCTCCATCACCAGAGGGCTCTGGAACCTCCTGGCCTTGGGCAGTTTGGGGAGGATGTCTGGACATTCATAATGAAGTGATAATGCTTTATTGAAGATATTGGCTTGGGTTCCGTACCGGGATAGATGAATTTCAAACAAGAGCTTTGTCCATCAATGGTGAGGACCCCATCTCTGGAGTGAGTCAGGGAGTCCCATGTTGTTGTCACTAAGGATGTGGTGGCATTTGAGAGTTACACAGAAGATTCTCCACCCCTAACTAACACAAAGCCCCTGCTGAGCACTGAGGGCTATCCTGCTGCCTAGGCGAACCGGAAACTTATTCTCACTAATGGGGCAGAGAAGGAACATTCGTGGACCATGCGGGTCATAGAATTAAAACAGGTAAGTACATATGTGGGGAAGAGGCAAGACTTAACTTAAAGAACAGTCCTCTCTAAGGCCTGGCCATGGGCACGGAGGGCTCGGGGGTACTTGTGTAGCATTTCAAATGATGTCACATCAGCAGCTGCTTATACCATCACCAGGAAACACGCTTCCCACACAAACCTCACCACCGTCCACCCAAGCTCCTGCAGACTGGCCAGGGCACCAGAGGCTACCAGTTCACTGGAAAGTACACTGACCTTGGAATCCATAGCCCTGGGTTGGAATCTCCCCTCTGCCATCGACTGTCTGTCTGATTCTAGGTCGATCATTGAAACTCTATGCTACTCTCAGTTTTCTCATTCATGAAATGGGCTTCCATGCCTGCCCATCTTGAGACAGGTTGTCATGTGTCCATGAGTTAATAAATAGGATTCCAGGGCCCACCCTGTATCCCTAGAGCAGGTGAATGTCCTCCCGGAACAGATGGAAACACGTTTGTATGCTGAGAGAGTCTCTGTCTGCAGATCTAAGATGACAGTTGCTCTTAGCTTGCACCTGAGTAGAGTCCAGTTCTGCAATTCAGAGTCGGGCACTTGAAAAGCTAGGCTTGCCCCTGCTGAGGAAGGACAAGACAACTAAAGTCCTATCCAACATTGCTTAACAGCCACCCTATACCTAGCCCTGTGCTAAACTCCCAGCAGCAACTCTTAAGGTCGTTGTTCTACTGATGAGAAAACTGGGTCTCAGAGGATCCCAGAGGAGGAAAACTGGGGCTTAGAGAATCCCAGAGGATCTTAGAGGAGTCCTGGAGTCCAGTGCACTTCCTAACTCACTGTGTGACCTCAGGCAATTCATTTGCCCTCTCTGAGTCTCCATC
This sequence comes from Colobus angolensis palliatus, assembly GCF_000951035.1. Taxonomy (NCBI): domain Eukaryota; kingdom Metazoa; phylum Chordata; class Mammalia; order Primates; family Cercopithecidae; genus Colobus; species Colobus angolensis. The sequence continues at coordinate 4,267,425 of NW_012115043.1, read as the reverse complement.
TCCTCATTTCCACCCCATATCTGCTGCAGTTCCCCAACCCACACTGCCTTTCAAATCCTCTACTGGCTGTTAAGCTTGCTTCTCCTGGCAAAGCAGGACAATAATTATTATGAAGCTTTGTTATTAAGACGTGAGTGAGAAAGAAACATTCCTGGTTGCTGAGGAAGACATTAGTAAAAGTAAACCAGGAAGCAGGAATCTGAAATGGAAGGGAAAGAATGAGCAGAAAATTCAAAATCAACCCCACGAAAACCTGCACCTGTTTGTATTGGGAAGGAACTGGCTACAGGAAAAGAAGGGGGAAAAAGCCAACAACCCACTTAGCAACTACCACTAAAGATCAATACCGCACCAAAACAGAATCCCGTGTAGGAAGCGATCTTGCTTCACAGCTCCGGAAAGCAAAAGCAAAAAAAAAAAAAAAAAAAAAAAGTTAACATAGAGAAGCCATTTAAAGCAGAAAAAATATTTGTATGTAAAAGGAAGTATTTTAGGTAGGAGTTGAATACCAAATGATTTTGGGTCTCTGTGGGGAGTAATGAGGCATGGCAAACACACAATTCTATATGCATGTAATATTATCATTGCACGCCTCGGAAAGCTTTTAAATCACAGAAATGCAGTTAGGGACCATTGTACAAAATAAACATCCCACTTGGTGTCTTGCTTGCCCTAAGTTCCTTGATCTAGAGCGGCACTGCCAGATTTTTACAGCCCCGTAAATTAACGTGGTGCTGATTTGATTGAGCTAAATTAATAAGACTTGTGCTTTGTTGCAAAATAACTATTACAGTATGTTGTGGGGACGTACTGCCGATAAGGAAATTGCCGCCTTTAACAATCCCACTGAAGTTTCATGGAGGATTTCAAAACCAATTTTAATTAAAACAAAAGCCAATGTGTGGCAATAATGTGGGTGTTAAGGAGAGAAAATGCAAAATGTCTTTTTAAATCCATTTTAATATGTCTTAAGGACTGGATGATCGATGTGGTAAGATCCAGCAGCTGACACTGAGCTGGGAGGCTGCCCGTGCGCCTCGCTCCAGTGACAATGGCACCGTAGGCTCGCCCGGTGGGCCTCTGCACTGGCTCTCAACTTCCAGGCCTGGGGTCATCTCCCAGGTTGAAGCTCCGGGGAAGGACCCCTTTTCTCAGTCCAGGGGACTGTGGCAGAAGCTGAACTTCGTCCTCCTGGCCACACAGGCTGGAGCAGAGGTAGACAGAGCCTCAGCCTCTGGGCCTGGCTCCAGCTTCAATGACAGGTTCTACCCAACTCCCCACCCACCTATGACCAGCTCCCTGGCTGCTGCCAGCACTTAAGGCACCTTCTGGGAAGCCTGGGGGTGGGGAGGATTTTGAATGAGAAACATCGGGAGTGCACTAGCAAGAGGAAGGGCTGGTGCCCTGAGGACAGCCGGGCAGAGCAGTGAGGATGGAAAACCTGCAGACCGGGCAGAAGAGACCCTAGACCCACAATGAGGGAGGGCCCCGGAGGCTCGAAGCTGGAGCTACTGGGGGCCTGAGGGGCAGAGAAGACCCCAGAGCGGGGCAGGAGTGTGAATTTGGTTGAGACTTAAGAAATTCACTCTTAAGTCTCAACCTCCCTCACCTCAGTTTCCTCAGCTGTAAAATGGAAACAGTAATAGAATTTATATCACATAGCTGCTATGAGGATTAAATGAGGTTGGTACCTGACACACAAATGCCTAAAAATGATAGTCATTGATATAAAAAGAACAGCAACAACAATATGACCTTCTTTTTACCTGTCATGTTTTCAATCAGGAACAGCTCTTATTTGAGGTCCTGCCGTATGATATGGACAATGATAACATGAACAGGTACCAATATTTAGAGGTCCTAGGATGTCTCAGGTGCTATTCTGAGCAACTTGTTCGCAAGCACTGTCTCATCAGTCCTCACAGCAGCCTGTGAGGGGAAGGAAGTGTCACACGATGTAGGAAGTGATGGAGCTGGGATTTGAAGCCAACACGCGTGACTTCGAATGCTTGCTCTTGACCATTTAGAAGGTCAGTGGCATTCAAAATTCTTTGA
>NW_012115043.1:4248344-4264670 GCF_000951035.1 Colobus angolensis palliatus | reverse complement strand
GTCTCTGTGTGCCTTCTCATCTGACCATGCCCCCTGCCCTGGAAGGCAGGTAGTGGTATGCCATTGTACAGGTGAGGAACTGAGATTCAGGGTGGTCTAGTGATTTGGCCCTGGCCCCCGCACATCCCCATGCTAGCACCAACCACGCAGCTCATGAGTGCTCAGGTTTCAGCTGTCCCTCTGCCCCCATAAGCTCCATGAGGGGAAGCCCCACGTTGGCCTTGGCTCTTCATGACGGGGTGATCTTAGGCAAGTTATTTCAGTGCTCTGAGTCTTAGTTTACCTGTCTATAAAATGTGATAATTCGGGTTGTCCCCCTCTTCTTGCTGCAGCCCAGAGGGGTCTGGAGGGCGGAGAGGGGAGTGTCACGCAAGGGGCTCTCACTCCCTGCAGGAGCCCTCCAGATTCTTCTCTGTGGTCTGATGTTGACTGGATTTTCCCTCTTTGTTCCCTAATTTTGTCTTAAAGTCACCTCTCTCCTTCCATCCTCCTTTTTTTTTTTTTGAGATGGAGTCTCGCACTGTCGCCCAGGTTGGTGTGCAGTGGCATGATCTCAGCTCACTGCAACCTCCGCCTCCCTGGTTCAAGCGATTCTCCTGCCTCAGCCTCCCAAGTAGCTGGGATTACAGGCACATGCCACCACACCCAGCTAATTTTTTGTATTTCTAGTAGAGACGGGGTTTCACTATGTGGGCCAGGCTGGTCTCAAACTCCTGACCTCGTGATCTGCCCACCTTGATCTCCCAAAGTGCTAGGATTACAGGCGTGAGCCACTGCGCCCAGCCTCTTCCTCTTATTTTTAGGTTTGTATTATCTACCTACGCTTTTTTTAATCTCACATTCCTATTTGGATCCCTTTTAATCAATCATCACATTTTTTATACTTTAAAAAAGTATTTTATCATTTTAACATTTTGAATGGGAGAAACTCTTCTAGTTGCTTCAAGTGAATCCTTCTCACTTTACATATTTTTATGTGAAACTAGCGTGGGGATGTTTGGGGACTGGGGCCAAATCACTACTTCAATTCCTCACCTGTACAATGGCACACCACTACCCACCTTCCGGGGCAGGGAGGATGGTCAAATGAGAAGGCACACAGAGACTTTCTCACATGGCGGTGTGAGCAGGCAGTGTTTTCCAAAACAGAGATTGAGTCTCAAAAATGGGTTACAATTTAGTGGGTGATGAATAACTTCTTTTAAAAAGGAAGTAGAACAGAATAAAAATATTATAGGCCAGGCATGGTGGCTCATGCCTGTAATCCTGGCACTTTGGGAGGCCGAGGCAGGTGAATCACTTGAGTCCAGGAGTTCGAGACCAGCCTGGGCAACATGGTGAAACCCCATCTCTACTAAAAATACAAAAATTAGCCAGGCATGGTGGCGCACACCTGTAATTCCAGCTACTTGGGAGCCTGAGGCATAAGAATCACTTAAACCCGGGAGGCAGAGGTTGCAGTGAGCTGAGATTGCGCCACTGTACTCCAGCCTGGGTGACAGAGCAAGACTCTGTCTTGGAAAAAAAAAATGAATAAAAATATATGCATCATATATAAGGGTGTTATTTTGTGAAACCTACTAATAACTGTGTATTTTTATTTCACAGGTTCTTTTTTTAGATTAAGCTGAGTTTATTATTTATAAACTCACTATTTTCTACTCTTGAATTATTTGTAACGTGTTTTTGGAAAATTTTTCATCTTATTCTCATTCTTTATTTTGACCTTTTACAATTCTCTTATCCTATCTTTGTCATCTGACTCTGCTGTCTTTTTTTCAGAGATGGTGTCTTGCTGTGTTGTCCAGGCTGAAGTGTCATGGCACAATCATGGCTCACTGCAGCCTTGAACCCCTGGGTTCAAGTGATCCGTGCCTCAGCCTCCCAAGCAGCTGGGAATACAGGTGCATGCCGCTATGCCCGGCCATCTGACTCTGCTCCTTATTTTCCCCTTCTCTTATTCCCTTTTTGTGATTCTTTCCACCTGGGAGTGGGCATTTACCACAAGAAACAGGATGAAAGGATGCAAAGGAAGTCATAAGAAGGGCCCCATTCATGCCTCAGGATAATGGGGCACTTTGGCCCCCTATATTTGTAGTTGTCAATCTGGCATGCCCATTTAAGGAAAGAGCTTCAAATCCCTCACCCAGGCAGTCTCACAGTGAGCTCTCCCCAAGCCACAGTTCTCAGTGTGGCCACAGGACTGATCCACTGGACTGGAGTTACCTCCTGGCCATTTATGTCAACTGAGCCTCAAGAAGGCCTGACCTCTTAAACCTGCAGTCTTCACTGTATCAAGTTCATGGGGAGTGATCATGTCAACAGGGTGATGCTTGTTGGTGTCACCTCCTAATGTCACTCAATTTGTCCACTTCTTTCCCCCTCCCAGTTTCCAGTTCAAGTTTACCTTGATTGAGATTTGGGTTGGAGTGGTGATTTGGCTCCAGCCCCGAGACACTGCCATGCTAACGCTGACTACGCCAACTTGTAAAGGCTTGTGTCTCAGCTGCCTTGAGCAACAGCTTCTGGACTTTTCCACCCAAGTCCACTGTCTTCAGTTTCTCTTCATCCAGCAGCTGAAGCCATCTTTTTTGGAGTTCCATGTGATTTCATTTACCTGCTTAAAAGCCTCCAATGACTTTGGCCTTAAGCCCTTCTCCCCTCCTCCCTCCAACTTCACGCTGTTTCCTCCCATGATGTCTCCTGCTGTGTCTCTCTCAGGACCCTCTGAGTGCCTGGCACTGGGCTGGGCATTGGAAATGCAATGAACACTCAAGGAGACTGCTCAGAGCCAAGCCCAGAGTTGGCCACTGCAAGGCCAGAGAGGAATCAGACTGAAGCCACACCTTCAAGGGGTCCCACAGTCCCAGGGAAAGATGTACCCTCCTCCATAGCCTCCAGGGACAAGGAGAAGAGATGAGGGACATCCTGCTGCCAACAGGCAACTCTATGGTGCTAAGGACTTTCAAAGTGCTAAGGGCTCAGGGTCATGTACACAGCAGAAGAACTCTAACTAGAGATGGAGACCTGAGGCCAGACATGTGCTGGAAGCTGACGTCAGAGTACAGGGTAGGAATAGGGACCAGGAAGAGGAATGAGGATGGAGAAAAGTGAGGCAAGTGGCCACTAAGCCAAGGTGAGTGAGGCCAGGCAAAACAACTGGAGGTCAGGACAGTCAGGACCATCCTCCCTGGAGAACACGAACCAATTACATAGGTGCATGGGTGAGGCTCATGTGCACTGGGTAAGGCCCCACCATCCTCAGCAGGAGGGTTTGCCCAACAACCACCTCTCCATTACTCGCTCTATCCAAGACACTGGACTGTACCACCTCCTGTTTCAGTTTGTGCAATAGAGGAACACACTAACCTAGGATTATGGAAAAAGCATACAGCAGACTGCCATTTCCAGTAATATGGCAAATTAGGTTACTTAGACCAACCTTCACGGTAGAGACAACGGAAATGGTGAATAAAATTTAAAATATCTTCTCAAAAGCATTTAAGGGCTACAAGATAGTAAGAAGTTACCAGGCCGAAAGCTAAGTGAAAGTAGGGACTCTGAGAGCACTGCAGCTACTTGTGCCCTGTGGGCATTTGCTTAACCAGCAAACTTGAGCTTCAGTTTTGATACCATAGAGGGCTTTGGGGAAGAGAAGATAAAACCCAGTGCTCAGCAAAGATGAGGAATCTAATAGGACATCCTCCTTCATAAAGGTGGGACTGCAAAGGGAAAGTCTCAGGTAAGTGTGAACCAGAAGGAAGACTACCTCACCCCTCCCACACCCAGGGGCTTCAAGAAAAGTTATCAGAAGAACAGGAAGGAAAACAACCATTCATGAAAATTAGATTTACAGCCCAAATTTATATCACCTCAATGGTCAGAATAACTACTATGATTAATTTAATTTAAAGCAGTCTTGGACTGTCTTTAGGGTACCTGGCAGAAGCTACTCAGATCTTTTCATCCCAAACCTCAAAGAAGTGCCAAAAATAATTTTCCTGAGGAAAATGAAGAAACAACTCAGGCCAAAAGTAACCAAGAACTTGAGTACACAAGGAAACAAGGCTCCAAGTGAGAAGAGCAGAAACAATAGCAGAAACATCTGCAAGATTTCAGATATTGGAATTATCAGATACAGAATATAAAGCAATGATGCTTACTATTCAGAAGGAGGAAAAAGACAAGATTGATAATATCTACAGGGAAAAGGAAAGTGTTTAAGTGAGAGAGAGAGAGAGAGACTTAGCAGATTCTAAAAAGAAGGAAATATCACACCTAGAAATGATAAATAATCAAAGGAAACACCCAATAGATAAGTAAAACAGCATATTAGATATAGCTGAAGAGAGAATCAGTGGACTAGACAAATCCAACAAAGAAAGAAAAAGAGATAGGGAATATGAAAAAAAAAGTTAAGAAATACAGGAGATAAAAATGAAAAGATATAATATACATCAAATTAGAACTCCAGAAGGAGAAGAGTGAGAGAACTATACAGAGTTAATAATTCAGAAAATAATGACTAAGAATTTCCAGATCTGAAGAAAGAAACCAATTTATAATTTTAAGATCAATAAATCCTATAAAGGCTAAATAAATGAAATACACATGTAGATTTGTCAGAGGGAAACTGGAGAACACCAAACACAAACAGAAATGTTGTTTTCTACAAGAAAGTGATTTATTTCTACAGGATATATAACAGTGCATATAGGACTCACATTTTTTTTCTTAATATATAGGACTAAGAAGATTCAAATATTTTTAAAACTGTCAGTGAAAGGGAAAAACTAGATTACAAATATTCAAAAGATAAAAGCTAGATTAGCAGGTTACTTTCAAAAGCAACAGTTGGAAGCCAGAAGACAAAATTTTAGCATGTGTTGAGCAAAAATAACCACTGACCTAGAATTCTGTAGCTAGTGATAGTGTCTTTCAAGAACGAAGTAAAATTAAGGCTCTCAGATAAAAAGGAAGAAGAAAATTCCCACTAGAAGTACCTCAGGAAAGGCAATGCCAAAGTTTGGACTAAAGGGAGAAGGAAAATGATTCCAGGATGAGGAGCTGAAGTATAAAAGCAAACAAAGAACAGGAGAACTGGGAACTACATAGAAAAGACTAAGTCAGCATTAACTGCTTTAAGCACTACTAATAATGTTTTGTGGAATTAAAAGAAAAGATAGAATCTAAAATAAGGAAACATCAACACATAAATCAGGGGTTAAATGGATTTAAAGTGTTCTAAGTCCTTTTTATAGTTTAGGAGAAAGAGAAGGGTATTGATTTATTTTAGCTATTGATAAGTTTTGAATACATGTGTTGTAATTTCTAGGTGAACTATTAAAATAATAGAAATAGAAAATATATCTTTCAAATTGAGGAAGTCATTCTGAATGGTCAAAAATATTTCATTAATATAAAAAAGGCAAAAAAGGAGAGCAAAAGAAACATAGGCAAGGTGAGTCATGTAGAAAGCACAAAATAATGTAGAAGAAATAAATGCAAATATACCAAGAATTACATTAAATGTAAGTGGATTAAATGTTCCTGTTTAAAACACTCCAGATTGTCGAACTGGGGGTTAAGGATCTTTTTCCAGGGAAATTCACCCTCTTAGCTATTGGCTGGAGGCCTAAGTTCTTCACCCCATGAGCCTCTCCACTGGCCAATTGAGTGTCCTCAAGACATGGCTTCCCTCAGAGCGAGAGATCAAGAGAAAAGAATGAGGAAATCACAGTGCCTTTTACAGATGTTGGCATTTCCTCTCTGGGTCTCAGTTGTCTCACCTGCATAGAGGATAAGTTGGACAGATTATGAATGGCAAGTGGGCTTCATCTTGTCATAGAAATGCATTGGTGCAGTTAGAAGGGTTCTTAGACTGAACCTAAAGTCAGAATTATAAAGTGCAGCAATTGATTAGCAGGGGAGCAGGAGCCTGGCAGCTTACTTCCCATGTGTATTTTACCCAGACTGAAGGAAGGATCATGAAACCCAGGGGAAAGCATCTCAGTTTCCCTCCTTGACTAGATAGAATTCTTTTGTCAACCCAAGCTTTTTACCTTATCAGTGGCAAAAGCAGCCACTCTCCTTCTAACACAGGGGCCTTGTCGTCCCAAGCCCTCATGTTTGACATCACTTAACTAAGGAGCATTGACCAGGGCTCTGGGGATAAACCTGGGTTCAGATCTTGTTTCTCACTTCACATTTGTGTGACCTCCTGAAATTTATTTCATCTGTAAGCCTCAGCTTTCTCAGCTATAAAATGGAGATTTCTCCAACGGAATGAAACATGGCAACTAGCCAACCAGTGCATCAAGAGTCATTGGCTCACACACCATGAGCCTGTCCTTGAGCTAGTGGTGTTTTGGAGGATAGAAAGAAATGGCCTAGAGTCCCTGCCTTTGAGGAACTTGCTGTCTATTTGAGGAGACAAACTATATGACACTATCAGAGAACATTTCAAGCAAGTACAAGTAACAAGCACAGTGCCTAACGATCTGGGGCAACAGGATATGCTCTAGGGGTTCTGAAAGGGGGTCCCCAGATCAGCATCACCTGGGAACTGGTGAGATATGCAAATTTTCAGGCCTCCCCCAAGACCTCTGAATCTACCACTCTAGGACCGTGTCATAACATGCCCTCTCAGAGACTCTGATGCATGCTCAAGTTTGGGAAGCACTACTCTGGGAATTCAGGATACAGAGGGACCAGGAGAGGCCTACTGGAGGATCTGGAATTTGATTCATAAAGAATGCCTGGTTGGATGGAACAGAAGAAAGAGCAAAGGCAATTTCAGGGAAAGGCAACAGCCGGAGCAGGGGTAAGGAGGCAGGACAACTCGGCATGCGCTGGACACAGCGAGGGAACCAGCTGTATGGAACAGAAAACGAATGTCAGGAAAAGTAGCAGCTCACACTGAATAGGGAGGCCCTCAAATGCCCAGGAAGGAGCTTGGCCTTGGCAGGGCAGGCCATGAGGAGTCAGGACAGGTTTTTCAGGAGAAGAGTGACAATAATCTAGTACCTCTTTGAGAGCCAGCAGCCACAGTCCTTTCCCAGGTCTCACTGCATTCCTAACTCAGACAAATACCTCTATTCACTGGCATCCTCCCAAGAGACCTCAGCCACGCAGCAAGGAGACTGCGAGTCAGGGAGGCCGGTTTAGCCCTCCTCCCTCCCGCAGAGGGCCTCCGAGGCCCCAGCCCAGCACAGGCCTGAGCTGCTCCAGCAACCACCGGCCGTGAGCAGGTATTGAATTATGAATGGATATTGCCCAGAAATAATTGCAAACATTATTGCCCCCCACACATGTGTGTCCTCTGCGGGGCTACAGCAATAGATTTTGTTGCTTTAACACTCCAGGGTCATTATAAATTAGAGCTAACACATTAACAGTGGGTCAGGGGACATGGGGAGAGGGAATCCCGTCTGCAAGCTCTAAAAGGGACAGATCCCTCAACGGCGTACGTTGGTTACTCTCAACTGTTCCTTTCTTTTGATCTATTCCACCCATCCCTATTAAATAACTAATTATTTAACATCTTTTAAAGCTTTGTTATATATTAGAACAGGCAGGACACAAATGAGTGCTTTTAATAATATAAAAGCCCATTAGCTTCATTTACTGTTAATGTTAAAATAAACATGAGGCAATTTAGATATACTATTCCAATTTCACGGAAACTTTGATGTTTTTCTTCTCTAGTCACATAATTAAGGGAAAAACTACTAATGATATTAAGTTTGTACAGTGTTAATGACAGAAACAGGCACAAGCTGAAATTGCAGCCATTAATATGAAAAAATAAAATATTTAACAGGGTAGATAGATGAGTGCAATTTTAATAAGCCAAAATGAAGAAAATTAATTTTAGAGAGTTCCACAGTCTTTCACATGCTACCATTACACCAGCTGTCTAATGTATCATTTTTGTGGTCTGGATTATTTATTGATGGTCCGGAGGAATGCCCTGGTTTTTGCATATTGTTTTGTGGATGGTGAAGATTTTGCCTTTATTTGTTTAATTCTCTTCCTATTTCCTTCACTCTACCACCAGTCCCCAAACTGCAATGGTTCTCTTACAGTGTGTGCTTTGACAGTGGGCCCTTGCCAATAACATGTAGGTGAGACACAAGGGATGGGGCAAAGTAACCTCCTGAGGGGGCCCAACAGGGGCTGGGTGGTCACAGGGGCTGAAATGTTGGGGTTGCCTCAGAGGTGACAGTGGCTCCCCTGAGTCCGAATGGGGACAGCCACTGCTTTGTCTTCAGCTTGTCTTTACGGATCATCAAGGAGTTTCTTGGGAGGCAGGGTCCCATTCTCCACCTTGCCACATGTTATGTGTTAACAGTGTTTGCCGAAAATGTATGTCCACTCAGGACCTCAGAATGTGACCTTATTTAGACACAAGGTCTTTGCAGGTACAGTGCAAGTAAGAATTGAGGTGTGATCATACTGGATGACAGTGGGCCCTAAGTCCAATGAGAGTGTCCTCATCGGAGACAGAAAGGACACCCAGGGACACAGAGAGAAGATGGAGGCAGAGATTGAAGTGATGCTGCCACAAGCCTAGGAACTTTCCTGAGGCCGCCAGACGCTGGCATAGGTAAGGAAACATTCTTCCCTAGAGCCTTCAGAGGGAGCACGGCCCTGCTGACACCTTGATGCCAGACTTCTGGCCTCCAGAACTGTGAGACAGTACATTTGTGTTGTTTTAAGCCATCAAGTTACAGCAACCACAGGAAAAGAATGTCTGCTGCAGAGTAGCCCCACAGAAATGAGCATCCCTGGCCGTCTTACGAAGGCCAGGGAAAGGCTCAAGGAGCAGACAGAGGAACAAAACTGTTGAAAAGGGAGAGAATGCAGAAGCAGAACTAGAGCCAGCTTTAAGAAAAGGAAGTCCAGCTGGCGGCAGGACATGGCACCCGTAGCATGCACAGCATGAGGCTACAAAGCCATAGCAACAGGAAATTACTCAGGCAACCCAAAGACATCAAGAAACACCAACCCAGAGAAACAGGGAGGAGCTGTGGGGCCCGGGAGTAGGTACTAAGCATGTTATCCAGCTGGTGGCTTGAGCCCAGGGAGGTAAGGTGCAGAGCCTGGCTCTCTCTGTGAGGCACAGGGTGCAGCTGGGTTTTTTTGGGTGGAGCATTCAAAGCCTGTTTGTCAGAAAAGCAGCATGCAAGTTGATGGCCAATAACGGTAGCTAAAAGAATGCTTACTGTGTGTGAAGCAGGCCTAGCATCAGCACAACCCAATGAGACAACTGGTTTTTTGTTTGTTTGTTTGTTTTTCAAGACAGGGTCTCACTCTGCTCAGGCTGGAGTGCAGTGGCATGATCTCGGCTCACTGCAGCCTCAAACTCCTGGGCTCAAGGGATCCTCCTGCCTTGCCCTCCTAAGAAGCTGGAACTACAGGCACATGCCACCAAGCCCAATTAATTTTTTTATTTTTATTTTTTGTAGAGACGAGGTCTCCCTCTTTCGCCCAGGGTGGTCTTGAAATCCTGGACTCAAGCGATCCTTCTGCCTCAGCCTCCCAAGGTGCTGGAATTACAGGCATGAGTCACTGTGTCTCTGGTCCAGATAACTGGTTTTGATACCCTTATATTGTAGATGAAGAAACGGAGGATAGGAGAGGTGAAAACTGGCCTGAATTAGTATGCTGAGTGAGGGAGCAGATACTTATGCCCAGGAATCTGAGCCAGGGTCCCAGTCCCTCAAGACCACACTAGCTGTGAGGGGGGCTTCAGTTCAATCTGATTAATGTTGACCAATGTGGCAGCCCTGTGCACGACACTGTGGGGGACAAGAGCTGAATACGACAAGGCTGTGTCAGTACAGAGGCTGGTTCATAACAGAAAAGCACACCAGGAACAAGCGGCTCACACAGGGAGATATCTACTTTCTCCCATGCCAAGAAACCAAAGTCAGGCAGCTCCATGCATTTTTAGTTCAATGCTTAGTGATGACTTCCATGACTCAGGCACTCTCCATCTGTGTCAGTTACTGGGCTGTTATCTCAGTTCCAAACTCACCCTTCTACACTGCTTTGTAACACAAGGACCGGAACTCCACAAACCACATTTTTGCTTTGCCAGCTGCTCCATGTTAAATCCTGGCAATATGGGGAGCTGGATCCCTCCAGCACGGCTGGAGGAGGGAGAGGGACTTCCTGTGCCTTCTCAAGGGTTTTACTCTTCCTGTCAGCATTGCTCCAACAATGCTTCTTCACCTCGGCAGAAGCAATTCCTCCTGATAGAAGGCTAAATCTAATCTGCTGCTTTTTCAACACACAGCCGCATTGCACACTGCTTCAGAGTCTGGGTCTGCCCTGCTGGGCTCATCCTCTAAGCTCAGGGACACCCACACCAACCATGCAGCACCTCCTTCTCAGAGGTCTCCTTCTCTAAGTAAGTGTTAGTGACTCCCACCCTTTTCTTGTTTCTCCCAGCCCTACAAGTAGCATCTGCTTCTTGCAGTTGCTACCTCCCTTTTCACCCAGCCAGTTACCTAGTTGACATGCTTTGTCCCTAGTTAACGTGATTCATAATAAATTCTCCTTGTTAACATAACTGGTATGGCTTCTGACCCCTGCCTGGTTCTGCCCTCCCCAATATGCTGGTGACATCACAACTCATGGTCACATGGTGGCTGCAGCAATCCCAATAGACCAACGCTGAACAGGTCCAGAGGCAGAATATTACCTCTTTCCTCTTGCCCCATGTCTTTTTAAGCACAAAAGAAACACTCCTGCAAGTTATCCTAGCAAATTTCCCCTCGCATTTCACCAGCCAGAATCAGATCTCATGCCCTCTCCTCAGTCAATCCCTAGCAAGGGGAATGAGAAACTGTGATCAGCTTAGACGAATCAGGATCCATCTCCCTGGGGCTGGGGCTGTGGTCACTCCCATGGCCAGGCAGAAGGGGACCAGCTGAACAGGCTGGTCAGGCTCTGCAAGAAAGGAAGAAAGATCGAGGATGGGGACGGGTCTGATCTGCTGTGACTGCTCCACCATCCTGCCCTCTAGTGGGAGATGCTGGCACCTACAGATCCTGGTGTTATGTGCTAGGATGGGCTAGGAGCAGAGGACCGGGCATGAACTCTGCAGGAGATCCAGGAAGGTCTCACAGATCAGGTGGGGTGTGAACTGACACTCCAAGCCTGGGTAGACTTTCCCAGGCAACAGGTGAGGTAAGACTTTCCAGATAAAAGACAAGGCCTGTGTGAAGTCACAGGTGGGTGGTGAGAATGTGACACAACTGGGAATAGAAGGTGGTTGAGTTTGATTTGAGCACAGTGGGACACAGGGCATGTGGCCTTCCGAGTCAGCAGGGATGGAACAAGGAAGGCCCGGTAGGGCAAGCGGAGGCCTTGGTGGGTGGCTATAGCTCCTGCTTCAGGTCTGTAGAGGATGGAGCCAGGGTTGCAGATCTGGAATGAGGGCCTATGGGAGTTGAGCACCTTGGGGGCAGAGAACATAAGGACCCCACAACCCCCATCTCTGATCCTATCCCTTCCTTCCTCCCTCCCTCCCCTTCTCTTCACACAGGTATTGCCTTTGTTGATATCACCAAACAGAAACCAAAGATGTAGGAAGTATAGGCTCTGCCCACAAGGAGCTTAATGCCTTTTTCCCCTTCATTTTTTTTTATTATGGTAAAAAATACATATGATGCATCATCATAATCATTTTTAAGTATACATTTCATTGACATTAAGCATATTCACATTATTATGCAACCGTCACCACCATACATCTCCAGAACGTTTTCATCATCCCAAACTGAAACTCAGTACCCATTAAGCACAAACTCCCCATACCCTCTTCCCCCATCCTCTGGCAACCACTACCATCCTACTTTCTGCTCTATGAGTTTGACTACTTTATGGACCTAATATGAGTGGAACCATACTATATTTATCCTCTTGTGTCTGGCTCATTTCACTTAGTGTAATGCCCTCAAGGTTCACCCATGTTGCAGCCTGTGTCCGAATTTCCTCCTTTTTAAGGCTGAATAATATTCCACTGTATGGATATGCCACATCTTGTTGATTAATCCATCTATGGACATAGGTTGCTTCTGTCTTTTGACTGCTGTGAATAATGCTGCTATGAACATGGGTGTACATATACCTGTTTGAGTCCCTGCTTTCCATTCTTTTGTATACATACTAAGAAGTGGAGTTGCTGGATTGTATGGAAATTTCATGTTTAATTTCTTGAGGAACCAACATCCTGTTCTCCACAGCAGCCACACCATTTCACATTCCTGTCGGCAATGCACAAGCATTCCAATTTCTCCACATCCTCATCAACATTCATCTTCTGTTATTTTGATAATAGTCATCCTAATGGACATGCGCGGTACAGTTTAGCTTTTGAGCCAAGGCAAAGCCACGGGAAAATGAACCAATAATAAAGCAGTTAAAATATCAGCAACCATGAGGGGGAGACAGGGACTGAGCAGATAATGGAAAAGAGGCGTGTGGGAGGGGTGAAGGATGCCTCAGATCCTGGAAGACATGGTATCCCATGGCAACCTTGGGGGCAAGCTCAGCTTTGGTCACTTCTGGTAGAAGGGGGCATGTGGCCAAGAAAGGGGAGGGCAGGTCATGGGAGTTGTGTGCCGGTGGGGAAGGCCATGAATTCACAGACAAAACCCGGCCCCAGGGCTTGTCAAAACGGAACAATATTCCCAACCAACTCTTGCCCAACCTGCAGACCCTTTCCAAGGTCTTGCTTTCCAGGGCCTCTCCCACATCCTCCCTTCTCTCTCTTCCTCAGTTACAGTCCCAGGGCCTCCATCAGAGGCTGGCACACATCAGGACCTTAGGGAATCATTATTAATGGAAGGAAGAAAAGATACGTGAAAGATGGTGTTAGCCCCCATTTCACAGACAGGGAAACTGAGGGTGGAGCTGATCTCCTTCCACAGAATTGCCGCCCAGCCTGGGTTTTCCTGATGCTCCCTGAGCTCTGAGCTCACTGCTGGCTACAAGGGGAGGAAGCATCCCCTTCAGACGTCTGTTGCACAAATGCTGCTCACAGGTAGTGCCCCAAACCATTCTACTCCCCTCTCTGCCCACTCTCTCCCTGGGCCATGCCAACTGGTTGCAACATTTCAAATGAAACTCCCCATGCAGAGACAGGATGCTATGATTTTCCACCTACCCACCCATTACAGAATATACTGAGAGAATTAATTAAATAATTACAGGAATTAATAGAATAAATTCCTTTCACTTGTATGGAACCACTTGTTTTGGGGCTCCACATATGCATGCGTGTGTGAGAGTGTGAGAGAGAGCCCCCGCAGCTCAAACGGTGGACATAGTCATCTGTTGGCTTCCTCGACTCTGCTGGCCAGGAATCAAGCCCTCACCTGGAGAGCAGGATTGCACTGGCCTCACCCAGGCATTTAGGCTGTAATGTATAACAGGCCATGCATGATATTCCCGACCTCCACTGAGATGGATCCACAGGCCAAAGGGAAATGCATGAACTACTTTAACTGTCTGGGAATCCAGCATAATGAACATCCAAAAGTGTTTTATTCCTAGCTCACTGTTGCTTGCCTTTTCTTATTTGACATTTACTTTTTTCTTACATTAATTCTTGCATGGGAATGTTTCCATAATTTCAGGTCCGAGGAAAGGGCTAAGTCTCTCTGTCAGCGAAGGGCTCAAAGTTTCACAGATTTGAGCCAGGCATAGTGGCTCACACCTGTAATCCTAGCGCTTTGGGAGTCTGAGGCAGGAGGATCACTTGAGCCCACAAGTTTGAGGCTGCAATGAAGCATGATCATGCCACAGGACTCCAGCCTGGGGTGACAGAGCAAGACTCTATCACAAAAAAAAAAAAAAAAAAGTAGATTGAAACCATTTCGTATTTTTCATGACATGTTCACTTCTGCTTATTAAACCATGTCAAGGAGGATGGGCAAGGATAATTTTGAGACTTGACAACCTGGGTGATGAGCTGTGAGGGGCATGGTGGCAGGAAGAGCCCTAGTTGGTGAGTCCAAAGATCCAGCTTCTCTTTTCCAGCTCTTGCTAACTCTTGGTGTGACCCAGATAGAATCACTTCACCCACTGATATGGTGTGGTTGTGTCCTCACCCAAATCTCACCTTGAATTGTAGCTCCCATAATTCCTACGTGTTGCGGGAGGGACCCGGTAGAGATAATTGAATCATGGAGGTGGTTCGCACATATTGTTCTCGTGGTAGCAAATAAGTCACATGAGATTTGATGGTTTTATAAGGGGAAATGCCTTTCACTTTGCTCTCGTTTTCTCTCATCTGCTGCCACGTAAGACGCGCCTGTTGCCTTCCGCCATGATTGTGAGGCCTCCCCAGCCACATGGAACTGGGAGTTTATTAAACCCCTTTTTCTCTACAAGTTACCCGGTCTCAGGTATGTCTTTATCAGCAGTGTGAAAACGGATTAATACACCCACTTTGGGTCCTGGTTTTTGTAGCAGGCGTTATCAGTGCCCCATGAATATCCCCTGTGTTTCTCAACCAGGCACTATTGACACCAGGGGCTGAATAATCCTTTGTTGTGGCCCTTTCTTGTAAACTGGAGGATATTTAGCAGCATCTGTGGCCTTCAGACGCCAGCCAGACCCCTGTCCATGCCATGTCCTCAACTTAGCTCCACGGCAAGGCTAAAACTACTTAAGTGCAATTGAGTGCTATTGCCCTCTCAATGCATGGCCACAGCCAAGCTCAGCAAGGGTTTGTTCACTCACCAATTGCCTCAACAGGGAAAACAAAGCAACAGGGGCAGGGAGTATCTGACTCAGTGACTCAGGGGAGCAGCCAGTGGATATAGCAAAGTGGAGAATGGAAACCAACACTTACTAAGCATTAAACTTACATTAGGCACATAACATATATTATCCAACTTCATCCTCAGGATAATTTTTTGGGACCTCTGTTTATAATCCCATCTGACAAATAGGCAGTAGCGACTCAGAGATATTAAGCAACTTATACAAGGTCACACAGATAGTAAGGCACTGAGCTGGGATTTGAACATTCATCTGTCTGGCTTCAAGATTCGTGTTTGTTCAACTATGCCATCAATCAGTCTCAGAAAATCTGTACTTGTGGTTGTGTGATGTAAGTCAATGTGAGGTTAAGATTTATCAAGCTAAAGATGATTTCAAAGTCATCTAGTCCAGCTACTCATTTTTACTGCTAGTAAACGGAAGCCCACAGCAGAAAAATTATTTGCCCAAGGTTGTGGTGGAGCCAAGACCAGCCCTTGGCTCTGGGTGACATCAAGGCCCAACCCCTTTCCTCTGTACCATACTCCAGGGAGAAGAAAGGTCGTGGACTTGGGAAATCAGGGAAGCTCATCCAGAAGGGAAGAACTCTGGCCTAGTTAGGGAAGGAAAGGGAAAAGTCTCCAGGATATAAACTTTGTTGGGGCACAGAGAACAATACCACAAAGCATGACTTTTTGGCACGCTGAACACTTTGCAGTAAGAAAAATAGGAAGGTCTTAATAGCTGCCTAACTTTCTAACCTTCTCTTGTTTCTCTTCCCACAACCCCACTGCAGAGGGAGGCTGTTTCTGAAATTTTCTTATCTGACTAAGGAAACTTCTTTCCAAAAGAAATGCAATTGTCTTAAGACCGCCTCCCCAGGAATCTCATCAAATAACCAGGAAATATTAACCACTGGAGAAGAAACTAAAAGTTATCACCAGGCCCAAACAGGCTTTTCATCTGTTCTTCTGAAGGCACCTCCAAAAGGCTACCGGGAGTCTTTATCTGCATGATGAGACAATCTTTGCTCACAGTGAAGTCATGCCCCTCACTTTCCTGCCACCTCCCCCAGAGCTCAGATGAACTTTGTCTCAGGCCATTGTCCTTTGGGCTTATCCATTTCCCCCTGAAAATCATTTACCATCCCTCACAATCACCTACATTCCCCCCATTTCTTTCTCCCCTATCAAGAGGGTGTTGAAGCCTCAACCATCTGGGTCTTCTTTGAATCTCACGTTTTCAGGACTGCTATGTTCACATACATGTAAATAAATTGTTAAGCCTTTTTCTCCTATTTGTCTGCTGTCAGACAGTTCAGCAAAACATCAGAAAAGACAGAAAGAAGCTTTCCCTTTGCCTCATGACTTCATGCCAGGTAATAAATATATGCTATCTCATTTAACCCTCTCACAGACTCTTCGGATTGCCCCTAATATAAAACTGTAGGAAAAGATATGAAGGTTTTTGAAATGAGAAAGAAGAAAAGAAAGAAAGAAAGAGAGAGAGAGAGAAGAAAGAAAGAGAGGAAAGAAAGAAAGAAAG
>NW_012115043.1:4197546-4247499 GCF_000951035.1 Colobus angolensis palliatus | reverse complement strand
AAAAAAAAAAAAAATTAGTGAGTTAAATAAAATCTTTTTGACACTTATTCATCTTTATATTTGTATTAAAGTGACTTCTTTACCATATTAGTGTATTCTCATGCTGCTATAAAGGACTGCCAGAGACTGGGTAATTTATGAAGGAAAGAAGTTTGATTGACTCACAGTTCCGCATGGCTGGGGAGGCCTCAGGAAACTTACAATCATGGTGGAAGGGGAAGCAAGCACGTCCTTCTTCACGTGGTAGCAGCAAGGAGAAGTGTTGAGCAAAAGGGAGAAAAGTCCCTTATAAAACCATCAGATCTCATGAGAACTAAATAATTATCATGAGAAGAGGATGGGAGAAACTGTCCCCATGATTCAATTATCTCCACGTGGTCTCTCCCACAACATGTGGGGATTATGGGAACCACAGTCAAGATATTTGGATGGGGACACAATTATCCTTTAACATAGATGCCAAAACTTAAAATTTAAGCCAGGTGCAGTGGCTCATGCCTATACTCCCAGCTACTCAAGAAGCTGAGGCAAGAGGACTCCTTGAGCCCAGAAGTTTGAGGTCAACCTGGACAATATAGCGAGACTCCATTTAAAAGACAAACAAACAAACAAACAAACAAACCTTAATGTTTAAGTACCTTGCCCAGAGTCATAGCTTGTAAAAGCTACAGACTAAGTCCCAACATCCTGTTCTTTCTGCTCTCTGCCCCCATACCCAGCTTTACAGCCTTCCTTCTTATAGCTTCTGATTCACAAGGGTTATGACTGTGTGGTCATAACTCACTAATTAGTGAAGGAACCAATAAGGTGTTAAAAGCTAGTTCAAAGGAGAATTTAAAAGAATTTTGGTTTCCTAAGTTTTCAACTGAGGACTCAAAACCTAACCCTGCTTAGCTCAGTTATTCACGTAGAGTCCTGTATATGGACGTACTTTGAGAAGAGTGAAAGCCCCATGCATGACTAAGTGTATTGTGATAAAGGAGACCCACGGGGCTGTGGACTTGGAATTAGAAGATCTGGGGACAAATTCTAGCCCCACCACTTAGCAGCCCTGTGACCTTCATGAAATCACTCAGTCCTGTCTTGGACTCTCAGTCGCCTTTGCTGTCAAACGGGGACCCCATCTGACAGTTATGTTGCCAATATCCCAGAGATATTTTAAGGACGGAGCAAGATAACGGATGTGCAAGTGCATTATAGACTGTAGAACGCAATAGTGAGGTTAAGCATTAGTGTGATTTTTACTGTTGTTAATGTCCTCACTCCAACTACTGCAGAGGAGAGGGATGAGGAAGTTTGAATGCAGGAGCTCCTGGCCCCTCTCCCTGTGGCCTACTTCTCTGGGGACAAACCAGGGCTGCTAAGAGCAGGGGCTCCCACCTTGGACTCCCTGCCCCTCACCCTCCTCTCCACAGCCCTCAGCCAAGCTAGCAGCAGTGGTCAAGTCCACCTTCATCTGGAGGTGCTTTCCCAGTGAAACCCGGGCCAGGGATGCATTTTCCCAGGTCCCGCAGACACTGCGAAGCCAGTACAGATGTTCAATGAGAAGACCATTCACAAAACCCTCGCATAAGCTCAACCGTGCTTCCCAGTTACTCACAGCTGCATGATTTCTGAGCCCTGTCCACCTGGATATTTCCCTGAGATGACTTTTCCAGGTGTGAGCTCACTCAAGCCCAGCCAGCTGGGCAGGTGTGGAGTTCCTACCCAGTGCTGGTAAGAAGAGTGGGAGGAGGCCTGGCCTCCCACCCTCACGCTCCACCAGGACAGAACTTCAGGGGCAAAGACAGGCAGAGGTGATCAAGGCCAAAGGACTCCAGCTCCAGCTGCTGGGTATCAAAATTACCTGCAGGAGCTTTCAAAAATTCAGATTAGGCCAAGCACGGTGACTCATGTCTGTAACCCAGCACTCTGAGAGGCTGAGGTGGACGGATCACTTGAGGTCAGGAGTTCATGACCAGCTAAACCCATGTGGTGAAACCCTGTCTCTACTAAAAATACAAAAATTAGTTAGGCATGGTGGCGCACGCCTGTAATTCCAGCTACTCAGGAGGCTGAGGCAGGAGAATCACTTGAACCCGGAGGTGGAGGTTGCAGTGAGCCGAGATTGTGCCACTGCACTCCAGCCTGGGTGAAAGAGTAAGACTCTGTCTCAAAAACAAAAACAAAAACAAACAAACAAAAAACACAATCAGATTAGAGAGCCCACACCCTCTAAGTCAGAACGTGAAATGGTGAGGCCAGTAAGATTTATTTTTCAAATCTTCTCAAGGCTTCTAGTGCCCAGCAGACTGGTTTGCAAACCAGCCTTCTAAAGCAATCTTCTTTCTATTATTAAGAAGGAGCCCATGACACAGAGTTGTTAAGTTCAAGGTCTCTTGGGTCAGCTTTTGGATCTACTGTTCCAAAGGGACAGGTTCTTAGGGGGCTGGCATTTTCTCGGAGTGAAGCAGGAACTGCTGCAGGGGCTGAGAAAGCGGGAAGGAGCTCTTTGCTGCATTCCAGAGCAAATCTGGCTGTGAACAAACGAGAAAGAGCTTAAGTGTAAGCCGGGCTGAATGGATAATTAAACAGACAGCAAAATGGAATGCAGTTGCACACACCTCCCGGGAGCTGGTTGGGGGGAGATAATATGCTTTCCTGTCGTCAGAAGGCACAGGAGGAAAAACAACTGGGCCTGGCCGTTGGCCATTTAACAATATTGCTTTTGTAAACAAGTTGAAAAATCCAATAACTGTAAAACTTATGGCATGTCCTTAAAAGCCTGTTGCTGTTTTCCCTATAAATGGATGAGCGTTTCCGACTGAAGGTGTTCTAATTAAACAGTTCGCATGCCCAGGGGCTGCGAGGTCATCCTAGGGAAGGAGGGTCTGATCCCTCCTCATGGCCTCAGGACCACAGGGGGAGGTGGCCAGCTCGGGTTGCAGCCAGGCAGCGTTTTGTTTGCTTTGTTAGTCACTGTGCTGGATTGTAGCTGAACAGCTCTCTTCCTTCCTGTTGTCTACAAGGACTCCAAAGAGCAATCCAGCACAAACTCAAAGAAACAAACTCTTAGGATAGAAGCAGGGCAGTGACTGCCCACCAAAGAGGCAGCCCTTCAGGCTGGGAAGAGAGAGAAGTCTGGATCCGTTGATCAGGAAACACTTCACTGGTGCAAGTAACAGAAAGGTAGAAAGTCTAGTTCTAGGCCTAGAGGAGCTCACAGTCCTGATGGGAAGAGAATGCACTCACACATGCACACTCACCCACACTCTCACACATACACCTTCACACATGCACTCACACACGCTCATACATGCAGACTCAAGCACATGCTCACATATGTTCTCACACACATTCACAGGCTCACATGCTCTCACACACACACTCATGCACATGCTTGCACGTGGTTACACTCACACTTATGCACAGGCTCACACATACTCTCCCACATGCACAGTCATGCACACGCTCACACGATCACACTCATGCACGTGCTTCAAACTCATGCCTATGCTCACACACACATGCACTCATGCACACACTCACACATGCTTACGCACATGCATATGCTCACACATGCTCACACACAAACACACATTCACACACACACTCTCACAATGCTCACACACGCATATGTTCACACATGTTCACACACAAACTCACACATGCACACTCCTGCACACACACATGCTCACACACATGTACTTACACTCATACACATGGTCACACACACTGACATATGCACACTCATGTACATGGTCACACACATGCTCACATACACACATACAGGGTCACACACGCTCCCACTCACACACACTCATGCTCACTCACACACACACACTCACACATTCATACACACACACATCCTAAAAAGGGAATCAAGGGGAAGGAGCCCAGCACTGGTAAGTGGAACAGATCGGTGGTGGTGGGCAGGGGGCAGTGCTCCGGAGCTGGGGGGTCTTTGTAAAGGAATGACAGAAACTCAGGGCTGGGTGGGATTCCAAAGGCCACTTGGTGCAAAAGTCAGCTCTCACTTTCTTCCTCCCCTTTTCTTATCTATGTGGAGCATGGCCACACTTCACAGGTAATGGGCACAGTCCTCTTTGCAAGACTGTCCTCACTCCAGACATCAGCTGCAAGCTCACAGGTTCCCCAGGCCACCCATACTCTAACCAGTTGGCTACAAATTTAGGAGTTCCCATGATTACCCTCAGGTTTCATAATTAGCTAGAAAGACTCACAGGACTCAGAAAGGCACTATATTTAAGATTATAATTTTTAAAATTGTAGTAACATACACATAGCGCAAAATTTACCATCTTAGCCATTTTTAGGTGTCCAGTTCAGCAGTGCTAAGCACACTTGCATTGTTGTGCAACCAATCTTCGAAACACTTGTCACCTTCCAAAACCGAAACTCTGTACCCATCAAACAACCATTCCCCATCCCTCCTTCCAGCTCCTGGCAACCACCCTGGAACAAGCAGTTTCAGTGTCTATAAATTTGACCCTCTCGGTGCCTCGTATAAGTGGAATCCTACAGCATTTGTCCTTTTTGGCCATTATAGTTTTATTATAGCAGAAGGTTACAAATCAGAGCCAACCAGAGAGAGAGACATGTACACAAGGTATGGGTGGATTTCAAATGCAGAGCACCCACCACACACTCAGGGACACATCACCCTCTCAGCTTTGTATGTGACCAACTCAGAAGACTGCTGACCAGGGCAGCTCGCCCAAGCTTCAGTGTCCAGAGTTTTTACTGGAGTTTCACATAGCCGCAATTGATGGAATCACTGCCCATATGATGGAATTCAATCTCCAGCACACCTCCCCTCCCCAGAGGTCAAGCTGATATGCTATGACTCAAAGCCCCAGCTCTCTAATGCCATGACTGCTTTCCTGACATAGCCAATCCTTATCCTGAAATATCTCGTTAGTGTAAATGATGGAGGGGTCCACCGTGAGTCACTTCATCAGCAGAAGCTACCAAGTGTGGTCTAAGAGGCTCACAGTGAATAGAAACAATAGGGCCCTATAACCCTCATGGAGGATCAGGGATGTTTTTCTAACAGCCCATCGTCCCTACTGCCTTGGTTGAAGGGTGACCCCCACATATATTCCCACATCCAGGAATCTGTGAATGTGAGTTTATTTGGAATAAAAGGTCTTTTCAGATGTAATTGAGGATCATGCACGCACTCACACATACTCACGCTCACATACATGCACAGGCTCACATGCTCACACACACACTTATGCACAGGCTCACCCACTCTCACACATGCACACTCGTGCACATGCTCACACTCGCACACACGCACAGGCTCACATGCTCACACCATGGGAAGACAGAGGCAGAGACAGGAGTGATGCTGCCACAAATCAAGATGCCCAGGGCCACCAGAAGCTGGGAGAGTGAAGGAAGGATCCTCCCCTACAGCCTTCAGAGGGATCCCAGCCCTGCCGGCCTTGATTTGGGGCTTCTGGCCTCCAGAACCGTGAGAGAATCGATTTCTGTGCTTTAAGCCACCCAGTTTGTGGCAATTTGTTACAGCAGCCACAGGAAATGAACACATAGAGCCTAAATGATACCCCACACATGCCATGGCCTCCCCTCAAGACAGACCAAAAGAGGGACTAAAGGGACACTAAGGCAGGCACCCAGGCAGAAGGGACGTGAGAGGCTGGGGCAGATGGTGGCAGCACAGCCCACAGGCTTCTCCATCTTCTCCTTGGCAAGAGAAGCCCCCGGCCTCTGTTGCAGACTCTCCTCTGCACAGCCACCCACTGTGGGAAGGGCTCCGTTCTGGTTAGTGAAAGCTATTCATGGTAAACCTGCCTCCTTTGCCAGTGATGAGTTAAGGGATGGGCGTATGTCCTGGCCAGTGAAATGTGAGAGGAAAGATTTCCTGGTTTTTACAAAGGGGTGTTGGGGAGGAGACAGCTCCTTCTTCTCTCCTGGACTTGTCAGAGTGGGTGGAGCCACAGCAGCCACCTTGTGACCATGAGGGCAGAAAGTTGGCTCACTGAGGAGGGCCGAGGGCAAAACAGGAAAGAACTTGACTCCCTGATGATGCTGTCCAGCCCCTGATTCAACAGCCCCGCCCCCCGGACTTCTCGTAGTGGAGATAATTAATTCCTTCTTTTGGGGTCTTTTGGGCCCTGGACTTCTTGTAGTGGTGATAATTAATTCCTTCTTTGGGGGCCTTTTGGGTCAGACTTTTCTGCTACTTGTGGCCAAAGCACCTTTACTCAATGGTTTTCAAACATTTTCAACCAAATCTCATTGTGCAAATATTTTACATTGGAATCCAGGTCCATACAGAGAACTGAAACAAATAATTCACAAAACAGTATGTACAACACATTCGGATATTTTCTATCTATTTTTTTTTTCCTTTTTTTAATTACTGGTCACAACCTAGCATTTATTGATTGATTTCATGATCCACAAGTAGTCATGACACACAACTTGAAAAGCACAATCTGGAAAAAAAGAAAAACAGAAATATTTGCCAGTGAGAGAGAGAAGTAAGTTGCCCCAGTGCAGGCAAAATCATACAGATCCTGCCCCAGACACCGAGATGGTGTTTTCAGGCACTGGTTGAGCACAAAGAAAGACAGAAGTGGAGAGGGACTCGGGGGGTGAGTCAGAGAAACAGGGAGACAGACATGGAGGAAGAGCCCTGCTTAGCCGGAGCTGCACACCCACAGATGCTGACATGGTCCCCCGAGAAGGGCAGAGTGGAAGGCAGGCAGAATCAAGTGGAAAACACAGAAGTCCAGGGTTGGGAAGGAAAAGACAAAGAGATACAGGAAATTAAAAGCGAAATGCAGAGACAGAAGAGCAAGCAGGCTGGAAAGTGGAGATTCTAAGGCCAAGACCCAAAGGAGACACACCCCATTCTAAGCCAGAGCATGAGGGGCCAGTGCATGGGCCAGAGTCTTAGTGACCAGAGTCCAGCTGCAGGACTGGGCTCAGCCACTGATGAGCCTGTGGCCTTGGTCAAGTCACTTCACCTTTCAGCCTCTGCTTCCTTCTTTGGGAAACCCAGCTAGCAGTCCCTCCTTGGCACGAGTGTGGAGAAAGTCAGGCTGCAATGCGAGCCCCAGGACTTGACAGTCTGTAAAGGATGGATGGATGTCCATCAGGAAGGGCAGTCTGTAAAGGATGGATGGATGTCCGTCAGGAAGGGTGGTCCACACAGACCCCTGCCCTTGGCCGGACAGAGAGTCTTTCACTGCCACCCACCCACGGCGTCCCCAGTGTCCCTCTCCCGACAGTCCCCTCCCCCGCTTCTCTGCCCAAAGGAGGGAAACCCATTTCCCTGGGAACAGCTGTGTTTCCTCAACAAACAAATGTTCCCTTAAAACGTTTCTGAGGAAG
This sequence comes from Colobus angolensis palliatus, assembly GCF_000951035.1. Taxonomy (NCBI): domain Eukaryota; kingdom Metazoa; phylum Chordata; class Mammalia; order Primates; family Cercopithecidae; genus Colobus; species Colobus angolensis. Next base: position 4,240,128 of record NW_012115043.1, on the reverse strand, counting down.
AGCGGATGGTAATGAGCGAACATCTGGCCGAGCGGCACACTTTCGTTTTTGGCAGCTCCGGAGCCCGCCAAGTGACTATTCCCTAATGTTCACCACATCCCAGCCCCTGCTATTCCCAATCAGGCTTGTACCACTACGCCTCAATTAAGAGCAGATGTGGGGCTGAGCGAACGAGGAGGAAAAAACACCCTTCCCCAGCATCCCTCTGCGCTGCTCAAAATCCAGGGAAGTGGTCTGAGAACTCGCAGCGGCTCCAGCTTCTGCCTTTCTAATTCATCCGTCCATCCATCCATCCATCTGTCCATCTGTCTGTCCGTCCATCCGTCCATCCAGCTTCCCCTGCTGTGGCCTTTGGAGATACAGATCTGAACGACAGATCCTTGCCCCCTATCTCCTAGATAGACATTCTTCTTCCCTATAATACAGGCATTGGCAAACAGGCTCTATGAAGGGCCAGATAAAAAAAATCTGTCTTTGCAGGCCACATGGTCTTTGTCACAACTCTTCAACTCCACTGTTGCAATGTGAAAGCAGCCATGGACAATATATAAATGAATGAGCATAGCTGTGTGCCAATAAAGCCTTATTTACCAAAATGGTGGCAGGCTGGATTTAGCCCATGAATCATCATCTGCTGACCCCTGCTATATGACAATATCCGAAGTTGAGGTAGTCACATCTTGGGGTATCTGCTTTAACTGTCCCTCACCCACTGCACTTCATGAGCCCTACTATCTCCTCCCCAACCCACTCTGGTGGACTCAGTTGATTGGCCCACACTGGGAAGACACAAGTGGTGATACCCAATCCAAGCTGGGCTACTCAGAGTCTTTCCCCAGGCTTAGGAATTGGACCTAGTGGGTCAGTTGGGTCTGCAGCTGATTTACACTGGGAACCGAGGGACCGCCATCTTCCTCCTGCCTCCTAGACAGAGATGCAGAGAAAAGTGGGCTGTAGACAGTGCAAAACTGCTTTGGTCTGAATATTTGCCTGTCCCCTAAATTCATGTGTTGAAACCCTCACCTGCAAAGTGATGGTATTAGGAGGTGGGGCCTGTGACTAGATCATGAGGGTGGAGCCTTCATCAATTAGTGCCCTTATAAAAGAGACCCCAAAGAGACCCTTGCCCCTTTCATCATGTGAGGACACGGTGAGAAGGCACCATCTCTGAACCAGAAAGCAGGCCATCACCAGATACTGAATCTGCCAGCAGCTTGGTCTTGGACTTCCCAGCCTCCAGAACCGTGAGGAATAGATCTCTGTTGCTTATAAGCCCCCCAGTTTATGGTATTTTGTTACAGCAGCCCTATGGTTCTAAGACAGGAATGAAATAACACATGTGGAAAGAGGCTGCCTGGCATCCTGATGCCCTTTCAGACTGTCCCATCCTGTCCTGAGCCCTGCCTACGTTCTGGCCCTGTGTTCCCCAAAGCTCTCTGAATCCTTCTTGAAGAGTCTACTTTTCTGTTTATACTGGCTTAAGTTGGTGCTTGCTTCAATTAACCAAGCAAGGCATTCTGAACCACTTTCTGCCTCTGCACTCCATTCATACAATTAATTGGCTTTTGTGCCAGGACTTGCCCTGCAGTAGATACCTATGCAACTAAGATATGTCCTTGCCCTCCAGCAGCAGATAGGTAACAAAATAGGGAAGATGGACATCCGTGTTCCTCACTCTTGCACAACCCACAATGTACTGATAAGGAGAGCATAAACCGCCAAGGAGGAAGGGGTATGGATTAGGAGGTGAAGGAAATCTGAGAGTCTTGGCAGAGGAGGGACCATCTGTAGGCCTTGGAGAGTGAGTTGACTTTGGGCAGAAAAATAAAGGGGAGGAGGTGGTGCTTGAGTATAGAGCAACATTTTCCAAATTAGGTTCATAAAACACTAATCCCAGGAGGAGTTTTGTGGTATCCATCTTCCCCTTCTTTCTTACCTGTAGACTTCTGATTCCATCCAACTGATAATGTGCTCCTTAGAAATACTCACTTTCCCAGGCTCCTTTGCAGCCTAGAGTGATCATGTGACATACTTTTGGCTAATGAGATGTAAGCAGAAGTCAGCTGGAGGATGATTCCAGGATACAAAGGTTCAAACTCACCTTTGCACCTTGCCTTCTCCTTGTTCCTGCCTGGAATGTAGCTGTAGTGCCTGAAAGGGCTGAGACCATTTTGCAACCATCAGGATGAAAGCTACATGTTAAGGAGGGCAGAGCAGGAAACTGGAAGGAGTCTGGGTTCCCAGTGCCATGTCTGAGTCACCACATCAGCCCTGGACTGCTTATTTCTGTACAGGTTCCTGGCCACTACTGAGGGAGGTGGTTCTTTTATTTGCAACTCAACAAAATCATTTCTAACAAATGCAATGTTTAATGGTAAAAGAATTCTAAGGACCAAATCAGATTGTGTATACAAATTTCTACTGTCAGAGAGTCACAAAATAGGTTATTACAGGTTCTGAGAAACCTTAACATGAAGATCACTGTCTAACCCAATGTTTCCCAAAATATTTGTTCACCAACACCTCCACTGCCAGGATGCCAGTGGGCATCCCATGGAACACACTTCAGGAAACAAGCTATAGAGGAAGGAGTATGGGCTTCTGAGTCAAGAAAAATCTGGGTTGTAATGCTGTGTGGCTTCAGGCATCTCACATAACCTCTCTGAGCCTGAGGTTCCTACTACATAAAACGAGAGAGGGACATTACAGTTTACAAGTAATCCAGGTAAAGGACTCGGCACTGTCTGTGGCTCCTAGTCAGTCATCAGTGATTCTCATTAGCTGCTAGGATCATGTTTTGGAAGGAACATAGCATCAGAGACAGAAGACCCTGGTTTGAGTGATGGTTTGCCACTTTCTTTCTCTGTGACCTTGGGCCAGTGACTGCACTTCTCCGAACCTCTGTGTTCTGAATGGCAGAGGAGGAATTATAATGTCTACTTGGGCAAGAGGAGATATGTGGAAAAGCCTGGCCCAGGGAGGACATTCCCCCAGTGCAGGAGCCCAGAGCTCTGCCACCAGACCTTGTCTCCAGTCCCTGCAGGCCAGCCCTCTGCCCCAAAAAGGCTACAACATTTGGCTTCTGCATTTTCATTTGTAAGGCGTCTGCCTCGCCTCCCTGCCCACTTGTCTATCTTCCCTCAGGGATCGCTACTGAACCCTTCTGGGAGCTCCCCAGTGCAGAGCCTCCACTTCAGCCAGCTCTGTCTCCTCATCAGTCTGCAGTGCCCAGTGCAGCCTCCCAGCCTTGGCTCAGGCCAGGGTCCCCTCCAGCCCTCCCAGGCAGCCACATTACGAGGCTCAAACACAAAAGCACAGGTGCGTGGCCTGAAGACCCAGACTGCATCTTCACGCTGTGTGTGAGGCCTTGGGGAAATGGCTTCCCCTCTGAGCCTCAGTTTTCTCCTCTATAAAAGGAAGCGGTTGCAACACATGGAATTGAAAATGAAGATGATGAGACTTCCTTCACAGAGTTGTGAGGAAGATTAAATGAAGAGAAAAGCATATCTGTACGTGCACTGATGACAACATGCAATTTTCATTGGTTACTATTATTTACATTTTATTTTCTCAGCCTTACTTTTGAGGCCTTTCATTCTTCTTAGTTCCCCTCTCCCCTCTTCAGAGTGAGCTTGACTTTTTATTTGACATGTGCTGAGTGTTAACTGTGTGCTGGGTACCCTGTTTGTATTATCTTATTTCATCTTCCCCCAAATTATCTGAGGTAAATCCTCATTTTATTCCTATGCTCCAGTTAAGGAAACAAGCTCGGAGAGGCTAAGTCATTGGCTTGGGTCAGAGGGCATATATATAGCAGATCTGAGGCTCGAATCCAGGTATTCTGGTGTTAAGGCTTATGCTTCTCACTACAGCACTATCCTGCTTGCCTCCTGGCTGTCAAAACCTGTCTATCAATCCTGACCCCAGGTGAATGAGGCCAATATTAACTTGCTCATCTGTCTCAGGAATAGATCTCATGCCATATTGGTCATTGACATGTTAGTGTGAACTGAAACCTACTTTCTGAAGTTCTTTTCTGACTCAGGCAGAGGTCCCTGCTGCCTCCTTTGTACCCCCAAAGCTCATGTAAATCCCCAGCATAGCCTTGCCACGCTGCATTGCAATGGTACCTGTCTGTCCCTCTGAACTGAATTTGTGGATTGGTCAAGGATTATATGTATTCATCTCAGTGTCCCCAGTGAGCAACACAGCACCTGCCACTAAGCAGAGACCCAATTAAATCTGATGAATGAACAAATGAAGCGAGTTAATCATACCTACTAATGAAAGCCATATGCATAAATGAATCTTGAGGCAGTTTTCATTTTAGTGAAATGACAGTGATAGGTACTTAGAGTCGGGGCTGGTCCTACCGGGAAGGGGCTATAAATTAGGGAGCCCCCAAAGTTCCCTTCTATTCCCAGAAACACTCCCTCACCTCATTGCTGCTCACTGTTCGAGCTTTCCTTTCACTGTGGGCAGATTTTCCTTCCCCTGGAAAGCCCTGTCCCTTCCTTTAAACTTCTGTTCAAGTCCCACCTCCTTCCAGAAGTCCTCCACCCAAATCCTGATCCATTCCCCTTGTCTCTGAACTCCTGGGTTCGATTGCAGCTCATCTTGTAGCCAGACACTAACAGAAACCAACCATGTATTAAACAGGGAACACGTCGGAAGGCCCTTGAGCAGTGCTCAGGGCTGATGTGAAGGTGGGAGACTCAAGCACAGGAAATGAACGGGGGTGAGGGAAGCCAGGCGTTCTGTCCCCAGCTGGATCCACACCGTAGGGACTACCTGGTGAGGTGGCCACCACCGGCCTTGGGCCTTGCTGCGAGGGTGAGCACAGAACTGCCTTACTTCTTCTCATCACTCACTTATAATCTACCTCTAGCTTGGAAGAAGCAAAGGGGCCAAGCTTAGATCAGATGCCCGCGTCCTCAGCGCAGCAAAGTGGGGCTCTGTTCCGTCCCAGGCCACACACCAGGGCGTGTTGCACAAATGCAGCAAGGGCTCGGGACCACGGGAGTCCACCCCTCTGGCTGCCCAGCCTTCACGCCCATCCCTCTCCTGTTCTCATGGTTTGCCAGGGCGTGAGTAATAACCACATGCAAGAGGTTTTTAAGAAGCAAACTCAGCAAGGCTTGCAGATGAATTGGATATGGGATGAGGGGAAGTACTAAAGCCGCCTCCTGGGTTTCTGGCCTGCAGAGCTAAGGGGATGGAGATGTCATCACAGAGGTGGGACCACTCAAAGAGGACTTGGTGTTGGTCAATAGCTCACTCTCCGTACACCCGCTCCAAAGCTCCCAGATTCACCTCTTCACCCAGAGCAGTTTATCCTGGCTCTGCTCCATGCTGTCCTTTGGCCACACCTCTTTACCAGGCCGGTATTTCCCATTTATGTTCCCTCTTCCTCAGCAAGTTCTCTCTAGCCTCAGCCATTAGTGCTTTTTCTTTCTTTAGCAATAGACAGCCTGTAATCCCAGCACTTTGGGAGGCCAGGGCAGGCGGATCACTTGAGTCCAGGAGTTCAAGACCAGCATGGGCAACCTGGCGAAACCCCATCTCTACAACAACAACAACAACAAAAACTTAGCCAGGCATGGTGGCATGAGCCTGTAGTTCCAGCTACTTGGTGAGGTTGAAGTAGGAGGATCACTTGAGCCCGGGAGGTCAAGGCTGCAGTGAGCCAAGATCGCATCACTGCATTCCAGGCTGGGTGACAGAGTGAGACCACGTCCCAAACAAACAAGCAAACAAAAAACAATACATGTAGGCCGGGCACAGTGGCTCACACCTGTAATTCCAGAGCTTTGGGAGGCTGAGGTGGGAGGATTGCTTGAAGTCAGGGGTTGGAGGCTGCAGTGAGTTGCAATTGTGCCACTGCACTCCAGCCTGGGCAACAGAGTGATACTCTGTCTCAAAAAAAAAAAAAAAAAAAAAAAAAAAAGTCCAGGCGCAGTGGCTCAAGCCTGTAATCCCAGCACTTTGGAAGGCCCAGACGGGTGGATCACGAGGTCAAGAGATCAAGACCAGCCTGGAGAGCATGGTGAAACCCCGTCTCTACTGAAAATACAAAAATTTGCCAGGAGTGGTGGTGCATGCCTGTAATCCCAGCTACTCGGGAGGCTGAGGGAGGAGAATCACTTGAACCTGGGAGGTGGAGGTTATGCTGAGATTGTGCCACTGCACTCCAGCCTGGGCGACAGAGCAAGACCCTGTCTCGGGGGGAAAAATATCCCACATTGTACTACATTGCGTGCCTACTATGCACCTGGCACTGTGCTGGGGGCTGAACTCACTTCCCACCCATCCTGCCTATGGGCTGGGGAGGCAGGGGCGAGCTTGCTCATCACAGGCAGAAACTCAGGTCCAAAGCTTAGAAAGAAACTCACCCAAAGGTTCACAGCCACCCACATCAGGGGCTGGACTCAGACTAGCATCTTTGTACCTTGTCCCAGCACAGCCCACCCCATTTGGGGCTGCCTCTCTACAGCCGCTGGGAAGAGAAGCTTTTTCTAATTGGCTAATTCTGTGGGGAAAGTTGAGGGGGTGTTTGGGGGCAGTTAGGGATTGGTGTGAGAGAGGGGTGATGGAGTCTGGCTTCATTCCGGGATCCCTAGGCCAGACTTCCTTCTGGTGGTGCTTACCCCCAGGAAGAGAAAGCATGGGGCCACTTGCACAGAGCCCTCTCTGAAAGCAACTGCCCAGGCTACTAGAGCCTGCTCTAGAGGTAGGCGCCTGAACCCCCAGCATGGCCAGCTCCGCAGGGCAGGGAAAGGGCCCTGCTCTGCCTCTCTCGTCCCCACATCTTAATGCCAGAGCAGGGGCCATAGGGAGAAAAGAGGGACTCTGTAACCTGTACAGCACTGAGGGCCCCTTAGGATGGTCAGAGAGGAGAGGGGAGGATGGGGAGAGGAAACCAGAGAGGGATGGAAACGGCTCCCCACCTCCCTGTCCTGTCTCCGTCCCTCCCCCTTCTTTCCCTTCAGAATGTAGGAGCCCAGGACCCCCGTCAAGGCCGCAGTGCTGAGCCACACTACCTGGCTCCAGGCTGTGGCAGGGAGCCCAGCAGGGCTGGTCTGTGTCCATGTCCAGTGTGTGTCAGGGGCAGGGGCAGCTGCCAAGCCATCTTCCCAACTGCAGCTTCCCCCAGAGCCCCCAGTTGCCCTGAGAGGCCTGACGCTACCCTCAGGACACTGAGGAGCCTGAAGACACAGCTGCTACCTTGATACGAAGCTCTCCCAGCCCACAGCGTCACCACGCGCTCTCTGTAAGTTATGTTTTCAGATAAGACCTTCTATTTGGACTCAGTGACGTGCGTTGAGCACAAAGCAGCTGCCAGGCTCCCTGCACACGCGCGTTTGTGGAGTCTCCCAAGGAGGCCAGGGCTGGCGAAGGATCTTCTCTTTCAAAGGAGGACTCGGCACCTGGAGCGGCAAGGCCAGGCCCTAGGGGCACTGCGCTGGGCCAGGGTGTCACTTGGCGCCTTTGCTGTCCCCTGAGGTTCAGAACTGCTTTTCCCAGAACCCCCTTCTCTGTAGGGTTCAAGTTGGCAAGATTTGCAAGGTGGAAGTGAAGTGCAGGGTTTGGGGCCAGGCCAGGGACAGGCACAGAGGTGTCCCGGGGCCCTGGCTTGTCCTCGCCTGGGCAACGAAGAGCTCCTGTTTCTGACTGCTGACCCTGCCACCCATCAGTGATCCCCGGGCCACCACCAGGTGCCTCCACAGGGTCGCGGTCTTCCAGGCCTCCTCACGAGCTCTCCCTCCACAGCTCCAAAGGCCAGGGCCTGAAACCCAAAGAGGCCCAGGGAATGAGAGACCGAGCTGGCGTACGGCGCAGGCAGGTTGTAGGGTGTAGCGGCCACAACACAGACAGACAAATCCCAGCCCCATCGCTTACCTGCCTGTAAGAGTTCAGCGGGATCATGGCTCCCCATGGAGCCTCAGTTTCCCCATCTGAAAAATGAGGGTAATAGTCTCTGTCTACAGAGTGGATGTGAGGGTTCGAGATCGTGTCCTAAAGCACCTGGCCATGGAAGGCGCCCCACTCAGTGGCACACTTCACAATGACCTCCTGTCGTAGAAACACTCATATTACCTGTTTTCTAGAACATATGCCCTTTGCACACAAATGTCCATTTAAAAAATAATAATGAAAAAAAATGAAACTTGAACTCCAAGTCTCTGCTGCACCCCAAGCCCAGCTCCCTGAGAGCCTGGTCCCTCTCAGAGGAACTCACGGAGTTCCTGCAGCTGGTCTGAAACCTTCTTTACACTTGGGTCTAAGAAACGACCCAGTCCTTCAGTTTTCTAAATCTAGCTCATCTGTATCCCCATGCCTTCCATAACCCCTTTACAAGAGCCACTTTCTTTCTTCTTCTTCTTCTTCTTCTTTTTTTTTTTTTTTTTTGGAGACGGGTCTCTCTCTGTCGCCCAGGCTGGAGTGCGGTGGCATGATCTTGGCTCACTGCAACCTCCGCCTCCCAGGGTCAAGCGATTCTCCTGCCTCAGCCTCCTGAGTAGCTGGGATTACAGGCACCCACCACCACACCCAGCTAATTTTTGTATTTTCAGTGGAGACGGGGTTTCACCATGTTGGCCAGGCTGATCTCGAACACCTGACCTCAAGTGATCTGCCTGCCTCAGCCTCCCCAAAGTGCTAGGATTACAGGTATGAGCCACCACGCCTGGCCCACAAGGGCCAATTTCTAGAGCATTTCTGCAGCACTCTATATCTCCGCCCCTTCTTCAATCCTACAAGAAGCTGTGCATGGACTTGGGGTCCCAGGACATGGGGTAGGGGCGGGCCCACAGCCCAGGCTGTGACATTGACATTGATGCTGCCGCTTCCTCGATCTGTTCTTTGTCCTCTGGCCCCTGCTTCATGGAGCCAGCTACTGAGATGTTCCACTCTGCTGGCTGTGCACAGAGCCACCAAAGACCCCTGTCCAGTCCCCTGACCCCTACCACCAGCCCAACAAGGCCCTGCCTGCACTGGGGAGCAGGCACAGGACCCCATCTCAGGAACTCACAGCCTCCTCATCTCCTCTCTTAGCAGAATATCCAGAGCTACCATCTTCTTCCAGGTACCTTGTCACCCTCTCCCTGATCCTGAAGGCACCCTATCCTCCCAGGCCTGCCCCCACCCCAGGAAAAGCCAGATCCATCCCAGGATGACCAAATCTGGTGGCAGCCCCCAAAACACACAAACACTGTCACCCTTGCTCACCCCTCACCCACCTCTGCCCCACCCTAGCACTCAAAGGCTTGGATTCCCCTTTCCAGAAAGAGGGACTGAGATGCTGCTTTCATTTTCCTCCATCACAAAACTAAACTATGATCTTAAATATCCTTTTCAACAATTCGCTTTGTAACCTATGCACTCAGGCCCCTGGGGCCCAGCTGCCTGCCCAGGATGCTGGAATTCCAGAGAAAGAGCTTCTGCTCTGCTAGCTGGCCACCAAATGCCCAGCCCCCAAAGGTAGATATAACTCACCTCTCAGACGGGACTCACTCTGTGATTTGTTAATGGCAGCACTAACATGAGTTTGCATTCATTGCTCTGACAAGGGTCATGTCCAAAGCAGAATGGGTGGGAATAAACCATTGAAAAATCCATTAGGAAGTGAGTCCACAGGTGGCCGGGGCGACTGTGTGATTTATCATTCAGCCGGGATATCATCTACACTTGGTAGGGTGACCAGATGATGTATTTTCCAAACAGAGACACTTGTGAGCGAGAACGAGGGGTCAGTAGTAATTACACCAGGGAGCAGATGTAAATCAGGCCTTCCCCAGGCGGCTTGCACATGTGGTCACCCATTAATTGGAAACTGGGACCCATTTTTTTTCTCTCATTAGCTCCCATGAAAGTCTGGGCAAGTTTTATGGTTTCCAATGTAGAAATGAAGAAACTGAAGTTACGAGCAGGAAGGTGACGTGTCCAAGGCTGGGCAGAGGTTAGGAGCCCTCCCGCTGGGCTCCGTCCTCTGCAGCCCTTGTGGCTGGCCCAGCCCCTCATCACACTGGCTCATAGCTTACTTCGTGTCCAGAGAACCTACCAGGGCAGTTCTCAGCGGCAGGGCCAGAAAGGGATTCTGGAACTCTGGAGGTTGAAGACACAGGTATCTTTATGATCTAGGTGAGGAGAAACCCTGGCCAGAGACAAGGGGTTGGATGAGATGACCTCTGAGGACATCTACAGCTGTAGAGGAGGAATGGAGTGTCAGACCCCACTTGGGGCTGTGTGCTGTATTGTGCCTTAATAAGCACAAGAGGGCGCCCTCGCACCAACAAAGAAACATGTCTTGACACGTTCTCCCAAAGCTAAAGCAAAGGCCCTTTCACTTTTTGTTACCTGTTAAGTTTTAATTATTTTTCATTTTGAAACAATGTCATACATGCAGAAAAGTTGCAAATACAGTACAAGTAATTCTCCCCCTATCCCCCAACCATTAAGAGTAACTTGCTGAAATCACTCCCCAGGTTCACCAAATTCTTTTTGTTTTTTTTTTTAGATGGACTCTTGCTCTGTCGCCTAGGCTGGAGTGCAATGGCACGATCCCTGCTCACTGCAACCTCCGCCTCCTGGGTTCAAGTAATTCTCCTGTCTCAGCCTCCCGAGTAGCTGGGATTACAGGCGCACACCACCACGCCCGGCTAATTTTTGTATTTTTAGTAGAGATGAGGTTTTGGTCTCAAACTCCTGACCCCAAAGTGCTGGGATTACAGGCATGAGCCACGGTGCCTGGCCACCAAATACTTTAGTGCCTGTTTCCTGTAAACAAAGTCATCTTCTAACTAACCTTGCTGTAGCCATCAAAATCAGCAAATAAACAATGAAGCATCACTGCCACGTAATCTCCAGCCACTGCACTGTTTTGCCATTTTCCCCATGATGTTCTTTGTAGCAAAGAATGCAGGTCAGAATCATGCTTCTTGTAGCTGTCAAGTCCCCAGTCGGCTTCCGTTTACAGCAGCTCCTTGGCATTTCCTTGGCATTCCCACCACCGTACTATTGTGGGATGTCCCTCAGTTTGGGGCTGTCTGATGTTTCTCATGACTAGATTCAGGTCCTGCATCTCTGGCGGGAATTCCGCAGGGCGGTTCTGTGATGCTGTCTCCTTGCTGCAGCCCACAGGCAGGGCAGGGTTTCCATCTGTTCCATTCCTGTTGATGTCCATTCTGATCACTCGATGAGGGTGGCATCTGCTAGACTTCTCCCTGCGACTTATTCTTTTGCTCTTTGTAATTGGTATGTATTTTTGTGGGAGGCCTTTTGATGCCAAGTAAGTATCCTGTTCAATTTATTCCTTTATTTATTCATGTGAATATGGACTCGTAGTTTCTTATTTTACTCAATGGATTATAACCTGTTACCGACATTACATATTTTGGTGCTACCAATGGGAGCCCCTTTGGAGAGATGCCTGTGCCCTTTTGACATGTCCCCATCATTCTGTGAGCACTTCCTTGCTTTCTGGCCCCACAAGATGCTCCACATTCATCTTGCACTTTCTCTGCCCCAGTTCTGAATCAGCCATTTCTCCAGGGAGTCCCGGTCTACAAGGCATTTCAGAAATCTTCAAGGGAAGCTCAGACCTAGACGCCGAAGTATCCAGAGAGGTGCCTGTGGGACCTCTGCACTTGCTGCCCAGGGCTGCCTCAGGACTCCACTCCTTGTATTCTGGTGCAGTGCCCCTTGGCTGCCCCGGCAATGACTCAACCAGGCCCAGTGGCAGCTCGTGCTGCAGCTCTGAAAGGCACAGTAATCCTTGGAAGCAACCACATCATGCTGACTCTGCAGAGATATGGAGTGCATGAGCTAGTGGCCTCCATCTAGATTTCAGAAGATGTCATGTGATAACCTGAGGGCCTAGAAAGAAACCTGCCACAGGGGCAGAGCTGCCACAGCCGCCACAGAAAGTCCCAGTGGTGCAATGCCTCCTGGAGCCATGAGGGTGGAACCACTCCTGACACCCCAGAATGATGGAGCTACCAGTGTGCACCACATTCCCAGGAAGGCTGCAGGCACGAGACTCCAATCCATAGAGCCACACTGTAGGCTGAGCCCAGCAAAGCGTAGGAGTGAGGCTGCCCAACCCAACTCCAGTATGCTCAGAAGGTGGGACATGGAGTCCAACATTATTTTCCACTTTAAGATTTAACATGAGCCCTGTTGGGTTTTGGACTTATTTGGGACCAGATACCTCTCTTTTCTTGCCTATTTCTCCCTTTTGGAATGGGAATGTCATCTTTCATGTCTGTCCTACCGTTGTATTTTCAAAGCATGTAACTTGTCTAGTATCATAGGCTCACAGCTGGAGAAGAACTTGTTTCAGTATTCATCATGTCTTGAGTCTTACCCATATCTGATTTAGATGAGACTTTGGACTTTTGGGGACATTGTGATGGAATAAATTTTGTATGTGAGGACATGAATTTTGGAGGCCAGGAGCAGAATTATATGGTTAATCCCCAATGCAACGGCGTTAAGAGGTGAGACCCTTAAGAGGTGATGAGGCCATGAGGGCTCTGTTGTCGTGAATGGATTAGTGTAGTTATCATGGGATTGGGTTTATTATCATAGGAGCAGTATCCTCATCAAAATGAGCTCAGCCCCCTTCCTTCTCTTTCTTGAGTGCTCTCTCAGCCATGTGCAGCCTCCCACCATATTATATCAAGGCAAGAAACCCCTTACCAGATGCACACCCTTGATTTCAGATCTCCCAGCTTCCAGAACCATGAGTCAAATAAATTTTTATTCATTATGAATTACCCAGTCTCAGGTATTCTGTTAAAGCAACAAAACATGGACTCAGACACTGGACCACCCCAGACCCCCACCTCCAAGAGCACACCCACATTATGCTGCTCCACCTAATGGACCATTGAAAGGAAGAGAGAAAGTGAAAAGGAAGAGTTATTTTTATAATTTTTTCATAGGATCCCGTTCTTGTTTCATGATTATAATCTCATCTGTTAAATTAAGTGTATCTTAAAGGCATCTTCTTATATATTTTAAGTTTGACCTACAGGTTTCTCTGTTCATAGTAAACTCAGCCTAATTGGATGTGTAAACAGACTATAACTTACTCTTGTGCCAATCACCAAGTTTTGGCCAATTAAAGATGGCCAACTGTTCAAACTATATTTATATAAGGCAAATGCCAAGCTGTAACCAATCCAACTGTTTCTGTATCTCATTTCGTTTGTATATCACTTTCCTTTTTCTGTCCATACATCTTCTTTGACCAAAAGACGATGCTGGAGTCTCTCTAAACCTATTCTGGTTCCAGGGCTGCCTGATTCATGAATTGTTCGTTGCTCAGTTGAACTCTGTTAAGTTTAATTTGTTGAAGATTTTTCTCATAGCACATCTCATATATTTCTGGAGCAATGACAAGTTTTCTTTGTTTATTTTGCAATTTCTTCCCTTGCAGAGTCTTACTCCTCCAAATTGCTTTTTTGTTTGTTTGGTAGATATATAGCGACCTTTCATGTTAGAGGTTCTCTTCAGCTGCCTGTGAATCTCTGGCTCTGGGCTCATGTGTGATGATGAGGAACGAGTCAGCTAGCTAGAAGTGAGTTGTCAACTGCAGGTGCCCCTATAAGGAGATCTGCCGGGTCACTTAGTTGGGGAGCTCCTAATGTCAGCATCCCCATCTTTTTGAGGTGCTCAGATTCTTCAGGAAGGACTATTCCAGTCTCCTGACTGAAAGGAGAAGCCTGGCTGCCAGGGCTTGGGTAGAGATTAGGGGTGGAGGGCTAGGACGGAGGTGGTGTCAGCACCAACACAATATACTCACTTAATTCTCCAGCAGGTGATATGGGACCTCTGCCCTCAACTTTTGCTGGTACCCATCTGTCAAGAGACCCTCCTATATTACCCCTTCAAGAAAACAACCTCCAATCTTTGCGGGGAGTGAGAGAGCTAGCTGTGGACATCAATTTATTTAGAGGTAGAGAGAGAATCTAAGGTCTGTCTTTTCCTTAAACAGACTTTCGGTCAGTTCCCTTATTTAGCCCCTCTTCATTTCCACTTCCAGAGGCATCTGGAGCCTCCAGTTTCTGGACCTTCTAAAAATTCTGAATGTAAGCCTGGTTGACTCTTGCTTTTCCCACTACTGGGTAAGTATTCCATTTTCTTGGGTTTCATATACAGTGGCCCATCTGCTTTCCATCTTCTAATATTTTGTTGCTGTTGTTTCTTCTGCTTCCCAATCTTTACAGATATACAGATATATTTTAAGCCACTATTTACTGTTTTTCTAGTGAGTTCTGAGAGGCAGCAAAAGTAGATGTGGTTGTCCAATCATCTACTTTTCTAGTCCTAAGGACAGACTGACTCTTGTAAAAATTTTTTTCCTTTTATTTTTACTTGACACATAATAATTGTACATATCTATGGGATACAGAATATTTCAATACATATATTCAATGTGTAATGATCAAATCAGAATAATTGGCATATGTATCACTTTAAACATTTAGTCTTTCTTTGTGTTGTGAACATTCAAAATCCTCTCTTCCAGTTTTTTGAAAATATACACTAAATTATTGTTAACTGTTTTCACCCTACAGTGCTACAGAACCCTAGAAGGTATTCCTCTCTAGTAGTTGTAACTTCATATCCATTAACCAACCTCTCCTCTGCTGTTCCCAGCCTCTAGTAACCACAGCTCTACTCTCGACTTCTACCAGCTCATTTTTAAACTCCCACATATGAATGAGAAGTTGCAGTATTTATTTTTCCATGCATGACTTATTTCACATAATGTAATGTCCTCCAGGTTAATCCATGCTGCTGCAATGGACAGGATTCCATTCTTTTGTAGTTCAACATATTCCATTGTGTGCACTACATTTATCCATGTATCTGTCTATGGACATTTAGGTTGATCCCGTATCTTTGCTATGGCGAAAAGTGCTTCAATCCAATAAACATGAGGGTGCAGATATCTCTTGATTTATCCGTCTTTTTATCCGTCACCTCAAAAAGACGGATCAATAAATCTACTGATTTATTTTCCTTTGGATAAATGCCCACTAGTGAGATTGCTGGATCATATGGTAGTTCTATTTGTAGGTTTTTGAGGAAGCTCCATACTGTTCTCCATTGTGGCTTTACTAATTTACATTCCCACCAACAGGGTGTAAGAGGTCCCTTTTCTCCACATCCTTGCCCGTATTCATTATTTTTTGTCTTTTCTTAGCATGATAGTCATTCTAACTTGGTGAGGTAATATCTCATCGTGGTTTTGATTTACATTTCCCAGAGGATTAGTGACGCTGAGCATATTTTCATCTACTTCTTGGCCATTTGCCTATCTTCTTTTGAGAAATATCTATGCAGGTTCTCTGATCATTTTAAAATCAGGTTGTTTTTTGCCGTTGTGTTGTTTGAGTGCCTTGTGTATTTGGTATATGAGTCCCTTATTGGATGAATAGTTTGTAAATGTTTTCTCCCATTCTACAGGTTGTCTCTTCACTGTGGATTATTTCCTTTGCTCTACGGAAGCTTTTTTGTTGGATATAGTCCCTCTTGTCAATTTTTGTTTTTGTTGCCTGTGCTTTTGAAATCTTACTCATACAATCTCTGCCTGGACCAATGTCCTAAAGCGTTTCTTTCATGTTTTATTCTAGTAGTTTCGTGGTTGCGGGTCTTACATCTGAGTCTTTAATCCATTCTGATTTGATTTTTGTATATGGTGAGATAAGGGCCTAGTTTCCTTCTCCTGCATATGGCTATCCAGTTTTCCCAGCACCATTTCTTGAAGAGGGTGTGCTTTCCCCAGTATGTGTTCTTAGTCTCTTTCAGACTGACTTTTTGATTGTCATTTGTGTTCATTCCAGCTCCTCAGCTGGACTGTGAGGCTTTGGCTAGACATCTGGGAGAAACTTGGTACCTCTTTGTTGAACAGAGGTGTCCTTTCCACAAAGGATTTGGCCAAGAAGGGTCCTCCCAGCTCAGTGCCACCTCCTCCAGGAAGGCTTCCCTGACCATCCCACCTGGAAACACTTTGTCAAGTAATCATTCCTTCAACATGCCACAAATTAAAGTGGCCCTAGCCAGGACATCCATCCCAAAGGCCTGCTGACCTCATCCTGTCCCTGGAGACCCTATAACCATCCCCAGGCTGCTCCTGAGCCCTGGGCAGCCTTCTTCAGGGTCAGGATGGTGCCAAAGAATGGGCTCAGCTTTGGGACAACCATGATTGCATTAGCTCCCAGGGTGGCTACTCCCTTGTGTGCCCTTGGGCAGGCTTCCAACTGCCATGTCCACAAATATAAGATGGGAATAATTAATGCTGTTCTTCCCCTGCTCCTGTTCCCAAGTGTTTCTCAGCACCTGAGTGATTGCGTGAGACTCATTTTGGCCAATGGCTTTTGAGCAAAAATGATGTATGTCATTTCTGGGCTGACTCACGTCATCACTGATGCAAGGCCCTCCAAGCCTTTTCTCTGCCATGGGGACCAGCCGTGTTTCTGACGGCAGCTGCTCTGCCAGTCTGGGTTGCAGAGTAAGAACAAAGAGGACATGCAACAGAAGTCCCTACCAGCCTTCAAAAGTCATAAGTGAGAGACAAACCTGGTAGAGGCCATGGAAATGAGAGGTTGCTGGAGGACAACTTAGCTTCCTTCACTGACACACCTCGTGGAGCGGTAAGGACTGAGTGTTGGCCTATGTGAACCCGCACAGGGCTCTGCCTGGCACTACGTGGGTATTCAAGAAATGTGATCTTTTTGGTGGCTCCAGGAGACCTGAGAGGCAGAGACTGTGTGACTCAGGCAGATGTTCCACATCCAGACACAAGAGTCAAAGGTCACCGAGGGGGTCGACAGGGGCCCCATAGGGACAAATAAATACACACTTATTCTGCTCCCAACTCCAGGCTGGGCTCAATCAATGGCTACTGTGCAACTGCCTCTCCGAGGAAGAGAGACTCTCACTGAGTCGATTGATGGGCAGGGGAAAGGCGTGTGACAGGAAGAGAGGGTATGTGACGGCACAGAGGAGATTATGGAGACTGCAGCCTTGCCCCATCCCCACAGCAGAAGGGCAGTGGCAGAGACCTGGCTGAGTGGCGGTCCCCTTTCTGGTTTTTCAACACCTGACTGGAGCTCTCAGACAGGGTGTCCCCACCACTCCCTCACCCAACAGGCTGAACACAAGCACCTGAAATTAGGCCCAGCTTCACCATTAACTGGCAGTTTGACCCTGGGCCTCAATTTCCTCTTCTGTAAAATGAGGATTACACGCACACTTGCCCTGTGTACCTCACAGGAGCTCTGTGAGACTCAAATATGAAAATGGGTATGACAGACCTTTCAAAACATGGCAGTTCTTTGAGAATGCAAGTTTATTTCAGAGAGGTAAATCTTACACTTCTCACGGAGCTGAGCGGAGCAGATCATTTTATCCCCATTTCAGAGATAAGGAAACAGAGGCACAGAGGTTAGGTGACTTGTTGAAGGTCCCACAGCCAGTGGGTGGCAGAGTTGGGGTCACAATCTGGGTCCTGTGAGTCTGAATCTAGTCTCTGCTTCACCACGTCATCTCCCTACAAAAACCCCCATGGAAAGAAAATCCCTGTGGATCCCAGCCCACTGGAAAGGTCTTCCCCAGCCCTCAGGATCCACTGTTCTGGAAGCAGGTAAGGAGACACGACCCACAGGTACAGACAGGAGTCCTGCCTGTGGCTAACCTGATGCCGTGGTGTTCAGGGGACAGAGTGAAGCCCATGGTGGCCTGAAGGCTGGAGTCAAACAATATGGGGCAGAAACAGCTCACTGGCTGCACCTTCTCACAGTGTCAGGCTCTTTCTGATCATGAAAGTGGCCTTGCCCTCAATTCCATGTGCCGAGGAGCTGGGTGACTCACGGAGCCCTCAATCTGCAGTTGTTAAAATATGTCAGGCCTCCATCTGCTCCCCAGTCTCAGCCCCTGGGCAGCCACCTGTGACTACACCTTCCTTAGTCAACAACCAAGTCAATATACTAGGGACATTTGGTGGGTGAAAGCTGTTGAGGATGTTGGGGGGCTGTGTGCTTTTTCTGGCACCAGGATCAAGGTGGCTAACACAGGCATGCATAATCATGGGAACAACCCCTCCTACTTAGGCAGACTTGCTAGCCTTTAAATATTTTTGTACACATGATCTCATTGATCCCTGCAAGTATTTTATAAGCTGGGGAAGACAGAAATATTCACCCTGGGGCACAGAGAGGCTTACCCAGGCAGAGACAACAAACAGGTGGAGCTCAAGCCATTCTGCAATTCCTTTGCTAGTGGCAGACATCATTAATCAATCACGCCACTCTTTCCAGTTCACCTGGGATGAGGCCTGAGAACATCTCAATAGAACCCTTCAGGCAGCCACTACCAATCGATTAAGGATTGCCATCCTAGGTGTAGTAGATGTCAACTACCTAATCAGCTGGGTGACTTCAGGCAATTCTTACTTGTCTTCCCAATGGAAAAACAGGGAGATGGAGTAGAAGTCCTGTGTTTCTGTGGGATGGCCTGTTGATAAGTCCTGTCTCATCCTTCTTTGCTCCTTTCCACACAGTGGTAGCTCAGTATCTTGTTACCTCTTGCATGGGACCCCTTGGTGATCTCCTTTCTGGGCTCTAGTGCATTGTGGAAACTGTTGCCTGTTTCATTGTCTGCTCAAGAACTTCCACAGGGAGGGGAACATCTCATACTGGGGCCTGTCAGGGGGTGGCAGGTAAGGGGAGGCAGAGCATTAGGACAAATACCAAATGCATGAGGGGCTTAAAACCTAGATGACGGGTTGATGGGTGCAGCAAACCACAATGGCACATGCATGCCTATGTAACAAACCTGCAAGTTCTGCACATGTATCCCAGAACTTAAGGTAAAATAAATAAATACATAAAAGAACTTCCAAAGGCTCTCCATGCCCTTCCCAAGAGAGTCCCACTGCAGAGTGGCCATGCTCTGGCCTTTCTCTTCATCTCCAAACTCAATGCCAAGACTCCTCTTTACCCATCTCAGCTTTCAGCCAAAGGGCACGTCCATTTGTTCCTGTGTGTGGCCCACACTATCCCCATCCCACCCCTGGGCCTTTGCCCATGCTGTTCCCTGTGCCTGGGAGTGACTGCTCTCACCACTGTTCCTCGTATCTGCTTCTTAAAACCTCCTCTGTCTTAAAAGTTGTCTTAGTCAATGCTACCACCTGCTTGACAACTTCATGAATTCTCCATAACAGGGGGTGCCCACTCCTTCCTCTGAAATATTAGTGCTTTTTTTTTTCTCTTTCCACATGCCTGTTCCTGCCCCTCCCTCAACCTTCTGACTTACTCACCTAGGAAACTCCAGGTGACTCACAGCCAGCACTCTGGGCAACAAACAGGAGACTTGCCTTCCTTTCCAGTAGCAGTCATGATGGAGGCATTTCCTGAGATCTACTATGCACAAGATGCCAGGGTGGTGGGGAGGAGCATCTGGCAGGGGCTCTTGGCAGTCACTGGAGTTCTTTCTTCCTAGGGAGGGATGCAGCTATCAGAGGGGTGGCTTTAGTTCTGAAGGGGGATGGGCTTTGCAATGTCTGCACTTCTAAGGGGTATGAAGAGAAAGACTGAGGCCAATGAGGGAACACGGCTCCTTTCTTCTCTCTAGAAAGCCCATGTCTCCCTCCTCCCCAGAATCCCTCACTAACCATGCACTCTTACAGAGAACTTGCTGGAGACAGTGAGGACCCAGACCTTGCCTTAACCATAGGAACAAAAGTGACAGATACTCACAGGCCTTAGTGCCTTAGCTCAGGCTGTTCCTACTGTGGGGGCTGTACTTCCACTCCCTCTCCTCAACCCCCGTCTAGGTCCTCCCATCTCAGTGCCACCTCCTCCAGGAAGGCTTCCCTGACCACCCCACCTGGAAATGGCCTGTGCGCATGGACTTCCTTACCCCTTTCACTCAGCCTCTGGTAGAGTATTCAGCCAGTCCCACCTCCCTGTGGTCACTTATGTTCAAGTGACACTGCCATCACCTAGTTCCATAAGGTCTTTGAGGCTAAGGTCTGTTTCTGAGCCTCCCTGACTCCCTTGGGCCTAGACATGCTGACACATTGGGCAACCAGAAAGATCTGTCGTGGAAAATGAGCAGTGAGAACCAGGCGTGAGGCAGAGGCTCTGGAGGATGTCTCACAGTGACCTTTCTGGAAAGTTGTCTAACCCTTGCCCTGCCTTCCAGGGGAAAGGGCCTGGAAAAGCCAGCTGGGCCTCAGAGAGCAGGAGAAAAAGACTTTGGCATCCTCCGCGGCTCCTCCTGGCTGAATCCCTTCATGCCGAATTCAAGGGAGTGATCATAAAAACCAAAGCCCCCTTGACTTATTTCTAGGGCCAAAGCCAGGTGTCTGGGCTTCCCCTCATACCTGCTCTCACACCTGCGACACCAATGGGCCTCAGCTATTTCACCCGGAGTAGGGAGGACCCGTGAAGATGCCAGCTAACTCAGAAGGGCTGTGTGGCAGCCCTGGGTTAAATCCTAGCTGGCGCTAACCAGCTGGTGACTGTGGGCAAGAGGCTTAGTCTTTCTGAGCCTCCATTTCCTTCCTTTATTTTTTAATTTTATTTTTTGAGACAGGGTTTGTCTCTGTCACCCAGGCTGGAGTGCAGTGGCACAGTTATGGCTCATTGCAGCCTCGACCTGCTGGGCTCAAGCAATCCTCCCACCTCAGCCTCCTAAGTAGCTGGGACTACAGGTGTGCACCACACCTGTCTAAATTTTGTATTTTTTGTAGATATGAGGTCTCACTACGTTGCCCAGGCTGGTCTCAAAATCCTGAGCTGAAATGATCCACCCACTTCAGCCTCCCAAAGTGCTGGGATTACAGGCATGAGCCACCATGCCCAGCCCCATTTCCTTCCTTTCTTCCTTTATTTATTTACTTTATATTTATTTTATTTTATTTTATTTTATTTTAGAGACACTCT
The DNA here is from genome assembly GCF_000951035.1 of Colobus angolensis palliatus. Taxonomy (NCBI): domain Eukaryota; kingdom Metazoa; phylum Chordata; class Mammalia; order Primates; family Cercopithecidae; genus Colobus; species Colobus angolensis. The sequence goes on along the minus strand of NW_012115043.1, from coordinate 4,219,168 downwards.
CGCACTGTCGCCCCAGCTGGAGTGCAGCAGCGTGATCTCTGCTCACTGCAACCTCCACCCTCCCAGGTTCAAGTGATTTTCCTGCCTCAGCCTCCCGAGTAGCTGGGATTACAAGTGCCCACCATCACACATGGCTAATTTTTTCTATTTTTAGTAGAGACGGAGTTTCACCATGTTGGCCAGGCTGGTCTTGAACTTCTGACTTCGTGATCCACCTGCTTCGGTCTCCCAAAGGGCTGGGATTACAGGCATGAGCCACCGCGCACGGCCTCCTTCCTTTAAAATGGAGCTAATAATCACAAGAAGACAAACACTGTAGGATTCCACCCATGTGGGAACCATGTGAGGTTCCCAGAGTAGTAAATTCATAGAGACAGAAAGTAGAATAGTTACTAGGTGCTGGCGGAGGAGAGGATGAGGAGTTGGTGTTTAGTGGACCCTCAGTTTCAGTTTGCGCTGATGGAAAGTTCTGCAGATGGAGGGTGGTGATGGTTGCATAGCAATACGAACGTTCTTTCTACTGAACTGTACACTTAGAAATGGTTATGAAGGGCTGGGCGTGGTGGCTCATGCCTGTAATCCCAGCACTTTGGGAGGCCGAGGCAGGTGGATCACGAGGTCAGGAGATCGAGACCATCCTGGCCAACATAGTGAAACCCCATCTCTACTAAAAATACAAAAAAATTAGCCGGGTGTAGTGGCAGGCATCTATAATCCCAGCTACTCGGGAGGCTGAGGCAGGAGAATCGCTTGAGCCAGAGAGGCAGAGGTTACAGTGAGCTGAAATCACGCCATTGCACTCCAGGCTGGGCTAAAGAGTGAGACTTTGTCTCAAAAAAAAAAAAAAAAAAGAAAGAAAAGAAAAGAAAAAAAGAAAAAGAAATGGTTATGAAGATAAATTTTCGGTTACATGTATTTTATCCCAATTAAACATTTTCAAAAATCTTTTAAAAAGCAGAGCCAGTGAGAGCACTTATCTTTACCTTAGGGGATTGTGGTGGGAATCAATGAGCAGATCCCACCATCACTGGGTCCGGTGTCTGGAATGGAAAGGACACTTAATAAGTCCTGTCCCCTGTCCCCTGCTTCCTGGTCTCTCTCCCGGGAGGGGAGGCCAGGGTCCCTGTGGCTGAGGCTGCAGCGTGTGTCAGGAGGCGGTGGCCCAGCTGCCCGCAGTGGAGGCAGTGAGCTCCCTGACAGAGGCAGTGTGTGAGTGGCAGAGGCCAGGCCAGGCAACTACACGTGGCGGTGGATGTGGGCCCTGAACTCCCTTCTCACCTGAGGATTCAGACAGTTTCTCAGCTCGACCTGTCTTGCCCTACCCTGCCACCATCTTCAGTGGCTGCACTAGGGTGTCCTGGCCATTCTGTCCTCTGCCAACCAGACCACGTCTGGGAGCACCCGCCACACACCTCCCTGGGCCAGGCAGGCTGTAGGGACTACGACCAGCCTCCAGGAGCCTATGGTCAGGTGGAGGAGAGCGAGGGAGGGAACAATGGCAGAAGCAGTAAGACAGGTGGCACCTCCTGGGTCCTGCATTGGGGACAGAGCAGGGACAGGAAGAGCAAGGTGAAAAGAATGGTAAAAACTGCAGGGCAGGCAGGCATGGGCCCCATCTAGCCCTCCTGTCTCTGAACTGGTCTCATCCTCTGGAAAGGGGCCTGAGCATAGCGCCTCTTCCACAGGGCTGTGACAATAGATGACACTATGCAGAAAGCGCTTGGAGCACAGCGGACCCTCAACAAATGGTAATGGATGTCGGTTGTTAGTTTTTGAGTGTTGAGTGATGTGTGTGTGTGTGTGTGTGTGTGTGATTTGTTTTTGACAGAGAGAGTCAGAGAGAAGAGCCCAGTCCTCACCTCAGGAAGCTGGCATCCCTCCTGGGGCAAGATGTCTTCCAAATTGCCCTCCCCACCGCTCAGCCACCACCACTGTCGCCTCCCTTCTTCAGAGCAGGATAAGAAGCCCAGAGGCCCAGATCCTCAGAACCTCTGCGAGCCCCTAAAGAAGTCCCCATTTCAATAGTCCTCCTTCCCTGTACAGTCCTCCTTCCCTCTTCTCAGCCCAAGAAGAGCCCCCTCCCTGCCCACTCACCATAGAGGGTCTTTGGCTCCGCTGACCTGCCAGATGTAAATGGAAAGCATGCTCCATTTTCTTTGTCCCAGGGGAATTTACTGAAGCATAGAAAACTCTCAGTCAAGAGGAAACCTCTGCTGGTTGTCAGAAAGCAATTCAGAAGTGACAAATTCCCAGGAGGAGTATTGGAAACCCACCCCAGGACAGCCCCTGGAAGGTAGCAGTGGAGAATACAGTGGTAATCAATTCTCTGTTTAACTTTCTATGAGCACCCCCCAGTTCCCAGTCAGAAGCCAGGAGGGTATGGTTTAGGCGAGGTTACGGTTCAAACAAGACTGAAAGCCAGGACCAGCCCCTACAGTTTCCCACTGGCATGGTGACAATAATCATCACGATTGTACAGTAACACCGACAATAAGAAAGTTTATATCTTTCACCCACTTTTTGATGAGATGGTTTGTCTTCTTGTTACTGAGTTGTAAGAGTTCATTGTAAATTCTGAATGTAAGTACTTTCCTGGACATATGTTTCACCAAAAAACAAACAAACAAACAAACAAAGCCTAACACATATTGTGTACTTTTGTGGGTTGCAACAATGTTCTTAGTGCTTTGTCCTCAGTTAGTTCCCTCAATCTTTACCATAACCAATGCAATTGACACTATTATTACTCCCATTTTACAGAGGAGGAAACTGAAGCTCAGGGGAGGGAAATCCAAGCCACATAGTTGGCACGTGGAGAGTGAGATTCCAGAGCCCACCTCACAGCCCCCCAAGTACAATGGATAAAGGAGACAAACCCCTTGCTTCAGACACCTGTGGGAGTCAAATGAACCAGTGTGTACAATGGTACTTAGTAAACTGTGAGTGTGAGTTAGGAATAAAATAACAGGTTCCTGGATGGGTGTGGTGGCTCACGCCTGTAATCCCAGCACTTTGGGAGGCCAAGGCGGGCGGATCACGAGGTCAGGAGTTCGAGACCAGCCTGACCAATATGGTGAAACTCCATCTCTATTAAAATTACAAAAATTAGCCAGGCATGGTGGCACGCACCTGTCATCCCAGCTACTTGGGAGGCTGAAGCAGGAGAATCACTTGAACCTGGTATGCGGAGGTTGCAGTGAGCCGAGATCATGCCACTATACTCCAGCCTGGGTGACAGAGCAAGACTCTGTCTCAAAAATAAATAAATAAAAAATTTTAAAAAATGGAATCCCTCTCTAGAGGGCTCCCCCAAACCGAACACATAATCCACCTTTTTCTTCATGAATAGTCAGCAAGGTCAAACCTTCTCAGAGGAGGCCAAGAAAGGAGTAGGCTGAGTGGGAACTGGGCTGGATTCATTAAAACCAGTCAGCATTGCTTTGATCTGAACAGAACTGGTTTGATCCGGTTAGATTTATCCAGAACCCCTTAGAACCAGTCAGAATTTGTTTTAAAAGGTCCAAATTGGTATGATCCAGTCATATCATGTTAGAACCAGTTTACATCCTGAGATGATCGACGTTGGAACTGGCTTGGACTGGTTAGAAGCAGATTGAACTGCTTCTGTGACTGGCTGGAAGCAGCCACTGGCTCTGGTTTTACACCAGCACGCTTCAGTAACGTGTTTATTCAAAGCCGGGTTGCAGTGGTACGAGATGTAAGTAGGAAGAGGCAAGTGGCTTTGGAAGGTCAGGGAGTTACAGCCAAGCTTGGCTCTGCCTGGGGAGGGCCTTGAACGCCGAGCTGAAGTGCATGTGGTGTCACGTCCATTTTCAAGCCATACATAACCCTGTGGGGTGCTACACAGGCCGCTTGCTGTAAATCAATTCGCCTCTCACCCAGTGATTAATGGGAGGGAAGCTTTCATCACTTGTTCTGGGTAAGTTATTGCATGTGGAAACACATCTTTGATTTTATAAGTTCTTGCTAGAGCATGAAATTTCTTGGAGGAGGTTCCCTGAGGAATGTGGAGCCCCGACAGTCCCGTTCCCTGTCCCCTCCCCGCTCACAGATTCCACTCCCCACTTCCTCCTTGCTCACTCCTCCTCCTGCCCAGCTTTGTCTCTCCGGGAGCCTCTGACGCACCTCCCCAGGCCAAAGGGCTCACCAGGGCTCAGAGGAAGGGCTGAGGGAGGCGGAGTTCACTGCCACCTTCTGCTTAGGAGAGCAAGGACTTTGTAGACAACAGGTGTGAGGAAGGAGGGAGGAATGGCACTGGGCAGAGACCAACTTGTTACTCTCCTGGACCAGATATAATCCAGATAGTCCAGGCCAACCTACTGGGGGCAGGGAACCGAGGAGTGGAGCGGGGCCAGGCCGCCCAAGGGGCTTCCTGCATTAGCTGCTCTACAACGCCATGGTGGCTCCAGATGTGAGTCCAGTTAGAAATCCAGACAGTTAGAAACTCTGGAGAAGATCCTTTGAAATGCACATAGTTCAGACCCTCATTTTTGCCAGAGTCCCTGAGTGGGAGGGACTTGCCAGGCTACACGACCCAGACGAGAAGCTGCTCCCACCCCCGGTCCGGAGGGCTGCCTCCCTAAGGAGATGATGTCTGTCTTTTGGGCTCTTCCATCCACCCTGCCTGCACCGGTAGCACTAGCCTGACACTTCTCAAAGCCCCTTGGGGACCTTGTGAGCTCAGATCACCATGACATTGAAGCACACGGGCCCTACGGGCTCTGGAGCCAGACAGACCTGAGTCTATGACCCTGCTTTACTAGCTGGAGAGTCTTTGCCTCTCTGAGCCTTAGCTTACTCGGCCACAAAATGGGATAATACTAGAAGTCAGCTCATGGCATGGTTGGGAAGTTTAAATGTCATATGCACAGTTGATGATATTGCATATTCACCTAATGGTGGAATCAATAATATTGTTAGCATTTATGGTAATAATTATAACTATCATTGAGCCTTTGTCCTTGGTCGTGGAGGCACTAGATGAGGACTCTGAGGACTTGTGTTAGAGTCGCTGGTCAGGCACTGTCTCGCTTGCTACGTGGCCTCAGTTTCCCCATCTTTCAAGTGGGGGTAAGTCCTTCTGCTCTGACTGCCAAAGTAGTTATGAGAATCCAGAGATGTGAATGGGCCTTGAAAGCTGAAGAGTGTCAAACACACAGTCTGTTCTGCTGGACACAGAATGACCGCCCATCCCCCCTCCAGGATGCTGCCGGCAGTGCGGTCGGTGGGCACAGATGGCCCCAGCTGTCAGCTCTTTCAGGGTCTGCCTGAGTTGCAGAGACCCACCTTGCCTGAGGCCATGCCTTCCCTGGGGCAGCCCACAGCTGGGGACTGAGCAAGGCCGGGGATAAAGATTCAGCCATTTGGGTCCACCATGGGACATTCTGACGGGTGCTCGCTCAGGCTTCGCCAGGCCTGCCTTGAGGTTCAGCTTGTCTCTCTGCCCATCCTCCTTCCCCCCTCTTCCTCATGAATTCGTGTGTGTTCATCCCTCATATACATCTTGCACCCCAAACGTCACCTCAGTGTCTGGGGGAACCCAATCTGCAAAAGCTATATAATAAAAAGGCTGCCTCTTGCTGACACAGCTATGCTTACCACACAAAGAAGGCAGCCTCAGGGCCTGAACACCCCTCCTCTAAAATGGGCCTTGAACACCTGGCTCGGAATCCTACAAATCTGGAAATACAGTTTGCCAGCGGTTAGTCAGTTTAGATGGAGGCTCTCCAAGTGAGTTTTGTTAGAGTTGCAGGGAAAGCTGAAAGGCAGAGTGGAAGGTGAGGACAGCTGCAGTCCTAACGCACCCCTCTTTCTAGAAGCCCATACAGAGGGACCCTCAGCAGTGAGTGTTTTTTGCACAGCAATGACCTGATACTCATTGGTCTACCAAGGCCACTGGTCAAACCACTGACCTCTGTGGGTGGAAATAGAGTTTGCTAATTCACCATGAAATGAGGGAAGTTGGGATGATATCATGAATTTTAGGAAATTAATTATACTCATAATGTTTTGCTGTTAAGAGAACTGCATAATGCTGATTATAGATTGTAGGGGGTTTGTTTTGTTTTGTTTTTAAGGTCCTCACTTGGCAAAAGAACGAAGAAAAGGAGCTCTGCATCTTAGAAATCCAGGTCTGGGATGTACCGAAGAGTTCCGAGTCACCTGGACGAGGCTCCTCACCGAGCTGAGGTGAGAGCAGGGCTCTTTAGCCATGGAAATTTCTGGGGCAGCCAATGGCTTGCAACTGCTCTTATTGGGGTCTCACCCTGTTCATAGCTTGGACTGTAGGCAGGGTGATCTCAGTGCCCTTCCAACTCCAAGATGTCTGCAGTGAGACTCAGTGCTCTGTGTAAGGTGGTGGGCTGTGACAGTAAGCAGGACTTAGGTACCTCCCCCTCCGCCCCCTTCATAGGTCCTCCACACCTGGAAGGGGTCATGAGGGCCAGGATGGGTCAACAGCACCCCTCAGTGAGCTGTGGGCCTTCCCACCATCACTCCTGAGCTAATTGCCACCTGCTCGCCTGCCGGGTGCCTGCCCGCGTGTTTCCAGCTCTGGGCCGCCATTAACGACATGTTGCGGCAATTTTACGAAGCGCGGCTCAGAACAATTTTACACCTCATTTGATTTATGTTCTGGGATTCCTTCCTCTCTCAGAGGTTCCCTCCGTCTGGAGAGACAGCGTGTGTCACCCATCCTAGTTCCCCTATGCTCCAACAGAGCAGACAGACTCCAGGTCCTGAGCAAACAGCACCGTGACCTCCCTCCCAGGCTTTCTGTCCAGGTGATGTCCTTGAGCCAGGACATCTGTGACTGAGGCCTCCTCAGGTGGCTCAGTAATGACCAAGAGAATCCCAGAGCAGGGAACGACCTCAGAGGTGGGTAACCAAACCCCAGTCTACAGGCGAGGAAACCGAGGGTTGGAGAGAGGCTTCGGGCCCCTCAGGACCCTTCTGAAGGTCACAGAGCCAGTCCGTGGCTGGCACCTGCCTCCTCTCTCCGTGGCAGAGGACAGGGTCTGCACTGGGAGTTGAGGCCAGCCACGAGCTGACCTTCCAGGAAGCAGAACCACTAGACTAGACTCTCCATGGGACAGTGATCTTGCTGAGGCGGAGGAAAGGCCAAGCTAAAGGATCAATTGTCCACCTCCCTCATTGCAGAGGAGGGAAGGGAGGCTTAGAGAGGGAGAGTGACTTCCCTCAAGACACACAGCCAGTTAGGGGCAGAGTCAGGGCTAGAACCCTGGCTTCCAGAACTCCAGGATTTCATCACTTTCTCCCTAAGAGGCAAGATCATTTCCATGGCTGGATCCTCTCCTTCATTCATTTTTGGTGGCCTCCCAGGAGCCAGGCATGGTGTCAAGCTGGGAGGATATGGTGAGGACATGGTGGGCCCAGTGGCTGCCCTCACAGCCTGCAGCTCCGCGGTGGAGGTCAATAAGCACTTGGGCTATGATGGCGCAGGGTGTTGAGGCTGTGAAGACAGAGTGTGGGTCCCAGAAGCAGACCTTTTCCCCTCTACATTTGGGGAACTCCCCTCACAATGACTCCTGGTTGAAGGCCAAGCCCACCTCCCACTATAGAAGTTGATACGGCCAGAAACTCACCATCCCAGCCTTCCTGAGGTATGTGACCAAGGTTCATCCAACTAGAAGTACCTGTCCCAGTTTAGACTCAGGAGCTGATGACACGAGGAAAGAGAGGGCAAGGGTGTTCTCTGTGGCCGCAGGGCTGGGGCAGTTATGGCAGGGTCGAGCGCCCAGGGACGGAGGCAATGCAGATGGCATTGGTGGTGCAGACCACAGTGTCCTGGGCTCGGCACTGTTCTGGAGGAGACCCGTCGTGGAGCTTGACGTGGATGATGTTCCTGCTGTGTAGCTCTAGGATAATGATGTCCCAGCCCACCTAGAGGACACAGGAGGCTCTCGATATCTTTAAAAACTCTACCTTTCGGTCTGGAAACTTTCAAACATGCACCAAAGAAGAGTAGTACAAAGATGGCTACCCACCACAGAGCTTCAACAATCATCATCATCCGCCATTATTGTTCATCTTCCCTCTATGCCTCTCTACACACATTTTTTTCTCAAATAAATTTTAATTAATAGACTTCATTTTTCAGAGCAGTTTTACAAAATATAGAGCAGACTGATCGAGAAGTTCCCATATACCATATCTCCCACCCGGCACATAATTGCCCCTATCGTTAATATCTTGCATTGGTAGGGTACATGTGTCACAGGTAATGAACCAATAGCAATACATTTATTATTATTATTATTAATTATTATCAACAAAAGTCTATGCTCTATTCAGATTTCCTTAGCTTTTATTTAATGCTCCTTTGCTCTTCCAAGATTCCATCCAGGATCCCATATTACGCTTAGTCTCTATGTCACCATAGGCTCCTCTCGACTGTGACAGTTTCACAGACTTCCCTTGTTTTTAATGACCTTGACAGTTTTGAGGTGTACTGCTCAGGTATATTGTGGGATGCCCTCTACTGGACTTTATTTTTCCTCAAGGTTAAACTAGGGTGATGAGTTTTTGGAAGGAAGATCACAGAGGTAAAGTGCTATTTTCATCACATCATATTCAAGGTACATACTATCAATCATGATGAATTGCTGTTGATGTTGACCTTGATCCTCTGGATAAAGTAGTGTTTGTTAGCTTTCTCCATGGTAAAGTTACTCTTTTTTCCCTGCTTTCCATATGACTCTTTGGAAGGATGTCACTATGCATAGCACACACCTAAAGAGTGTGGAGTTGTGCTCCCCTCCTTTAAGAGTGGAATATCTACATATTTAATTTATTTTATTTTATTTTATTTTATATTTTATTTTAGACAAGTTCTCACTCTGTCGCCCAGGCTGGAGTGCAGTGGCATGATCTCAGCTTACTACAACCTCAAGCAATTCTCCTGCCTCAGCCTCTCAAGTAGCTGGGATTACAGGGACACACCACCATGCCCAGCTAATTTTTATATTTTTTGTAGAGATGGGGTTTCACCATGTTGCCCAGGCTGGTTTCAAACTCCTGGGCTCAAACGATCCGCCCGTCTTGGCCTCCCAAAGTGCTGGGATTGTAGGTGTGAGCCACCAAATCTGGTAGTAATTTATTTTAAAGCAACTTCCAGACAACCCACCATTTCATTCATAAATACACCAGTATACATCTGTAACAGATACAGACTTCCATGCACACAACTATGTTAGTATTTTCACCCAACACCATTAGCAATAATTCTGTAATATCATTTACTATCCATGTTCAGTTTTCCCTAATTGTCTCCAACATGTATTTCTATGGTTGGTTGTTTCATGTCAGGGTTTTCATTTTGATTAGGGTCATTTCTCCTAGAGAACTTCAAACATTCTGGTCTTGGCTGGTTGCTGTATTATGGTTTTATTTAACATCTTCTCTGTCCTCTGTATTTCCTGGAAACTGATAGTTATATCAGAGGCATGATCAAATTCAGGTTCATTATTTTGGTAAGAATCCATTGTAGTGATGCATTCAACGTGAGATGTCCCTCTTTTCGTGTTGCTACGATTGATCAGGGGTTGAGACTTGTCAACACTTCTCCTCATGGATTTAGCAGCTGCTGATAATTGATGCCTAGATTCATGGCCTCTTAATAAATTCCTTTTCTTCTTAAAGAAAGAAGTTGGCCAGGCGTGGTGGCTCACGCCTGTAATCCCAGCACTTTGGGAGGCTGAGGTGGGCGGATCACTTAAGGTCAGGAGTTTGAGACCAGCCCAGCCAACATGGTGAAATCTTGTCTCTACTAATAATACAAAAATTGGCCAGGCATGGTGGCACATGCCTGTAATCCCAGCTACTCAGGAGGCTGAGGTAGGAGAATTGCTGGAACCTGGGAGGTGAAGGTTGCAGTGAGCCTCGATTGCACCACTGCACTCCAGCCTGTGTGACAGAGTGAGACTCCAAAGCAAAAGAAAGAAGAGGAGAGGAGAGGAGAGGAGAAGAAAAGAAATATATTTCTTGTGACAAAAAATCTGATGGATAAATCCTGGATGCCCAGTCTGGTGCTTTTCAAACTCCACCTGGCAGATGCCTGCCTAAGTTCTTGCTCCTGAAACAGGTATGGCATGGAGGTTTAGAGTGAGGACGGTGGAGCCAGAACTGCCTGATTTGAGGTCCCACCTCTACCACTTATTAAATGTATGCTTTGGACAGCTTTCCTCCGTTTCCTCATCTGTAAAATGGAGATGCTGCTGGTAATAGCAATGCCTAGCTAATAAGGTTATAATCAGAATTAAAGTACTTAATATACACAAAGCCCTGTCTAGCACACAATTAAGCACCAATAATTGTTAACTGATAGGATAATAACACTAATAATTTTTTTTTTGAGACAGAGTCACGCCCTGTCACGCAGGCTGGATGGCACAATCTCGGCTCACTGCAACCTCCACTCCCAGGGTTCAAATTATTCTCCTGCCTCAGCCTCCCAAGTAGCTGGGATTACAGGCACCCGCCACCACGCCCAGCTAATTTTTGTATTTTCAGTAGAGACAAGGTTTCACCGTGTCAGCCAGGCTTGTATCAAACTCCTGACCTCATGATCCACCTGCCTTGGCCTCTCAAAGTGCTGGGATTAAGGTGTGAGCCACCATGCCCAACCAACAATAGTAATTTTTAATTTTATTTTATTTCCTAGTTCTCCTCTGACTCCACATCTTCTACTTGGGTAATTCCACCCATTCCTGTGACATTGACTATCATCTTCCCTGATACCTCAATGCCAAGAACTGACTTGACTGAAAGATACACCGTCAATATAATACATTTATTATGAGGAGTGGGGACAATCTAGCGGACTTTTGGTTGTGGCCTTTCCTAGTCACATGGTTTGATTTGCATATATGCCCTAGGGAGAAGGACATGTGAAGAAAAACTTGGGCCTTGGCCCAAGACCCTGGGTGGTGGAAACTACATTACCAGGACAAGAAAATAGATTTGTCTCTGATACACTTGGGGGGTGGCCCCGGGCAGGCGGAGAAGAACTCACTCTTAGATAAAGGGGGTCAGTAGCCATGGTGACCCGCCAGGACGAGGCAGAGAAAGTGGTCCAGTGTCTGGGTTACTGAGTGGCTATTCACAGACACAAAGCTAAGGGATCTGGACATTTTCTTTTCCTTTTTTCTTTTGCAGTTACAAGATTTAATAAAGTGAAAACAGGGCTCCCATACAAAGGGAGGGGACCCAAAGAGGATGGCCATTGCTGGCTTGAATGCCTGAGTTTATATCTGGATCATTGTCCCTCCCCCTGTGCTCTCAGGTGATAGATGATTGGCTATTTCTTTACCTCCTCTTTTTGCCTAATTAGCATTTTAGCAAACTCTCTTTACTACCTGATTGGTTGGGTGTGAGCTAAGTTGCAAGCCCCATGTTTAAAGGTGGATGTGGTCACCTTCCCAGCTAGGCTTAGGGATTCTTAGCATAGGAAATCCAACTAGTCCTGTCTCTCAGTACCCCCTCTCAACAGGAAAACCCAAGTGCTGTTGGGGAGGTTGGCTGATGACCGCTCTGACTGCTTCCTGCTGAATTGGGGCATAGTAGGGGTCATGAAGTTGAGATTTCCTTGGGAGGGGTGCCTTCAATGTCATTAACATTGGAGCATTGGCTAGTAGGCCAGTCCAGGGGTCTGCAGTAGATCTTATTCATGGACTGCATCTGGGGCTCCAATTGAAGAACCATTTGTAGTTTTACAGCTTTGATTCTGGAAGAGACAAACTTAACAAGGAGGTTAAAGATACAGGGATTGAAATGTATGGGCTGAAGCGCAGGGGATTATTTCTTTGGCACGCTTCACTGGCCCTCACTATCTGCTTGATAGTTTTGAAAAGGCCTGGTCCCATAAATAATAATTTGGCCATCTGATAGGTGCTATCACTCCCTAAGTGAAAGGTTTGGTGAAGGGTTTTAAGTAATTTCCATTGGTTAGCTGCAGGCAAAAGTATTTTTCCTTCTTCGGTGGCTAGCTATCGTGAGGAGAGGAAACAATGTCCTCGTGAGGTTCCCCATTCTATTTCTTCTGCTGAGTACTGGGACTTGGTTTCCCGGAGGGGATTACCCCATACTAGGGACCCTTCTATAAGCATTTCTAATGGAGGGTCCCACTTTGTGGCTCTTTTGGCTTCAATATCTGCTTGGCAGTTCCCTTCTATTTCTCTTTCCTTTCCTTTCTGATGACCCCAGAAGTGTAAGACTGCCACCTCTTTAGGGTTCTGTACACCCAATAATAATCTCCTAATGGCTTCCTGATGTTTGATAGGTGTTCCCTCAGAAGTTAGGAATTCCCTTTCTCTCCATATTGCTGCATGGGCATGGAGGACTAGGTAAGCATACTCAGAGTCTGTATATATATTTACCTTTTTTCCTTCTCCTAATTCTAGTGCCCGAGTGAGGGCTATTAGTTCTGCCAGCTGAGCACTAGTTCCTGGAGTGAGGGGATTGCTTTCAAGTATTCCATTATTACTGACCACTGCATACCCCGCTTTTTGAAATCCTTTTTCTACAAAGGAACTCCCATCAGTATACAAGTTGAGGTCGGGATCAGTCAAGGGAAACCCTAGAAGGTCCCCTTGAGCGGCATAGGTTTGAGCAATCACCTGTTGACAGTTATGTTCTATCTATCTTTTCTTCATTGTCTGGAAGAAATGTGGCTGGGTTAAGAGTTGTACAAGTGTGCAGTTGCAGCACTGGCCCTTCAAGTAATAGAGCCTGATATTTAAGCAAATGGTTGTCTGACAGCCACAAGTCTCCTTTAGCAGTGAGTATGCTGTTTACATCATGAGTTGTCCACACAGTAAGATCTCTTCCCTGTATTATTTTAACTGCTTCAGATACTAAGACTGCTACTGCCGCCACTACCCATAAACAATGAGGCCAACTCTTTGCCACTACATCAATTTCCTTACTCAGGCATGCCACAGGTTGCAAGCTGGTCCCTCGGACCTGTTTAAGGACTTCTAGAGCTATTTCTGTTTTTTCTGTGACATATAAAGAAAAGTCTTGCCCCACTGGCAAGCTTAACACTGGGGCTAGGGTTGGGGACTGGAAAGCCACTTCTGCTTCAGGTGTCCATCTTACTGAATGGGTATTGGCTTTTTGAGTTGCCTTAATTAGTGTATATAATGGCCTGGCTATTTCACCATGCCTGGGAATCCATATTCAGCAGAAGCCTGTTATGCCAAGGAACACTCTTAGTTGTTTTAGGGTTTTGATATGAGGATAAGCCAGTATAGGCTGGATACGTTCCTCATTGAGGGCCCTGGTGCCTTTGGATAATTTTAGCCCTAAGTATTTAACCGGCTGTGAGCAGAGCTGGGCCTTTTGTTTGGAAACTTTGTAGCCACAGGTGGTGAGGAAATTTAAGAGTGCTTGGGTGGATTGATGGCACAAGGTTTTTGAACGAGTGGCTACAAGTAAATCATCCTCATACTGAAGGACAAGAGCGTCCAGGTATGAGAACTGGCTCAAATCTTGGGCTAATGCCTGGCCAAATAGATGGGGGCTATCCCTGAGCTCTTGGCGTAAAACAGTCCAGGTGAGTTGAGATGTTGGGTTTGAAGGATCTTCAGAGGCAAACAAACATTGAGAGTCAGGATGTACAGGGATGCAGAAAAAGGCATCCTTAAGGTCCAGGACTGTAAACCACTCTGCTTCCTCTGGTATTTGGGAAAGCAGAGTATAAGGGTTAGGTATAGCTGGGTATAGAGGGACAACAGCCTCATTGATAATCCTGAGATCTTGCACTAACCTCTACTGTCTGTTGGGTTTCTGTATTCCTAAAATTGGAGTATTGCAGGGGCTATTGCCTGGTTTTACTAGGCCTTGGGCTTTTAGGTCCTTAACAATCTTTTGGAGCCCTTGTTGGGCCTCAGGTCTAAGGGGGTACTGCTGTTGGTAGGGAAAGGAGGCAGAATCCTTTAACTTGAACAGGATGGGCATTCTTTGCTCATCCATATTGTTCTTCTGTTGCCCAGACTTCAGGATTAATTTCTTCCTCAAGCAGGGGACAACAAACGGGTGTTCCTTCTCCTATGTTCAGGTGTATAATGGCCCCTGCTTTTGCTAGAATGTCTCTCCCTAACAAGGGGTTGGGACTTTCAGGCATAATTAGAAAAGCATGTGAAAAGAATAAAGTTCTCCAGTCACCACTTAGTGGCTGGGAGAAGTATCTACTGACTAGCTGTCCTAGGACCCCTCAGATAGTGACAGATCTGGAGGACAGCTGTCTGGGACAGGAGAGTAAGACTGAGAATGCCTCACCAGTGTCCAGGAGACAATTAACCTCCTGGCCCTCAATGGTCAAGCATACCTGGGGCTCTGTGAGGGTGATGATATGGGCTGGCTCTTGCCCCAGGCACCCTCAGTCCTGCTGCTGGATCATCTGGTTAGTGGCTTCTGACTCAGAGGATCTTCATCCCCTGGGGCAGTGGGCCTTCCAGTGATTCCCTTGACATTGGGGCATGGATGAAGGGGTGGATTATTTCTATTCGGACAATTTTTTAAAGTGTCCTTGTAGACCACACTGGAAGCAAGCCCTATTAGGCATTTGATTTGCCCAGCTTTTTGCTTTTCCAGAGCCTCCAAAGTCTGCTTGCCTGAGGGCCATGACTGAAGCGGTGGCATTTTTTAATCCCGTTTGTCCCGCCTGCTCCTCCTGATCTCTATTATAAAAAACTAAGGTTGCTAAGTTCAATAGGGTTTCTAAGTTTTGCTCCAGGCCTAAGGTGGACTTGGTTTTTTTCTAATGTCTGGAGCTGTCTGAGTGATAAACTTATCCTTTAAGATTAGTTGGCCTTCAATAGAGTCAGGTGACAGAGAGATATGCTTCCTCAGTGCCTCCCTTAGTTTCTCCAGAAAGGTAGTAGGATTTTCTTCCTTTCCCTGTGTTATAGTGGACATCACTGAGTAATTCACAGGCTTCTTCCGAGTTTTCCTTAATCCTTCTAGTACGCAAGTTAGCAAATGTCTGTGGCACCAATCTCCGTGTTCTGATTCTGCATCCCAGTGAGGATCTATACTGGGAACTGCCTGCTGGCCTGTAGGGAATCGCTCTCTTTCCTCTGTTGTCATCCTATCATTGACCTGACTGACATACCAGAGATCGCCAAACTCTCGGGCTGCAGTTAATGGCGGCACTTCTCTCATTGGGGTTAGTGTCTGATTTAGCAGTAACATTATATCTCTCCATGTCAGATCAAAGGATTGTCCTAACCCTTGTAAAACATCAATATAACCATCAGGGTTATCTGAGAATTTACCTAGGTCTATTTTAATTTGCTTTAAGTCTGAGAGGGAAAAAGGTACACGTACTCTGGCTGGGCCGAATTCTCCTCCTCCCACTGCTTGCAGGCGGCATAATCCGGGAATATTGGCACTCTTTGGTTCGTTGTTTACCCCTTTGTCTATCTCCTTTTGGACCATTTGGGTTGAAGGGGGATCCTTATTAGTTGGGGAAGGAGTTGGGGTTGGGGGCTGCCAGGTAGGGAGGTAGACTCTGAGGACTTCCTGTAGGGCATAAATCACACTTTTTACATAATTGCAAGTTGTCTCTTAATGAAAAGAAAGTTTGTACATATGCACTTCACTCCATTTGCCTTATTTTCTACAAAAGAGGTCTATCTGTAAGATGGTGTTATAATTTATACTTCCCTCAGGAGGCCAGGTTTCTCCCCCTTGAAGTGGATATCTGGCCAGGCGGTACTGCAGAAGAATATAAGTCGTTTCTTTCTTAGCATCTGAGGGTCAAATTGATCCCAGTTCTCCAGAATACATCTTAGGGGCGTTTTTGCCTTGGAGGGAATGTTTCCTATCTGAAGAAAGAACATATGGATGCCAGCACCCCTAGTCATTTTCTGATGAGCATCAGTTCAGGATTAATTTCTGAACTAATGAACACACAGCATCCTCTATGGTCCTAATGCTTATTCCTTTCCAGGGTGCGTCACCACCTATGGACCTCTGCTTATAGGATTAGCTACACTCACCGATGTAGCAGTCCTGCACCTGTTTTCCCTCCTTTCTTGACCACAAGGAAAGGGGTCCAGGCTGCTGTATTCTAGTGGTCCTTTACCAGCATGCCCAACATTGCCTTTGCGCTCAGAGGTGAGTTCTAGAGCTGGGCTGGATTCCTGAATATTTCATAACAACCCAGCTGCCCCACCAAGATGCATTCCCGTAAAACAACAGTTCTTATGCAAACTCATTTCAGAGAGGGTGTAAGTAACCTTTTGAGTCAGGATTGAGGTAGAGTTTTTTGATTCTGTAAGTACTTTAAGGCTTGGCTGAGTGCAAACAGCTCCCACGTTTGAGCAGACCAATTATTAGGCAATTCTCCTAACTCTGCTTTCAGGAGAGTCTCCCTATCGATTACCGAATACCCATTGTGGTTTTTTTCTCAATCACCTGGGAGGAACCATCTATCGTCCTGTCCTGAAGGGAGTTCCTCCTAGGTCTAGTCGGACATTTGTATGGTAATTAAGATTTAAATTCCCTGTTAGGAAATTTGCTGGGTTAAGGGAATTTTCAGTGGTTAATGTTAAATCACCTTTTTCTAACAGAATAACCCCATACTTTAAGATTTGAGTTAGTAAGCTACCTTTTTGCTTTTTTGACTTAGGATAATTCTGAACTGGTGAGGTGTGCTCACAACGAGGTTTTCTCTAAAGGTTATTTTTCTACTTTCTTCTGTTGGCAAAGCAGTTGCCGCTACAGATTGAATGCGTTTGGGCCATCCATGGGTTACTGGGTTAAGCATTTTTGATAGGAAGGCTACAGGTTGTCAGTGGTCTCAGTGTTTTCAGGCTACGCCCTTGTTTACACTGACAACAAGGTAGTATTGGAGTGTTATAGAGTCATGGAGAAGACCTTCAGTTATCAATTATAGGTTTTAAATTTACCCTGGCTTTTAAAGCAATAGGGCACACTGTTTTTTCTTTACTACTTCTATCTTTCTCTTTCTCTCTTTCTCTCCCTCTTTATCCTTCTTTCTTTCCCCTGTCTCTCTCTCTTTCTTTCTCTTTTCTCCTACCCCTTTATAAACTTGGGGCCCTGGCAAGGGTGGAGGGGAACAGGTCCCACATAACTGCCTCTGTCGAGAGCTGTACACCTAAATTGGGAGGGACACCAGAGACAAGACTCTCTGGGTTCATAGCCTAGGGGCCTAAGGACTCAGAGTAGAGCTTCCTTAGATCCCTTTGGAGATAAAACTTGCTAGAGGAAATGAAAGTCTGAACCATTAGTACCTAGGAGGCAGGGATCAGAGGAAGTAGATTCAGTGGTAAGGAGAATTTTGGGGCCACATTTTCAAGAAAGTCGTGGTTGGACCCAGGAGGTATGGATCAGAAGGAAAGGTAGGGGCACACGCATGGGCGACTGTTGAGTAGAGACTTCTGGCTGCACCACGATCTCAACCGGCTAACCCGAGGAGTTCGGGATGACAGCTTTTTACCTCTAGTCGGCCCTCTGCTTCTCCAGGAAAATTGAAAGCGGAAGCTGGTTCCAGGCAGACCAACACTGCCAACCCAGAAGGGCTGGGGGTTGTTAGAAAGCCCTTTCCCAGACAGCCTCACACCTGAGTCTTAAGTCCAGCGGCCACGCTAATCGTTTTTAACCAGCCAACAGGTGCCCAGCATTTTCCTCCAATTCTAAGGAAGGATAGGACAGAATAGCAAGTGAAAGTGGTCCAATATTACTCACTGCTTTGGAGATCCCTTTGTAGTTGCCAAAATGTTACACGGTGGGGGTCCTTGCTCCCAGAGCTCCCAAGATGGTGGTGGGCCACTTCCAAGATGGCGGCAGGCCTCTTGTTCTCTGACCTGGGGTTCTTGGCCTCATGGATTCCAAGGAATGGAATCTTGGGCCATGCGGTGAGTGTTATAGCTCTATTAGAAGCCATGGGTCATGGAACAGAACAGTGGAACCCAGCAACTAGTGTTCAGTTCGATTAGGATGAACCCAGGCTCTTAGCCATGCAGGAGCAACAGCAGGCCTTTAGCCTGATCGGGAGCAGCAATGGGCGCCTTGCTGGATCAGGAGCACAGCGGACACCCTGCCAGATCCGGAGGGGTGGAAGTCAGTGGCGGGTCAGCAATGGTGGCTAATAGCAGCAGTGGATGGCAAGCAAAAGCTCAGCTCGAGCCGTAACAAACATGGACCAGAAGAGTGTGCAGTTGCAAGATTTAATAGAGTGAAAACAGAGCTCCCATAAAAAGGGAGGGGACCCAAAGAGGGTAGCCTGACATTTTCTTTTAACAGAGTTCTGCAGCAGTATCACTGCTCTTAGGGAGCTCACTAGGAATCCCACTATAAGGGCATGTGGAGAGAGACCTGTGGACAAGGGATGTGAGTTGTGCTGACAGGTGGGCATATCAACACTATTGCTGGAGGCAGCTCTTTGTCACCGTAGTTCCACTCAGGTTGCCCCTGAAGGGCAGGGGGTGAAGGGAAACCCTTCCAGGGGCAAAACTTTGAGCAGGGCACCTGGCTGTTTATCTTGCCTGGAAGAAAAGATGACTAAAGGATTGGATTAGATCTATGTTGATTTATGGACAGAGGCCAATGGCTTGGTCAGGGACTTGGAGGAAATGCAACTGGAAATTTGATGACAAGGAGGTCTGGAAAGGAGATACTTAGATTGACCTCTCCAAATGGACTCAAAGGTGAAGATATTTTTGTTCCAAGTGAATGCTTAGCAAAGAGCAATCTCAGCAGAGCATGATCTTAATAATCAAGTGGGCAAGATGACCCATTCTGTATATGTCAGCGGACTCATAAACAACATTCTGTTATGTTGTTTAAACCAGACTGGAGCCACTGAACTAAATTCCCAAAGGTAGAATCACTTGATCAAAGAGATGCACATTTTAAGACCTTTGGAATGTATTTTTCTCTAGAAAGAGCATAGGAGAAAATCTGTTTATCCTCACCAATATCAACATTATATATTATTACCATTTAGCATTACAAATGTAAGAAGTAAAGTGGTATTTATTGTTTTAACTTGCATTTATTTGATTTCTTGTGAGTTGATTATTTTTGCACATGTGTCTTACCTATTTGTATTTCTCCTTCTGTAAATTCCATAGGAACTAAGACGTCCAAACCAGCATTCTGTTATGAGTGTTGTTTACGGACAACATTCAAAACTTGAATTCATGCTATTGTGCCTACAGCTCATATCCAGCATGGATTGAGGTTTTCCATGGGCTCAGCAACATGGACTTCCATTTATCAAAAGCAATCTGGCTATCATCATTGCTGAATACCCAACCTACCTACCAACAGCAGAGACCAACATGGAGCCCCCAACATAGCACTCCCTAAAGGGACCAGCCAACACCTGGTAGCAGGTTGACTAGGTTGGACCACTTCTATTTTGGAAGCAGTAGCCCCTTTTATCACTGGACTAGGTATGCTTTACGGATATGAGTTTGCCTTCCCTGCCTACAATGCCCCTGCCCTCATCACCATTCATGGACAGAATATCTTACTAATGTCATGGTATTCCACACAGCATTGCTCCTGACCAGGGAACTCATTTCACAGCTAATGAGGTGCATCCATGGGCTTGTGCTCATGTAAGTCAGTGGCCTTAAGCATCCACCTAACAGAACAGAGAAATGGCCATTTGAAGACTTAGTTATGGTGCCAGTTGGGGAGAGCTTTTTGCAGGACTTAGGTAATGTCTTTTGATATGCAATATGTTCACTGAATCTCAGTATATGATGCAGTTTCTTCTGTGGTCAAAACTCAGAGGGTGCAGACAGACTTCAAGAGGTAGAAATGGCAGTGGCTCCTCTCACTACTATTCCTAATGACCCACATTTTTGTTTCCTGCCCCTGCAACTTTGGGATTCTCTGGTTTGGAGGTCTTAGTTCCCATGAAATTTACAGAAGGAGAAATACAAATAGGTAAGACACATGTGCAAAAACAATCAACTCACAAGTAATCAAATAAATGCAAGTTAAAACAATAAATACCACTTTGCTTCTTACATTTGTAATGCTAAATGGTAATAATATCTAATGTTGATATTGGTGAGGATAAACAGATTTTCTCCTATGCTCTTTCTAGAGAAAAATACATTCCAAAGGTCTTAAAATGTGCATCTCTTTGATCAAGTGATTCTACCTTTGGGAATTTAGTTTAGTAGCTCCAGTCTGGTTTAAAGCCCAGTTTTTGGAACCAGACCAACCTGGGTATGAGTTCTGTCTCTGACACATACAGCTGTGTTCATTGGGTAAGCTGGCTGTCTTCCAGATAAAGTAGAATGAATACACACCAAATATATGGTAGCTATTGTCATCACTTTTGCAAACAGTTATCGGTGTTCCCAAAGAATTAGCCACATGGATGTTCATCATGGTATTGTTTTTAATAGTAAAAACTTGGAAACCAATTGGGCACCATGGTTCACACCTGTAATCTCAGCACTTTGGGAAGCCAAGGCAGGCAGATCACTTGAG
Source organism: Colobus angolensis palliatus (assembly GCF_000951035.1). Classification (NCBI taxonomy): domain Eukaryota; kingdom Metazoa; phylum Chordata; class Mammalia; order Primates; family Cercopithecidae; genus Colobus; species Colobus angolensis. The sequence continues at coordinate 4,198,645 of NW_012115043.1, read as the reverse complement.
GCCAGGTGTTTGAGACCAGCCTGGCCAACATAGTGAATCCCTGTCTCTACTAAAAATACAAAAATTAACCAGGCTACTACAAAAATTAGTCCCTGCAGTCCCAGCTACTTAGGAGGCTGAGGCATAAGAATCGCTTGAACCTAAGAGGTGAAGGTTGCAGTGAGCTGAAATCACACTGCTGTTTTCTAGCCTGGGTGACAGAGCAAGACTCTGTCTCAAAAAAAAAAAAAAAAAATTTGGAAGCCACCTAAATATTCGTTAATTGAGGATCATCTAAAAAATTACGATGCATCAGTTGAATAAAATACTATATATCAGCCAAGTGTAGTGACTCATGCCTGTAATCCCAGCACTTTGGGAGGCCGAAGCGGGTGGATCACCTGAGGTCAGGAGTTCGAGACCAGCCTGGCCAACACGGCAAAACCGCACCTCTACTAAAAATACAAAACATTAGCCAGATGTAGTGGCAGGCGCCTGTAATCCCAATTACTTGGGAGGTTGAGGCAGGAGAATCGTTTGAACCCAGGAGGCGGAGGTTGCAGTGAGCTGAGATCATGCCATTGTACTCCAGCCTGGGTGACAGAACGAGACTCTGTCTCAAGAAAAAAAACAAAAACAAAACAAAACAAAAAACTATATATTGATTTAAAATGTTTATAGAAGTATTTAATGAAATGGAAAGATATTAACAATACACTATTATGTGAAAAAGCAAGTTTTAAAATATATAAAAAGCAAGTTTTAAAATATATAAAAAGCAAGTTTTAAAATATATATATGTCATTTTAGTGTTTTTTAAAAGTTATATACCATGCATAAAACTAATACTCACATGATGTAAAATACAGTGGACAGAGTTATTATTCTGCTTGGGAGATAGGAAATTGGGTGATTTTCATTTTCTCCTTTGACTACTCCATATTCTCCACATTTATTTTGGAAATAACTATGTATTGCATTTGTAATGTTAAAAAAAAAAACCTCCCCCCTCACACCAATGTGGTTTTTAAGATTTTAACTTTTAGATTCAGTGGGTACATGTGCAGGATTGTTACAAGGATATATTGCATGGTGCTGAGATTTGGGCTATGACCAAACC
>NW_012115043.1:4187621-4197314 GCF_000951035.1 Colobus angolensis palliatus | reverse complement strand
ATTACAGACGTGAGCCACTGTGCCCAGCCTATTGCTCCCATGTTTATGTCCATGTGTACCTAATGTTTAGCTCCCACTTACAAGTGAGAACATGCGGTATTGGGTTTTCTGTTTCTGCATTAATTCCCATAGGATAATGGCCTCCAGCTGCACCCGTGTTGTTGCAAAAGATGTGATTTCATTCATTCTTTTTTTTTTCATTCTTTCTTTTTCTTTTTTCTTGAGACAGAGTCTCCCTCTGTCACCCAGGCTGGAGTACAATGGCATGATCTCAGCTCACTGCAACCTCCGCCTCCTGGGTTCAAGCATAGTATTCCACTGTGTATATGGACCATATTTTCTTTATCCAATCCACTGTTGATGGACACCTAGGTTGATTCCATGTCTTTGCTATTGTGAATAGTGCTGTGATAAACATAGAAGTGCATGTGTCTTTTTGGTAGAATAATTTATTTTCCTTTGGCTATATACCCCGTAATGGGATTGCTGGGTCAAGTAGTAGTTCTATTTTTAGTTCTTTGAGAAATCTCCAAACTGCTTTTCACAGTGGCTGAACTAATTTACACTCCCACCAACAGTGTATAAGCATTTCCTTTTCTCCACAGCCTCATCAACATTTATTATTTTTTGACTGTTTAATAGTAGCCATTCTGTCTGGTGTGAGATGGTATCTCGTTGTGGTTTTGATTTGCATTTTTCTGATGCTTAGCGGTGTTGAGCATTTTTCCACATGTTTGTTGGTCGCTTGTATGTCTCCTTTTATGAAGTGTCTGTTCATATCATTTTCCCACTTTTTAATGGCATTGTTTTTTGCTTGTTGATTTAAGTTCCTTATAGGTTCTATATATTAGACCTTTGTCGGATGCATAGTTTGTGAATATTTTCTCCCATTCTGTAGATTGTCTGTTTACCCTGTTGACAGTTTCTTTTGCTGAGCAGAAGCTCTTTGGTTTAATTAGCTCTTACTTGTCAATTTTTCGTTCTGTTGCAATTGCTTTTGAGGATGTAGTCATAAATTCTTTGCCAAGGCCAATGTCAGAAGAGTATTTCCCAGGTCTCATCTAGGATTTTTTAGTTTTAGGTCTTTCATTAAAATATTTAATCCATCTTGAGTTAATTTTTGAATATGATGATAGGTATGGTTCCAGCTTCAATATTCTGCATATGGTTAACAAGTTAACCCAGTGCTGTTTATTGAATAGTGAGTCCTTTCCCCATTGCTTATGTTTATTAACTTTGTCAAAGATTAGATGACTGTAGGTGTGCAGCTTGATTTCTCGGTTCTCTGTTCTGTTCCCTTGGACTATATGTCTGTTTTTGTACCAGTACCATGCTGTTTTGATTACTATAACCTTGTAGGATAGTTTGAAGTTGGGTAATGTCTCTCCAGCTTTGTTCTTTTTGCTTAGTATTGCTTTGGCTATTCAGGCTCTGTTTTGGTTCCATATGAATTTTATAATAGATTTCTCTAATTCTCCAAACAATTATGTTGGTAGTTTGATGATAATGGCATTGAATTTATGCATTGCTTTTGACATTATGACCATTTTAACAATATTGATTCTTCCCATCTATGAGCATAAAATGTTTTTCCATTTATTTGTGTCATCTATGATTTCTTTCAGCGTGTTTTGCAGTTCTCCTTTTATTGATCTTTCACCTCCTTGAATAAATGTATTTCTTGGTATTTTTTGGTAAGGTTATTGTAAATGAGATTCAATTCTTGATTCAGCTCTCAGCTTGAACATTATTGGTATATAGAAATACTACTGAGTTTTGTACATTGATTTTGTACACTGAAACTTTACTGAAGTTATTTATCTGGTCTAGGCAAACCAGTGTTTTAAATTCAGGCAGATAGAGAGGAGAACAAGTGAACTCTGCATACCTGATCCCAGGCAGGATGCATTCTCCTGCATCTGGGAGGAGGCTGACTGGCCAGTAGGAGATTTTAGCTACATTAATTCTGTGACTTTCAGTTCACAGCCCCTCCTTGGCACGATCCCATCCCTATTCCAGCTGTCCCCAGGATGCTGGGTCTGTAACGGCAGGGAGAGAATTCCCTGGCTCTGCTCACTGACAGGATGGGAGAATGTCCCAGCAGCTGCCTCCATACCCGAGACCAGACATGCCATATTAAGGGCATCCGACTGGAATGTGGCTGCTTGGGAGAAACAGGCCCTGACCCAACACCCCAGGCCTGTGTGTATTGGCTGAGGTTCACAAAGACGCTGGCCTTCAGTTCGGCAGATCGAAAATATTTTTCAGTGAAGCCCCAGTATTTGACTGGAGAAACAATAATATTCCTTCTCTGGATGTCAAACATCCGGATAAACAGAAGCCCTTTTTTTCCGCCTCCTCTCTTCCTTGAGTGTTACAAAGGATGCTCTGACATAGGCTTTTGGAAGGAACTCACCCAGCCAGGGTGAGGGCCAACCTGAGCCACAAAGAGTGCTTATTTTTTTAAAAAAGAGGGAAACATGTGGCCCATTGCAGGTTTGCTCAAAGGGCCTGGTTTCTTCAGGAGCAAGGGTGCGAGACCTACCTCTTGAGATCGGACGACTCAGAGTGGTATGGTGGCTGCCACTGACACTTGTGGCCTGGGGGTCCAAGCCCCATCCCCAGCAGAAGGCTGGGCGTGGCTGGGGAGGAGCCTAGCAGGGAGAGGTTATCCTATCCAGAGGTATGGTTGTAGGTGCAGCCAGAGGCAGGGTGCATATGGGGTCAGAAATAGAAAGGGAGGTGGAGGGCAGACATTAATTGAAGAACTCCTATTATTTGCATTGAACTGGAACCCAAGAATTACCAAGCCACAGAAAGTCAATCTCACCCAGCAGATGGACAAATCCAGTGAATGTGGCTAAGCCCAGAGGTTAAACGAAGGCATTCCTACCAAGTCCTCTACCAAATAGAACACATTCAGGAGATCCACTGGAGAATTTCTGGGAAAGAAAGGAGAGGGGATAATGACCCAAACCCTTCTCAAGTCTCACAAGGGATCATGAAAACTTTCCCAATTCCTTGGGTTCCTTTGAGCACTGCCTTAGCCCAGTTTAGCCAGTGACCCCTCAACTGGGCTTTTTGTTCCATAACTCACTGGCTAGCTCCGTATCACTGGCAGAGTCTGCTTCCTGACACGGGCCCTGGAGCCCTTCCCAGAGCCAGGGCCAAAACACCTCCTTCCAATGCTTCATCCTGGTATCTCATCCTGAGATAGCTGACAGCCCTCAGGGCCAGACCCACTGACCTGTCTTCCCTTTGGTGAGACACATTGGCTTTCCCATCTTGGTGTCAAACCTTAACTCTGTAATAATCACATTCTCACAGGCAGAACTAGTATTCACTCAAGTATCCTTCCATCATAGGTGCTCAAATTGAAGACTTAAGTGCTCTCATGCAATGGGATAAACTTGAACCTCTTCATCAGAACTTCTTGGAAACCCTAGTACAGAGTCCTCCATGTTTATATGGACTAGATTTAGCCCAACCTCTGGCAATGTATAGAAATTCTGACTCCTTTGCAGACTTCATCACTGAGCCCTGATTCCACTATGAAACACCATCGCCAATCTTACTCTCCACCTTCACTGTCTCTCCTCTGGTTCAAGCCACCCTTATCTCTTTGCCTGGGTTATTGCCATAACCTCCTCCCTGCTTCCACTCTGGTCCACATCCAATCCCTTTGCTGCACAAGCAGTTCCTCTGCTTAAAACTCTTCCCTGGTCTGCCATTCCCCTGAGAATATGAAGCAAGCTCCTAACCCAGTGGCCCTACCATCTGTTCATTGCTTGCAGCTCACCTCCATTCATGGTTCCCTTCCCACCAGCCCCAGCCACAATGGCTTTCTCTCTGCCTTTCTATATGCCCACCATGTTCTTGCTCTAGTACTGCCCTTAGTCCAGTACTGTTACCACTGCCTGAAACTGCCTCTATCCCCAGACTGGCTCTTTGTTACACTTTATCCTATAAGTCCAAGCTTCAGAAAGGCTTTTTCTCACCACTCAAGACAAGAAAATTCCTCATGGTATTCTCCTCTTTCCCCTATGGCACTTACCAGACATCAAGGTGTGCATCTAACCAGGCTTTCACTTGTTCAATATCTATCTTGACTGCTGGCCCATGAGCTCTTTTACAGCAAAGATGATGTCTGCATGGTTCATCCTTATGTGGTGTAATCCACATAATAGATGCTCAAAAATATTTCCTGAGTTAGTAAATAAGTAGATAAACTGTCTTTGTCTGTTTTGTGTTGCTATAACAGAATACTTGAGGCTGAGTAATTCATAAAGAAAAGAGGTTTATTTGGCTTATGATTCTGGTTGCTGGAAAGTCCAAGATTGGGCAGTTGTATCTGGTGAGGGGCTCACATTGCTTTGACTCATGGTGGACAGGGTACAAGGAGCCAACATCTGCAAAGAGATCACCTGATGAGAGAGAAACAGAGAAAGCAACCGAGGAAGTCGGACTCTTTTTAACAACCTGTTCTCAGGGTAACTACTCCATTCCTGTAAGACTGAGAACATGCTCACCCTAACAAGATGGCTTTAATCTATTCACAAGGGATCTGCCCCCATGACACAAACACCTCCCACCCAACCCCACCTTCCAACACTGCTACATGCGGGATCAAATTTCAACATGAGTTTTGGTGGGGGACCAACCACATCCAAACCATAGCATAATCAAAAGAGAGAGAGTAGGCTACAGTAAGGCAAAGGACACCAGGAGGCAGCTAATTTAATAACCACCTGGGCTCTGAGAGTCCTTAATTGGCATCTGAAATCAACCACATTCTAGCTGTGTGACATTGGGTCAATAACTTAACCTCATTAAGCCTCAGTTTCCTCATCTATAAAACAGTGATTATAAGACTTTCCTCACTAAGTGGTTTTGAAAATTAAAGGTAATGTATTTTCAGAGTCTGACCCAATGCATGGCACTAAATAGATCTCTTCATTTATGCTAAAAACACATATTGAAAGCATCCATGGGCTGGACCTGAGCTGGTGTCTAGGGGCCACACAGGCCCTGCACTCAAGGAGGATACCAGTTAGAGGCTCTATAAAGTGCAGCTATTCATAGTAATGGAACTACTAGTAGTATTAATAAACAAAATGTTAGGAAATTCTCTAGCCAGGGTGAATGAGCCAAGCCCTGTGGAAGCCCGCCTGGGAAAACCAAGGACATGAGAGACGGGAACACAGTGTGAAGCAAAATACAGGAGCCAGTGTGTGTTTTACTATAAATTGTCCTTTGATCTTTTTTCACGGTTGGCTTCGATTTTCCATTTAACTGAATTCAAGAAATCTCTGACGAAAGTTTTCATTCATAGAATGGATATTTACGTGTAGGTTGCTTTCAGGAGACGGAGGTTCAGAGGTGACTACCAACATGCTCTCTGCCCTCAAGAAGCTTATAGGGGAACAAGACACACAAAAAATCCAATCAGAAGTCAAACCTAAAAGAGACACAGGTGAAGGGGATGGAGATTCAGAGGTGGGAGCCATAGGTTTCATGGTATGTGGCATTTGAGTAGACTGGAGGACATACAGGAGGAGAGAGCATGGCAATGGGAGAGGTTTAGGATATGGAGTCAGATGACCAAGCTTAAAATTTACCCTTAGAAAAGCACAGTTTCTCATCTGTAAAATGTGAATAATAATAGTAATAAAACCTCTCTGCATTGTTATGATTATTTTATGTCATCATTATCTCACACACACACACACACACACATACACACTAAGATTTCCTGGGAAATGTCAGAGCCATGGGACTGAAAAACATCTCTTGAGATTCTGGTGAGCTCCCCAGCATCTCGTCCTCAATCGTTTCCTCCCCTAGCGGTGGCAAGGTAGACTCTCTAGGCCTGGAGGGCATGTGCTTAGTGACGGGTGACAGTGGTTGATGATAGTTGTCCCGCCTCGTGCCTGGCTCACTGCTCCACATCCTTCTACTTGATCCATCTGAGATAGAAATAACACTTCTCAAACTCTCAAATCACTCCCATCCAGTTGGAGAACTTTCAGGAACACTTGGGTGGGTCCAGCATCTGAGCCTGGGTGGGCCATCAGCCCAGGCTGCCAGAGATGCCAGTGGGCTGAAGTGGGGCAGGGCAGACACTGGCCAGCTGTCCACCCAACCCATTTCCAGTCCATCCTGAGCACATGGCTAGACTGCATTCTTGCAGCTGAGTGTGGCCAAGCAGCCTAATTCTAATCAATGAAAAGTGATAGACATGTGCTCTTCTCAGGCCTGACAGATACAACCCTTCCACACTCCTTCTTCTCCTGGAGTCCTCTCCAGCATGACTTTGGAGGCCAATTTAAAGTTGGCCTGCCTGCCATCAGTCAAAGTCTCTGAACTGCTGCATGGAGAAGGATGCCCTCACGCTCACCATGTCTGAACCCAAACTAGAACAGCCCTGCAGTGTTAAATGAGGCATGATATAAACTTGCATTATGTTTATCCATGATATGTTTGGGTCTATTTGTTACAACAGCATTACTCACTAATACAGAAGAGCAGGGATCCCCTGGCTGAGGAGGACCAATGCAGGAAAGGCCGAAGAGCAGTTAGAAATCAGCATCCTGAGAGAACACAAGATGTCGTGACCAAGGTGTCTAAACATCAAATGCAAGACTGTGGGGGTACAAATGGAGTTGAGGGTTAGCATCTAGGCAAGGTGAGGTCAGAAATACAAGGAGATGGGTTACAGGTGGCTGTTGAAAGCAGCGCTGTTGTGCCTAGCTTGTTCTCGTGGGTTAAGAAGATTTGAAGATTGAGGCCAATGCTCTTGTCGTTGGGCCCGTCCTACAACTCAGTTTTTACCTTCTATACTCAATCTGTTGCCTGAAACCCCAGGGCCTGGTAACTAGGACCCCATGACCCTCCCCTGGGCCCTGGGACAAGATTGATATCTGATATTTAGTCTGATGGTCCAACACTATTTTACAGATGAGGAAAAGCAGACCCAGAAAAAATGAAGGGGCTAATTCATAAAGTGCAAATTGATCTTTCCACCTGGCCTTGGCCAGGGCACACTGTTTCCAGCAAAATCCTGCCTTTTTAATGCCCTGGCCAGAGCCTCCCCAAAAGGACCGCTTCTCTCTTCCCTCTCTCTCTTCTGGCAAGCTAGGCTTCCAAGCCTGGCCATTGAGAATTTAAAAGAGCTGGTTTCTTCTGGTCCCAAAGAAAAACAAGCTGGCCAATTTTCTGTTAGTCCCAAGGCAGCTCCTCACTGCCCTGGAGCCAAGCAGACACTGGCCAGTCTGTGTGGAGGGCTGAGGCTGCAGTACCCACCAGGCGGTAATGACTTCTCGGAGGGAGCTGGCCTCGGCTCAGGCCATTCCGGGTGGGGGGGAGAGGAAACTGAAGACAAAACTGCGCTTCTCGTAAAGGTCTAATTCTAAAAATAAAGACAGAGTTAGCCTAGTGAGTGTCTGCAGGGATGCTTGTCTGAGTAGAGAAGTAACAGAGCAGTGCCGAGGTTCTTGAGTTAGGCAACCAGACTAAGAAAATGGTGCAAAGTAAGCCTTCTCCTGACAAGATCTGCATCCCAACAAGATCAGAGCTTTCAGCTTCTGATAAATCTGTTAGGAAGAGGAAGAGTCCGAGAAACTTAAAGCTAGTCTCAGATCTAGTAAAGCAATAAAGAGAAATTATTTGTTCTTGCACCTGGAAATTTCAGAAATGTGAGCTTCAGGCAAGATTTGATCCAGTGAGTCAAAGATGTCATCAAGCATCCAGTTTCTTTATATCCCTCTTTCTGCTTTCCATGGAATCACTGGGTTGCTAGAAAAAGGAAGAAAAAAAAATACAGGATGTCTATTTAAATTTCATTTTCATATAGACAATAATTTTTTTAGTAAGAGTATGTCCTATGCAATATTTGGGACATAATTATACTAAAAAGTTATTTGGTATTTATACGAAATTCAAGTTTCACAGAGTATCTTGTATTTTATCTGACAGTCTTATCCTAAGATGAGCACATATTCTCTCTCTCTCTCTCTCTCTCTCTCTTTCTCTCTCTCTCTCTGGTAGCTCCTTGTGGAGAAGACAGTTCTCTTTCAAAACCTCAAGCAGACACCTCCTTGTATCTTCTTGGCCTGAAATGGCTATTTCTGAACAAGTGTCTGTAGCTGGAGAATAAGATAAACTGATTGGATTAAAGAGAGGAGGCAGAGTGAAATGGCCAAATAGAAGCCTCCACTGATCATCCTCCTTGCAGGAACACCAAATTCGACAACTACTATCCACACAAAAACACCTTCATAAGAACCAAAAATCAGCATAGATACTAGCTCAGCCACAGAAGGGTAGAGCACCAACTAGGCTGTTGGGTTCCCAAATTCCAGGCCTTGGCTCTTGGATGGCATTTCTGGAACTGCCACAGGCCAGAAGGCAGCCCATTGCCTTGAAGGGAGAGTCCCAGGTTTGGCAGCATTTACCACAAGCTGGCTGAAGAGCCCTTGGGCCTTGAATGAACATTAGCAGTAACCAGGCAGTACTTGCTGAGGCCTAGGGTGGTGGTGGACATGCGGAAAGGCTCCTCTGCTTGTGGAAAAAGAAGGGAAGAGTAGAAAGGACTTTGTCTTGCCTGGGTACCAATTCAGCTGTAGTAGAAATAAAGTACCAGGTGGTTTCCTAAGGTTTCTGACTCCAGGCCCTGGCTCCTGGATGGCATCTCTGGACCCATCAGAACCAGGGGAAATTCACCACCCTGAAGAGAAGGATCCAAGCCTGGCTGGCTTTGCCACCTGCTGATTGTAAAGCCCTAGAGACTTGAGTGAACATAGGTGGTAGCCAGGCAGTGGTTATGGCAGGCCTTGGGTAAGACCTAGTGCTGTGTTGGCTTCAGGTCTGACCCAGTGCAGTCCCAGTGGCCGTGGTCAAAGACATTCTTGTGTTACCCCTCCTCCAGCTCTAGGAAGCTCAACACAGAGAGAGAGAGAGAGAGAGAGACTCTGTTTGGGAAAAAATAAGGAAAGAGAACAAGAGTCTCTGCCTGGTAATCCAGATAATTCTTCTGGATCTTATCCATGACCACCAAGACAGTACCTCTATGAGTCTGCAAGAGCCACAGCATTACTGGGTTTGGAGTATCCCTAATGCAGATATAGTTGCAGTGACCAAAAACTTAGATCACAGCACCCAAGCCCTTTTGAATACTTGGAAATCTTTCCCAAGAAGGATGAATATGAACAAGCCTAGACTGCCAGACTGTGAAGACTTCAGTAAATACCTAACTCTTCAATATCCGGACCTCAATGAACATCCACAAGCATCAAGACCATCCAGGAAAACATGAGCTCACCAAACAAACTAAATAAGACATCAGTGACCAATCCTGGAGAGATAGAGACAAGTGACCTTTCAGACAGCGAATTCAAAATAGCTGTTTTGAGGAAACATAAATTCAAGATAACACAGAGGAGGAATTCAGAATCCTATCAGATAAATTTAACAAAGAAATTGAAATAATTAAAAAGATTCAAGCAGAAATTCTGGAGCTGAAAAGTACAATTGGCAAACTTAAGAATGTATCAGAGTCTCTTAACAGCATAATTGATCAAGCAGAAGAAAGAATTAGCCTGAAAACACGCTATTTGAAAATATACAACTAGAGGCCGGGCGCGGTGGCTCAAGCCTGTAATCCCAGCACTTTGGGAGGCCGAGATGGGCGGATCA
>NW_012115043.1:4183680-4187156 GCF_000951035.1 Colobus angolensis palliatus | reverse complement strand
AGAGTTATTGACCTTAAAGAGGAGGCAGAGAGGGAGATAGGGGTAGAAAGTTTATTCAAAGGGATAATAACAGAGAACTTCCCAAACCTAGAGAAGAATATCAACATTCAAGTACAAGAAGGTTATAGAACAACATCAAGCAGATTTAACCCAAATAAGATGACCTCAAGATGTGTAATAATCAAACTCCCAAAGGTCAAGGATGAAGAAAGGACCCTGAAAGCAGCAAGAGAAAAAAAACAAATAACATACAATAGAGCTCCAATATATCCAGCAGCAGACTTCTAGGCAGAAACTTTACAGGCTAGGAGAGAGTGTCATTACATAAAGTGCTGAAGGGAAAAAAACAAAAACCTTTTACCTTAGAGTAGTGTATCTAGCTAAAATGTCCTTTAAACATGACATACTTTTCCAGACAAACAAAAGCTGAGGGATTTCATTAACACCAGACCTGTCCTACAAGAAATGCTAAAGGGAGTTCTTCAACCTGAAAGAAAGGGATGTTAGTGAGCAAAAAGAAATCATATGAAGGTACAACATTCACTGGTAATTGTATGTATACTGAAAAACACAGAATATAACACTGTAATCATGGTGTAGAAACCTCTCATATCTTGAGTAGAAAGATTAAAAGATGAACTGATCAAAAATAATAACTACAGTGACTTTTCAAGACATACACAATACAATAAGATATTAATATAAATAGAAACAACAAAAAGTTAAAAAGCAGAGAGATGAAGTTAAAGCATAGAGTTTTTATTAGTTTTCTGTTTGCTTGTTTGTGAGTTTGTCCACGCAGTCAGTGTTAAGTTGTCATCTATTTAAAATAATAGGTTATACAATATTATTTGCAAGCCTAATGGTAACTTCAAATCAAAAAACATACAACAGATACACAAAAAATAAAAAGCAAAAAATTAAAACATACCACCATATTTAGAAAATACCACATATTTAGAAAATAACCTTTACTAAAAGGAAGACAGGAAGGAAGGAAAGAAGGAAGAAAAGACAACAGAACAACCAGAAAGCAACAAAATGCAGTAGTCAGTCCTTACTTCTCAACAATAATATTGAGTGTAAATGGAGAAACTCTCCAATCAAAAGCCATAAAGTGGCTGAATGGAAGCAAAAACAGGACCCAATGATCTGTTACCTAGAAAAAACACATTTCACCTATAAAAGCACACATAGACTGAAAATAAAGGGATGGAAAAAGACAGCTCATGCAAATGGAAACCAAAAAAGATCAGAGGTAGGTATATTCCTATGAGACAAAATAGATTTCAAGATGAAAACTATAAAAATAGACAAACAAAGGCATTATATAATGATAAAGGGATTAATTCAGCAAGAGGATATAACAATTGTAAATATATATGCACCCAACACTGGAACACCCAGATATTTAAAGCAAATATTATTGGAGCTAAAGAGAGAGACAGACCCCAATACAATAAAAGCTGAAGATTTCAACACCTTACTTTCAGCATTGGGCAGATCATCCAGACAGAAAATCAACAAAGAAACATTTAACTTGATCTGGACTATGGACCAAATGAACATAATGGTTATTTACAGAACATTTAATCCAATGGCTGCAGAATACATATTACTCTACTCAGCACGTGGATCATTCTGAAGATAGACCATATGTTAGGCCACAAAACAAGTCTTTAAAACTTCAAAAAGCTTGAAATTGTATTGAGTATCTTCTCTGACCATAAAGGAATAAAACTAGAAATCAATAACAAGAGGAATTTTGGAAACTATACAAACACGTGGAAATTAAACAGTATGCTCCTGAATAAACAGTGGGCCAATGAAGAAATTAAGAAGATATTGAAAAATTTCTTGAAACAAAAGATAACAGAAACACAACATACCAAAACCTATGGGATACAGCGAAGGCAGTACTAAGAGGAACGTTTATAGCTATAAGCATGTACATCAAAAAAGCAGAAAAACTTCAAATAAACAACCTAACTATGCATCTTAAAGAAATAGAAAAACAAGAGCAAATCAAACCCAAAATTAATTAAAAAAAAAAAGAATGAAGATCAGAACAGAAATAAATGAAATTGAAATGAAGAAAACAATAAAAAAGATTATTAAAATGAAAAGTTCGGTTGGTTGTTTGTTTTGAGACAGAATCTCACTCTGTCGCCAGGTTGGAGTGCAGTGGCGTGATCTTGGCTCACTGCAACCTCAGCCTCCTGAGTTCAAGTGATTCTCCTCCTTCAGCCTCTCAAGTAGCTGGGATTACAGGCACGTACCACCATGCCCAGCTAATTTTTGGATTTTTAGTAGAGATGGGGTTTTGCCATGTTGGCCAGGATGGTCTCAATTTCTTGACCTTGTGATCCGCCTGCCTCAGCCTCCCAAAGTGCTGGGATTACAGGCACTAACCACTGCACCCAGCCGAAAAGTTGGTTTTTTGAAAAGATAAACTGATTGGCTTAGTAAGGAGAAAGAGGAAAGACAATGGATGTTTGAAAGTGCTCAACATATATATACTACAGTATCAGTCACAGAATCCAGAATCCAAGTTTCCCAAGGTTAGATGGGGCCCTAAAGATCACTAGAAGATTAGTTCAAACTGCCGTATGAACGACAATATTAACTATCATATAGTTAAAGTTCAAATTTATAATATTTATAGTTATAGTTCAAATTTATAATATCTCAGGCTTTATATTCATCTCTCTACTATCAGGGAGGTTACTTCCTTCCAAAAAGCTCATTCCATCTTTGGTTGTCCCTGGCTGTTGGACATCTAGCTAAAATTTTCTTTTCTTGTATCTTCCACTCATCGGTTCCAATGCTAATAAGAGGGATCTATCTACAGGGCAGTTTCTAAACCAATTCCAGATGAATAAACACCTACTATGCACAAGACTCCAGGCTATCTGCTTTAACATTGTTCATCTTATTTAATCCTCCCCAAACCTTTGAAATAAGCAAGTCCCTTTTAATGGAAACAAAAACTTGGGAGTTAAGCCACTCATCCCCAGAATACACAACTAGTGGCAGAGCTGGATTTGAACACACATCAGACTAGATCTAAGGCCCACACTCTTACCCCTTCATCACGATGAGGAACCAACAGCTTTCACATATCGAATGGCAGGGTCCCAGCTCCCTTCCTCTCCAGACTGAGCATTCCAGAGACTTTTAGTCCCTAAAGTTGGCACCTCAGGTAGAGCATGCGCTCAGATGTGGTCAGAAAAACAGAACGTAGCCAGGGATAAAAGAACTGTGGGGATGGAGAAAAAAGCAGCCCCGAGAGCTTCACGTACGAGTTACTCATCACTTGATTTCATCCACTTGTTGACATTAAGTTGAGTGCCTGATATATGCAGACACCATGTGAGGCCATGAGGATGAAGAGAGAAAGAGGGAGAGTGAACAAATGAGTGAAGAAAGAGAGAGGAAGGGAAAGAGAAAGAGAAGGGAGGGAGGGAGGAGGGAGG
>NW_012115043.1:4178164-4179311 GCF_000951035.1 Colobus angolensis palliatus | reverse complement strand
GAGGCGGGCAGATCACGAGGTCAAGAAATCGAGACCAGCCTGACCAATGTAGTGAAACCCTGTCTCTACTAAAAATACAAAAGTTAGCTGGGCGTCGTGGCGCACGCCTGTAATCCCAGCTACTTGGGAGGCTGGGGCAGGAGAATCGCTTGAACCTGGGAGATGGAGGTTGCAGTGAGCCAAGATGGCACCACTGCATTGCAGCCTGGGCAACAGAGCGAGACTCCCTCTCAAAAAAAAAAATTACTGTAAAATGTTATATATGTGTGTATTTATATAGATAGATGTTGACATATGTTTACTTATATATCAATATATTTATATTGATGTATATATAAAGACACATATATAGAAACATATACAGAAGCATTTGAATATTTAAATAGCAGCATAACTAGGGTGCTATGAGTCTGGTCCTGGAGCAGTCCATGGGGAGATGGCAGGCAGGCCAGGCAGGAGGAAAAGCCTAAGCAGAGCACAGAGGGGCAGATATAGCCTTCAGACAGTTAAGGATTCAAGAACAACCTAGATGGAAAAGTATTCCATTAAAAGACTGCCGTACACCAACAGGACTATTCCTGCCCTAGTGTTGGATGACAAGGCTTTTGCTTCCCAAGGCACCCCTGGCCTGGGCCTGCCTTCCTGAAACCCCAGACTGTTTCCGCAGAAAACATTCTCTCCATACGTTTAAAAAATTGGTGATTCATTCCCACAGAGGAAACTTATTTTGGCGTTTGAAAACATAAATGGGCAAAGGACGCAGGCGGCTCACACAAAAGGAAGCATGGTTAGTAAACAGACTCAAGGAAACACAGTCAACCTGGCCAGTAATCAAAGAAATGTAAATTAAAACAACTGAGGCGCACATTTCCACCTATTAAATTAACAGCCATAACAAAAAGGTTGAGATGACTATATTCCATTATAGTGAGGTCTGGGGAAAAGCGGCAGCTCTGACGTTGTTGGAGGTAGGACCAGCCCCATGATCTGCAGAGTCCGGGGCAAACTGAAAATGTAGGGCCTTTTCTTCAAAAAGCATTAAGAATTTCAGGCCGGGCGCGGTGGTTCAAGCCTGTAATCCCAGCACTTTGGGAGGCCCAGACGGGCGGATCACGAGGTCAGGAGATTGAGACCATCCTGGCTAACA
>NW_012115043.1:4170552-4177574 GCF_000951035.1 Colobus angolensis palliatus | reverse complement strand
AGAAAGAAAGAAAGAAAGAAAGAAAAAGAAAAAATTCAAGATGGCAACAGCATAGAATTAAACCAAATGCTCTTCTCTTCTAAGTCCTCACTGGAAGTCCTGTAAATGAGTGCAAGCCTGTTATGGGGAAGGCATCCCTTCCCCTAACGAAGCAGTCTCTTCACCTGAAAGAAGATGTCATCCTCTCCCACCTACATTGAGACTTTATTATCAACTGTCACTTCTCCCTTGACATTCACCCTGCTGCTCTCCACTCAGATTTTCCCATCAGCATTCAACATATGCACAAATCCTCCTTTCTGAAAAAATATATGACATCAATAACTCCTTCCTCAAGCCCTCACTCTGCCTTCTATCCTCCCACTCTGCCGTCTCAGTCACATTCTGGAAAAGCTGCATAGACACACTATCCCCATGTCCCTATTTCTCATTCATTTTTCCACCCTGTTTGTTCATCACTATGTCTTGCCAAGGTCACCATTGATTGACTTCCATTTGCTGAGGCCTCTCAGCGGCATTTGACACTAGCAACCACCCTTGCCTTCCTGTCACACTCTTCTCTTGGCTTCTGTAACATCGTGTCCTCCTGCTTTCCCTCCCACATCTCCTGCAGGCTCTTTGGCCAGCTGTCTGTATACTGACGACTCATAAGTTCATGGCTCTTACCTAAACTCTGCTCTGAGTTTCAGACACACAGTCCAGATGCCCATTTGGTGGTTCATCTTGTCTATCTCAAAGACACCTTGAATTCCTTATGTACAAAACTACCCAAATCTGGTCCTCTTCCATTGATCCTTATGTCTGTGGATGGCACCATCATTTCTCTTTCTTACACCAGGAATCATCCTTCAGATTCCCTTCTCTCCTCTCCTTCTCACTACATCTTAAGTCAAAGCCACTACCAAGTTTTGCCAATTTTACCTCCTCAATACTTCCTAAATGCTAAATTCCCTTATCCCCACCTCTATCCCCACACTCATCATCTAAGCAACTATCATCCTTCGTCTGGACCACTGAAAAGCTCTCCATTTGTACCCCCAACCTTTCTTAAGCTCCCTCCCGCTATGCAACAGCCAGAGTGTTTTGAAGCACACATCCTGTCAGTAGGACCCCGTTGCTCTCAGGATAAAGACCAAAGCTCTTCACATGGCTCACAGCCCATGCATGGTCTTGCCCCATGCTCCCCCACCCATTTGGCTCCAGCTATTGCGGTCTTCTTCTGGTTCCATGTGCTTTACCAAAAGGCATTTGCACATGCTGCTCCCTGTGTCTAGAATTTTATTCCTTTCCACCTTTTGTCTAGTTAGCTCCTAGTCATCCTTAAGCCCCAAGCACAATCACTTTTTCCTTAGGAAATCCTTCCATTAACCAACAGGCCAAAGAGGGTTCCACCATCAAATACTTTTATAGCTCCATGCCTCTCTCCTTACTAATACTTAGCATGGTTATAATTGCATCCATCTGTGCAACGACCTGATGGAGTCTGCCGCCCCAACTAAACGGCATGATCTATGAGTATGGGCTGTATGTTTTTCCTCACCATTGTAACCGTAACACTTAATCAGTGTCTGGCAAGAAGAAAGTGTTCAATAAATATTTGGTGAATGAGTGAATGGAAATCCCTTTCACAATATATTTTGAGAGCTATAGAAATTACAGCTATGGCTATGTTTTGATTCAGTAATACAGCTCCTAGAAATTTATCCCGAGGAAGTAATCCAAAAGAAAGAAAATATTGTATATATTTATATAGATATGAAAATATTAAGTACAAACTTTTTCTAATGGCAACATTTTAAAAAACACATGGATATCTAGCAATAGGAGAAATGTTGAAGTGTGGTAAATCCACAGAATAAATAACATGGTCATTAAAAATAATTGTGAAGACTAAGTAGCAATGTGAAAAACAGATTACAATATTACAATTGTTTTTCAAAAGCTGAATGCAAAATTGGATTTCTACAACTACGTAAAAATGTTTTATGCATGCAGACAAGTACCAGATGGGAACAAGGAAAAATAAATGAGTTGATTTGTCCAAAGAGTACGTTATGGTGGAATTTTCCATTTCATTTTGATTTCTCTTTGTGTAGTTATAACATTGTTTTTATATAAATGACACTTTAGTGTAATCTATACATTTTATCTAGCAATAGGTTGAATAAAACAGCAATGTTAAACTAAGAAGCCATCAAAACGTAGCTAGTTACAATTGATTCACTGCTCAGCGGAGTTACAAATGCCTAATAAATAACGTTATTTGAGAACAACCTTATTAACCACTTTTAAAATAGATCTCATAACCATATATATATATACACACACACACACACATATATATACATAAAAACCCTATGTTTATAATGTTTTATGAACATTCATGTACATGTCTCTGTGTGGACATATGTTTTTGTTTCCCTTGGGTAAATACCTAGGAATAGAATGGGTGAACTGTATAGTAGGTATATGTTTAACTTTTTAAATAACCATCAAACGGTTTTCCAAAGTGATTGTGCCATTTTACATCCCCACCAGCAGTGCATGAATGCTAGTGGGATGTAAATGTTCCACATTCTTACCAACATGTGGTATGATGGTTGGCCTTTTTAATTTTAGCCAGTCTAGTGGGTGTGTATTGTGGTTTGGATTTGTATTTTTCTAATGATTCATAATGTCAAAAATGTTTTATATTTGTATTTGATATCTGTATCTAATGTTTGGGGAAGTATTCATTCAAATCTTTTGCCCATTTTTAAATTGAGTTATTTATCTTTTAACTGTTGAGTTATAAGATATATTTACATATTCCAAATACAAGTCCTTTATTAGATATGTTTTGCGAATATTTTCTCCAGTCTGTAGTTTGCCTTTTCACTTTCTTAACATAACATGATCTTTTGGAGAGAAAATTTCAAAATATTTATGAAGCATAATTCAGCAACTCTTGCTTTTATAGCCTGTGCTTAGCCCAAGATCACTAGATTTTTTTCCTTCTGTTTACAGGAACTTTGTAGTTTTAGGTCTTACATTTGGGTTGGTGGCCCATTTAGAGTCAGGTTTTGTACTTGGTGTGAAATAAGGGTCAAGGCCCACATTTTTGCATATGGATATCCAATTGTTCCAACACTGTTTAGTGGAAATATTAACCTTTCCTCATTGAACTGCCTTAACATCTTCGTCAAAAATCAATCAACCTGGGGAACGAATAATTTTTTCAACAAATGGTGCTGGAACAACTAGATAGCCATGTGCCAAAGAATGAAGTTTAAACCCTACCTCATACCATATACAATAATAAACTCAAAATGGAGCAGAAACCTCTAAGTACATGCTAAAACTACAAAACTCTTAGAAGACAACACAGCAGTAAATCATTACCTTGAGCTAGACCATAGTTTCTTAAATATAAAAATTAAAGCACAAGCAACAAAAGAAAAAGTAGATAAACTGAACCATATCAAAATTTAATTGTTTTGCAAATATTAATAATACATCAAAAAAAGTGAAAAGCAATAGCAAAGACATGGAATCAACCTCAAAGTTCATCAATGGCAGATTGGTTAAAGAAAATGTGGTACATATACACCGTGAAATACTATGCAGCCATAAAAAAGAACAAGATCATGTCTTTTGCAGGAAGATGGATAGAGATGAAGTCCATTCCCCTTAGCAAACTAACATAGGAACAGAAAACCAAATTCTGCATGTTCTCACTTGTAAGTGGGAGCTAAATGATGAGAACACATAGACACAAAGAGGGGTACAGTGGACACTGGAGCCTATTTGAGGGTTGAGGGTGGGAGAAGGGAGAAGATCAGAAAAAAATAACTATTGGGTACTAGGCCTAATACCCGAGTGGTGAAATAATCTGTGCAACAAACCCCCATGACACGAATTTACCTATATAACAAACCTGCACATGTACCCCGAACCTAAAATAGAAGTGTAAAATATTTTTAAAATAATCAAAATAATATTTTTTAAAAAGTGAAAAGACAATCCACAGAATGGGAGGAAACATTTCATCACATATCTGATAAGGAACTCATATCCAGAATACATTTTTAAAAAAACCAATCTCTCACAACCCAATAATAAACAGACAAATAGCCCAATTTAAAAACAGGCAAAGGCTTTGTAGACGTTTCTCCAAAGAAGGTTCTACAAATAGCCATGAATAACATGAAAAAGTGCTCAGCATCATTACTCATTAGGGAAATGCAAACCAAAGCCACAGTTAGGTACCGCTCCACACCCAGTAAGATGACTACGATTAAAAAAAAATGGATAATAACCAGTGTTGGTGAGGATGTGGAGAAAGTGGAACTCTCATCCATTGCCTGTGGGACTGTAAAATGGTGCAGCTGCTTTGGGAAACAGTTGGGTAGTTCTTTAAAAATTAAATATACAGTTACATATGACTCAGCAATCCTACTCCTATCTACCTGAGAGAAATAAAAACATATGTCCACACAAAAATCTACACATGAATAGTCATAGATGTATTATTCATAATAGCCAAAAAGGGGAAACAACCCAAATGCCCACCAATGATGAATGAATGAACATAATGTGATATATTCATGCAATGGTACATTATCAATCAAATGGAAGAAAATATGGATACATATACAACATGGTTGATCCTTAATACATTACGCTAAGTGAAAGAAGTCTACATATTATATGATTATATTTTTTAAAATGTCCATTTATATCAAAAATATTAGGCAGAATGGGCAAATATATGAGACAGAAAGTAGACTAGTGATTGCTTAGGGCTAAGGGTTGAGTGTTGGTGGAGGAAAACGAGGAATGACAGCTAATGAATATGGGTTTTGTTCTTAGGGTAGATGAAAATATTCTATAATTAGATTTGTTGATGACTGCACAACACTGTGAATATATTAAAACCATTGACTTTAAATGGGTGAATTACGTGAAATACGTGATCACGTGAAATACGTGAATTACGTGAGTTTTGACTTTAAATGGGTGAATTATGTGATGTGAATTATGTATCAAAAAGAATGTTAAAAAACCAATTGATCATGTACATGTGGATCTATTTCTGAATTCTCTTCTGTTCCATTGAGTGATTGGTCTTTTTTTTTTCCCCCCAAGCCAAACTATATCCAGCTTTATTAAAGATATTTTCCATAAACAATCGTAGTATTTCAGGCAGGACATGGGCAGACAACTGTTAATAGCATATGACAACTTTCAAACTCCCTTCTTCGATGGACTACCAAAAATCAGAAAGCCACTGTAAAACCCAGGGAAGTCTTCACCTGATGCTCTGAACAGGGAAAGTTTAGAGTGAGGTTGATATTTCACATTTAGCATGTTGTTTAACAACTTTTCACAAGCTGACCCTGACCTTCAGGAAATGAAATAAAAATGGCAGAATTTATCTGAAGATCCACAATCTAGAAATGGAACCACTGCTTTTTCAAGGGGTTCCATCTTAGTGGCATCACTGGAAAGTCCAGATTGCCTGACACACCAGTAGCCAGTTATTGAGGGTCAGGTCCCAACAGGTGTCTGGGCTTAAGGGAGTTAAGTCTATGCTGAAAGGTGGAAAGGGAGAAGAGGACATAAAAACGAATTTGTTTTTCCATCCCACAAGGCTTTTGTGCCAAGGGGCCTTGGGTGTCTAAGTCAGGGAATCCCCTCTCCTGGGAGCCAAGAGCAAATCTCCCAAAACTAGAAGGGAAAGGGGTTTTCCCCACATCAATCCAACTTCGGAGACATTCTATTAGTGACATATGCCCCTTCCCCAAAAACCACAATGAAGTGTTCTGTGTGCTAAAAACATAGCTTAAAAAAAAGGTAAAACAAAATTCTACATTTTTGTAAAACTTGACAAAAAATAGCATTTCCGACTATACAGTCACCAGAAGTACACAGTTATCAAAAATGAATGCACTTCACTTGGCATCTGCAGCACCTTCAGCTTTCTGTGTCCGGTCCATTTTCTGCAGGGTTATTCTGTGTCCGGTCCATTTTCTGCAGGATTATTCTGTGTCCGGTCCATTTTCTGCAGGATTATTCTGTGTCCGGTCCATTTTCTGCAGGATTATTCTGTGTCTGGTCCATTTTCTGCAGGGTTATTCTGTGTCCGGTCCATTTTCTGCGGGGTTATTCACCTCCTTGCCAGCCTCAGTTTTTCCCTTTTCCATTTTGGGTACCTTCTCTCCCTTCTTTGCGGAGGCCTTTTTAGGTTTGGGCTCCTGCTTTGGAGGAGCAGGTTTAGTAGAAAACCTTGTGGATCCTCTCTGTGGTTCGTCCTTCACCTTGGCTCTATCTCCTTTAGCATCACGTTCAGCCTTTCTCTAGGGCACGGTGGTGGCGGCAATGGCGGCGGGACGTAGGCGCTGGACGCCTGATGCAGCAGCGCAGGGGCTTTGGTTGGCTTGGGGATCATTCTCGCTTCTCCTTCACTCTGCTCCGATTTGTCTATCTTGACACAGATACCACGCTATCTTGATCACTGGAGCTTTATAGATTTGGAAATTTGTGCAATTTCAACAACTTTCTTCTTTTACAAAATTGTCTGGGCTGTCATACGTCATTTTTAGAATCAGTTTGTTATTTGTACAAAAAACAGCATGCTGGTTTTTTTATTGGGATAGTACTGAGTCTGTAGATCAATTTTAACAGAATTAACACCTGAATATTACTGAGTCATCTGATCCATGGAGATATATATCTCATCACTTATTTAGGTCATCTTTGATTTCTCTTAGCAATATTTTCAGTGCATGGGTCTTACACATCTTTTGCCACATTTGTCCCCAGGTATTTCATATTTGTGATGACCCACAAAGTTTTAAAAGAAATATATTGGCAGAAATACTGCTAGATTAGACCTAAAGGGACAGAGATAGTACAAAATGAACAGAGGTTCTTTGAACCCCTCAAATTCTACTGGCAGGGAGCAGACTGAGAAAGCTGCTCAGTTGCGAACATGTGCAACTTTTTATTTAAGACTATTTTGGGTTTTTTAAAATTTCAAT
>NW_012115043.1:4166667-4169722 GCF_000951035.1 Colobus angolensis palliatus | reverse complement strand
TTTATTGCACTGGCTAGAACTCCCACTAGAATGTTGGGTTAAAGTGGTGAGAGTACACATCACTGTCTTATTCTAGGTGTCAGGTGAAAGCATTCAGCATCTTACTGTTGTGGTAGACAACCTCCAAGATGGTACTGATGATCTTCATCTGCTGGTGTTCATATCCTTGTTAGTCCCTGTGTGTCTGCATTGGTTTGTATGACCAATAGAATAAAGAAGAAGCGATCGTGTGTGAACGCAGAGACTAGATCAGAAAAGGCACTGTTACTTCCCTCTATTTAGAATAGTTTGTTTGGAGGGAAGCCAGCTGTTATGCCAAGCAGCCCTCTGGAGTCTCTGGTGACAAGGAACTGTGGTCTCCTGACAATAGTCAGTGAGGAACTGAGCCTCTGGCCAACAGCCACATGAAAGACACCATATTAGAGACGAATCCTCCATCCCCAGTCAAATCGTAACTGCAGTCCTGGCCGGCAACTTGGCTACAACCTATGGAAGGCCCTAAGCCAGAACCATCCAGGTTCCTGGCCCTCAGAAACTGCAAGGAGGTTAAAAAAAAAAAAAAGTGTAAGCTGCTAAGTTTTAGGTAATTCTTTATAAAGCAACAGATAACTAATAAAGACTTTGGTATTTAGAAGTGGGAGGCTGCCATAATAAAATCTTAAAATTTAGGAATGGTTTTGGAACTGAGCAATTGGTAGGAGCTGGAAGGACATTGAAGAGACTGCTGGTGAGGACTTAAAAGTAAATGAGGAGTGTGTTATTGGAAACTGGAGGAAGGAAGTTTCTTATTATGTAGTTACTATGTAATTCTCATTATGTATTCTTATTATGTAGTTAGCAACACTGTCAGCTGTGGTTATGGGGAAACTAGAAAATGTCACCAGTCAACTAGGTAATTGGGCTACGGACTATTAGCCAACACTGTTGAGGGTACTGCCTCATAGCTTGTTGCTTATCGTAAAATGCCAGAGGAAAGACTGTTTGGTTTTTTGTTTGTTTGTTTGTTTTTAAAAAGGAGCTGGGCACAGTGGCTCACACCTGTAACCCCAGCGTTTTGGGAGGCTGCGGTGAGCAGATCACTAGAGCTCAGGAGTTTGAGACCAGCCTGGCAAAACCTCATCTCTACAAAAGATACAAAATTTAGCTAGATGTGGTGGTGCACGCCTGTAGTCCCAACTACTCAGGTTTAGGTGGGAGGATCACTTGCGCCCAGGAGATTGAGGTTGCGGTGAGCTATGTTCATGCAACTGCACTCCAGCCTGAGTGACAGAGCAAGACCTTGTCTCAAAAAGAAAAAAAAGAGAGCTAGGACTTACTATTTACGAAGATTCCCACCTCTCTAGATAGCAAACAATGCTAAAATTAAGAAATAGCCTCTGGGTAAATATTAAACTCAGGGGCCTCTCAGGAAATTGTGTTCTTAGGATGAGGTTGAGGGAGGAGGGTGACTGTGAAGTCGTTTGTTAAATCCTAAGAAAGATTCAAAAGTCAGTGTTTCACAGTACGTTTCAGTCACACTGCAATTCTGAAGATTTCATGACGTGACTCACTAGAAATGAATCGCTAAGTGGGACAAGATTCCAGAGCCAAATAGCTAGATGAGAAAGAGGACACCGAGAGGGATGTCTGGAACAGGTAATCATTTCCAGGAACTGCCAAGAGAGTAGAGGTTGTGTCTACGAACATGGCTCAGGTTCGAATCCCAGTTCTGCTGCTTATTGGCTATGTGACCTTGGGCAAGACACTTTATTCCTCGGTTTCCTTAGCAGTAAAATGCACATTAAAGTACTTACTTTTGAGCGTTGTCAGTGAAGGTTAAATAGTTTAATATACATAAGCACTCAGAACAATGCCTGACATCTAGGTTATAGTAAACAAGTAATAGTTGTCATCATTATTTAGGAAGGTGAAGTGAAAAAACCTACATTTCTCATAGCGAAGCTGGATGTGGCCCAGCTGTTAGAATTTGAGCAACAAAAGGAATTATGGTCTCTTGTGTTGTCACAGGCTATGGAGGCTCTCAGAAGCCATCAAAATAGAGCAGTCAACCAAGGGACAAATGTGAGACCAGGTCCCAGAGGTTTAATTTGCATCTGGCAGTTGAGTGACACAAAGAGCTGAGAAGTGAAAAGGAGAAATTGCTACGGTCTGAGAACACTTAGAGTCAACTGTAGCTGGAAGGGGTTTTTTCTTTTTCTTTTGTTTGTTTGTTTGTTTTGGAGATGGAGTCTCACTCTGTCACCCAGGCTGGAGTGCAGTGGTGTGATCTCAGCTCACGGCAACATCTGCCTCCTGGGTTCAAGCGATTCTCCTGCCTCAGCCTCCTCAGTAGCTGGGATTACAGGCATGCGCCACTACGCCTGACTAATTTTTGTATTTTTAGTAAAGACAGGGGTTTCACCATGTTGACCAGACTGACCTCGAACTTCTGACCTCAGGTGATTCATCCACCTCAGCCTCCTAAAGTGCTGGGATTACAGGCTTGAGCCACTGTGCCCGGCCCGGAAGGGGTTTTTATATGAGCATGTCCAATACGATCATTTCTGTCAGAGAAAGGAGTTTAGAGGGGAAGTGATTCCACTAACGGTGGCATAGCTGGGCCTGGCGCTGAGGAGTCCATGGTCTCCTGGTGCCTGCAGCACTGAAGTGGGCATCAGCACCCGCGTTCCTCTGTGATAACCAGCCTGGGCAAGGCCTGCTCAAAAATGGCTGGTACTTACTGTCAGAGAAGAGCTGAGATAATAACAAATGCTAATATAATTTTCTATACCTTTAGCTTGCATTTATCAAGCACTTACTATGTACTAAGTCACAATCGTGTTAGAATAAACCATTTGGGGCCTATAAAAATGACAATTTCACCAGGCGCCGTAGCTCATGCCTGTAATCCCAGCACTTTGGGAGGCTGAGGCGGGTGGATCACCTGAGGTCGGGAGTTTCAGACCAGCCTGACCAACATGGAGAAACCCTGTCTCTACTGAAAATACAAAATTAGCCAGGCGTGGTGACACATGCCTGTAATTCCAACTACTCGGGAGGCTGAGGCAGGAGAATC
>NW_012115043.1:4158163-4166237 GCF_000951035.1 Colobus angolensis palliatus | reverse complement strand
AAAAAAAAAAAAAAAAGAGAGAGTTTCATATAGGTCAACCTAATATTTTACTTCATTTAATCATGATAAAACTCTATGTGGTATATACTATAATTATCTCCATTTTACAAATGGAGAGACTGAGACACAGAGAAGTTAAGTGACTTACCCAAGGTCACACAGCTGGTAAGTGGTGGAAATATTTTATCAATCCAGGAGGTCTGACTGTACAGCCCATACTCGCAAACCCCTTCTTTATACACTGAGGTGGCTGTGCCCACAGTCTTAAGGGGCTGGCCTTGGCACCTGTCCCCTACCCCAGCCCTCAAAGCCTGGTAACCAGCTTTCCTCAGGGACTTAGATCAGCCCTAACCCTCCTGGAGCCTTGTCAGAAAGAACACGCGCTAGATCAGCCCTGTGATCTCTTGCTGGCTGGGCTGCAAGACCATGGAACGACTCGTGCGCATCATGCGTTGTGGTGGAGACAATGCGTTTCTCCAAACACAAGCCACCGGAATAACAAACACTGCTGGCTTCCACAGCACCGAAGTCTAAATATTGAAGCGGAGCATCCGTGCCTCGCCACGTGTGGTAATATTCCAGTGGGAAAAAGCCGGCAGCTGCTATTGTCTGGATTCCCCAGAGGGAAGATCTGAGGCTGTTTCTCTGGTCTTGTGAGACTTCTGCCGCCTCTCCCAAGGTCCCAGCCTGAAAGAGGGATTGTCTGATGTCAGACAAACTTGGGGACCCCAAACATCCCCCTGTGATCCGCACTGGTTTATAGCAAAACAAGCAAATAATGACAATGTGGAGAGTTTTCCTAAAACAAAATGTATTCCATTTAAAGAGTCCTATTCATGATGCACAGCTTCCTTCTCACAGTGGCCCCTGTGCTCTGGGTCAGCTCCATTCCCCTCTCTGTCCTTAGCAGCTTCCTCTTCTGACACACACTCTCTGCATTGCACAAGGCCCTTCGCCAGCCCTGACTCTACTTCATGACTTTTCAGTCTCAATTTCCATTGCTCACGGCCTCATTCTCTCCATATTTCTTTGCTCGTATTCTCTTGAGAGAATCTGACTGGCCTAATATGCCTCTTTTTAAAATTTTTTCATATTTTATAGAGTTAGGGTCTTGCTAGTTTGCCCAGGCTGGTCTCAAACTCCTCGCCTCAAGCAATCCTCCCAGGTAGGCCTCCCAAAGTGCTGGGGTTACAGGTGTGAGCCACTATACCCAGCCCTAGTTTGCCTCTTTTAACATCAGGCCATATTATATGTTGTTGGCCAGCCAATCAACCACCTGCCTTGGGGCCAGGTGGCTGTGATGGTCCAATAAGCTGTCAGGGTCATATGGCCCTAAACAGGGTTCCCTTTTGCAGCAGGTAGTGGCAGCAGGCCAGTTCCCCTTAGAAGGGATGTAAAAGGCAAGTGCTATCATGGACATGGCTGGTACAAAAGTCCAGTTCTAAGGTTTTGTGCCAACACTGTATTGGTACTTCTCAGCCCAGGAAGGTCAGAGTCGTGGCTCAGGAAGATCCACCCAAGACACACGAGGGATACCAGAGCACTGGGCTCTGTGGGGAGAGGCAGCCAAGCGTCAGACACATTCTAAATGGACAGGATTCAGCCCACGGGGGTGGTTGCTGAGTCAGAGAAGAAGACACAGATTTACACATGTCTAGGAAGAAATCAGGAAGCCTTGGTGAATAATAGATCGATGGTGGCATTGTTCACGGAGAAAAAGGACAGGAGAAGAGCAGATTTTGGGAGATGAAGAAGACGTGGGCGTTCCCTTCTGGCATGAGATATGAGACATTCTACTACATTTACCATCAGAAAGTAGGTTGTTCAAATGCCAACTTTAGGAAAGAAGTAGGGGTTGGAAGGACAGATGTGACAGATGTGGGTGGAAGAAACCAGGGAGTAGGTGATGTCGCCCTGGGAGAAGTGGAGCATGTGACCGACAGCAAGTGAATGAATGACCTGGTCAAGACTTGGGACTTGCTCATGTTTCATTCCTCCCCAGGTGACAAGCACTCACCGAGACCCTGCTCTCAGATAAGGCAGAGTGGTGAATGGAAATAATAAGGATATGGGCTCTAAACACAATGCCAAGTTCAATGGTGGACTCTGAAATGTACTAGCAATTTGCCTTTGGGCTTTGTCCTTAACCTCTTGTAGTCTTAGATTCCTCATCTCAAAACGGGTGTAATGATATGTACCTCATCAGGCTGTAGTGAGGATTTAAAAAGGTAGCAAGAGTAGAGTTCCAAGCAGCGGATTTGGTGTGTGTAGTAGGCATTTAACAGAACTTACAGGGCTGGGCACGGTGGCTTAGCCCTGTAATTCCAGCACTTTGGGAGGCCGAGGCAGGCGGATCACCTTAGGTTGGGAGTTTATGACAAGCCTGACCAACATGGAGAAACCCCATCTCTACTGAAAATACAAAATTAGCCAGGTGTGGTGGTGCATGCCTGTAATCCCAGCTACTCGGGAAGCTAAGGCAGGAGCATCGCTTGAACCCAGGAGGCAGAGGTTGCAGTGAGTTGAGATCATGCCATTGCACTCCAGCCTGGAAAACAAGAGCAAAAACTCCATCTCAAAAACAAAACAAAACAAAAAAAACCGAACTTACAGACTCCTACCTCCTGCTGAACGCAGCTGTGAAATACTCACAGCATTCTGGTAAAGAGCAGAACAGAGATTCTGGGGATGCCATACCCCTAGCCAATGGCCTCTCCACAGGACCCACTGACTGTGTCAATAATCTCATCTGGAGATAAGGTCAGGAGTCTATATCTGAGGCCTGGGCCAAATAGTCCTCCTGCTCCCCACCTACATCCCTCGTATGTGCCCTCTGTGCCAGGCCATGCCCATTCATGTGGGCTCACTCCCCAGTGGGGGCCTCCCTCTTGCAGGACTCTCTCAGGCCCCTCAAATCTGCATATCCCTGGCCCCATCCTCCCCCTGCCTGCTGCTACCCAGGTACTGGCCACTCTCCAAGGAGAGTATCCAGTTTCCAAGTCTTCCAAACTTCCCATGAGCCAAGAGTTACCATTCTGATGCGTATACTAGTGTCATGCAGATAGAAGCCACAGAGGAAAATGTATTCCCTTTAGTTAACGTCAAACATTGAACACTTGAACATTAGTTTACTTCATGTCATAAGATTTCTTCAAAGAAGTTGATAGAACTCAATTGAGAGAAATAAATGAAGATGAAAATAAGAGGAGGGTATGCCCATTCCAGCCTAGAAGACTAGAAATAGCAAAGGCAATAATTTACCTTAGATTTCTGTATAGATTTATTTATTTATTCATTTATTTTGTTAGTATTGTTTTTTGAAGTGGAGTTCTGCTCTTGTTGCCCAGGCTGGAGTGCAATGGCACAATTTCAGCTCACTGCAACCTATGCCTCCCGGGTTCAAGCTATTCTCTTGCCTCAGCCTCCCAAGTAGCTAGGATTACAGGCATGCACCACCACACCTGGCTAATTATGTATTTTTAGTAGAGACAGGGTTTCACCATGTTGGTCAGTCTGGTCTTGAACTCCTGACCTCAGGTGATCCACCCGCCTCAGCCTCCTGAAGTGCTGGGATTACAGACATCAGCCATGGCTGCCAGCCAGATTTAATGTACTACCTATCAAAGCCCCTAAAGGATACTTTATGAGACCTTGATTAAATGAATAGTGATGTCATTACCGGATTAAATGGTTAAAAAGACTAAAGCTTCTCTTGAAAGGGTATGATAGTAAATTTAGCCTACCAGATTTCATAACATATTACAAAGTGACAATTATCCAAACTATATGGTAGCAATAGGGGAAAAATGATCAGTGGAAAAGATTAGACAATCCAAAATTAATCCAATATAAAGTAAAACTAAAAATAGTTCAACAATCCAGTGAGGAAAATAATTATCATATCATAAATGATTTCGAGAGAATTATAATGCAGAGAAGAGTTACTTACAGTTTGTACCATTTTCTGCAATAAATTGCATGAGATTATGTGCCTGTCTGAAAAACAAACTGTAAAAAAGACTTGAACATGCAATACCACATTGATCATATTGGAAGAAAATCCATAATCAGAGACAAAAAAGTTCAATTAAAAAATAGGAAACTTTTGTTGAATAAAATATAGGACAGTCGCAAGAGGAAAATAACAGCCTGAAAGAAATCACAAACCAGCAATACACCTACAATTTATTAATTTTTGCTTTTTTACAAAAAACTAAAATCAGTGCCCAGATTCCACTCTGTAAGCAACAAAGGAGGTGAACAGACAGTTTATACAGGAAGCACAGATGGTAAATCAAAACATGAAAAAGTACATAGCTCTACCAGAAACGAGAGGAATGCAAACACACGAGCTCTGGGTATCAGTGCATGCTTACCAAACTAGGGAAAAAAAATGGGGCTGTGGGAAACAGGCAAGAGCCTCTATAGAGAGGCTCAGGGCTGACCTGCAGCCAGACGGCTGCATTAAACACGGGCTACACCGTGTGCCACTTCTGAGACCCTGGGCGACTTATCTCTCTGTGCCTTGACTTCCTCACCAGTCAAATGAGGTATAAATGAGTTGATACATATAAAGTGCTTGGACGAGTGCTTAGCATTTAGTCAGTACTCTATAAGTGCTAGCTATTATTAATATTTGTGTGGGGTGGTGATTTTCTCTCAACTGAAGTAACAGGGCATGGACTTTGGAGCCAGAAAGATCGTTCTTTCAACAAACATTTATCAAATGCCAGATCCAGGTGCAAATCCCAGTTCCATTAATTACTAGTAATGTCACCTTGTGAAAATTGCTTAGAAATCCTGAATCTCAGTTTCCTCCATCAGTAAAACTGAATCATAAAATCTACTGCCTAGTGCTGTTTGAAGTGTAATGAGATACTACATATAAAGTCCTAGGATGGGACATGTAGACATCCTTAATACATATTAGATTCTTCACTCCTCCTCCTAGAACATCAGGTGTCCAGCCCAGATCTGTGATCACACAATTTGCCCTCCACTGCCTGCCAGCTCAACCTAGCTAAGATCTTTAGAGGCCCTAACCCCTGAAGGCCCATTATGCCATCTACCTCCAACACATGTAAATCAAAAGAAAAACATCACCAATTCATAAAATAAATGCTGGTGCTTTTGCTTGTTGTCATTGTTGTTTGTTTTTTGAGACAGAGTCTTACTCTGTCACCCAGGCTGGAGTGCAGTGGTGCAAGCTCGGCTCACTGCAACCTCCACCTCCTAGGTTCAAGCGATTCTCCTGTCTCGGCCTCCCCAGTAGCTGGGATTACAGGCACCTGCCACTACGCCTGGCTAACTTTTTGTATTTTTAGTAGAGACAAGGTTTCACCATGTTGGCTAGGCTGGTCTCAAACTCCTGACCTCAAGTGATCTGCCTTCCTTGGCCTCCCAAAGTGCTGGGATTATAGGCGTAAACTACCGTGCCTGACCTAAATGTTGGTGTTTTGATGTGCCATGCAACATGTGCTGAAATACGTTGTTTATTTCTGTATTATCTTTCTCCCTCTTGCTTACTTCTTTTGGTCTGCCTGTTTGCTGCTGACTTTTTGCAGGTGGCTAAGCCAGCCCAGTGGGTCATCCCTTCCGCTACCAAATCACCCCCATGACATACAGGCCACATCAACTTCAGATTTCTCCCTCCCCAGGGGAATTTACATGTTAGGTGGTGGGGAACAAGAGCTCCTGGGGGCCAAAAACCTGACATAGAATGGGCACTCAGTAAATATTTGTGGAATGAAGGGGTGAATGGATACACGAATGTTTCTGAACAGTGGAATTTGAGCTGCCATGGGAGGCAGAGGGGAAAAAGAGCAATGCTATTTTTGGTATCTTTTAAAATCCCCATTTCTCTTTAATGGAGAGACAAAGTAACCAGAACTCTTCAAATCACACTAGGTAAATGCAAGGCTGATATTTAACAGGTTGAGTGGCACAGATACTGACCAATCAGAACAGACCTGGAGAGCCACGCTGGACTCAGCACAACCCCTTTGCTTGTGGGTAATGGAAGCCCAGGGTTTCTGAAGGCAGAGGCTACAGAGGAGGGGACACTTGGGGCTCGAGGCAGGTGCTAGTCATCAACTGGTATGAAAACATTTCAGTACTCAAACAGCAAGCACAGCAGTGTCACACACATGACGAATAAACATCAGCTTGGGCTAGGTAGCTGCATGACAATCAAGAAACTTCTGCCACTTCCCTCCCTAGGCCCCAATTTCTCATCTACAAAACAATAAAACTTACTAATCTTCAGGTTCACTCTAGTTCTTACTACCTATGATTTCAATATAATAATAAGGAGAACAATTTATAAAAGCCAGCCTGGTATGGCAAAAAAAGCACATGTTCTGAAGCTGGTAGACCCAGTTCAAACTCCAACTGTTACTTACTGTGAGGCTTGGGTCCAAATCAATTAACTTCTCAGAACCTCCACTTTTCATTCATTCAACAAACATTTATGGAGCCCTTTTTATGTACCAGGTCCTAAGGACACTTTTGTGAACAAGACCTAGTTCCTTGCCATCATGGAACTCGCTATTCTACCAAGGACTCTTTGGATGCAAGTGACAGAAACTGGCTCAAGCTAGCTTAGGCAAAACCAGAATGCATCATAAAAATGTAGCAAGTCTGGGGGCACCCAGGATGGAAAGCAACTAGACCTTGCCTAGAACCCGGACAGGAAGGCCACCAGCCTCTCTGTCACCCTCAGCTACCTGCTGCATTACTCTCTTCTCCCCCTCAGTTCTGATGAGCCTCAGTTAATATGACATCTCAATCGTATATTCTCCACAAAGAATCCCAGCACTTGGCTGGGCACGGTGGCTCACGCCTGTAATCCCAGCACTTTGGGAGGCTGAGGCGGGTGGTCACCTGAGGTCAGGAGTTTGAGACCAGCCTGACCAACATGGCAAAACCCCGTCTCTACTAAAATTACAAAAAGTAGCTGGGTGTGGTGGCTACTCTGCACCCAGGATCCTCCACACACACACTCTGCCTCCCTGGAATCTCTTGAACCCAGGAGGCAGAGGTTGCAGTGAGCCCAGATCGCACCACAGCACTCCAGCCTGGGTGATAGAGTGAGACTCCAACTCAAAAAAAAAGAATCCCAGCACTTTGGGAAACCAAGGCGGGTGGATCACTTGAGGTCAGGAGTTTGAGACTGGTCTGGCCAACATGGCAAAACCCTGTCTCTACTGAAAATACAAAAATTAGCCGGGCGTGGTGGTGCACTCCTGTAGGCCCAGCTACTAGGGAGGCTGAGGCAGAAGAATTGCTTGAACCCGGGAGGCGGGGTTGCAGTGAGCCGCACTCCAGCCTGGGTGCAGAGTGAGATTCCATCTCAATAAATAAATTTTCCACAAAGAGAACCTGATTGGCCCAGCTTAAGCCACATGCCCACTCCTAATCCAATCACCTATGACCATCACGCGGGACCACAAGGTACAAACATGGCCTCAGAGACTCACCCATGTGGATGGGGGAGGGGTCCAAATCCCCAAAAAAGGGAGGCTTGTAGATCCTGGTGTCCACTTCACAGCCTCATAGGGTGGATGTAAAGATGAAATGAAATTCCATGTAAAGTGACTGGCACAGAGCCTGGCAGACATAGCTGCAGCACTGTGCCTCTGTGCCTTGCTGGTAATTGGTGCTTGACTGAAACATGTGCTGAATGGGGGAGCAGTATTATTAACAATGATACCTTTCACATATTCACCAACTTTATGTCCTTTCTGTTAGTTACTTCCTCTGTTGCCTGGATCACGAGCCCCACCTTGCTGAGTGGACTTAAACAAGTTAGTTGGGCACATGTGGCACCCAAGCTGGGTGGCATCCACAAGGTGGGTGCCTGATGTGCTGAATGAATGAATGAGTGAATGTTCTTCCACTCAGCCCTCAGTGCTCTGCTGAGGCAGGATGGGTGGCTGGAAAAATGGGGTCTTTGAAATTTGTCTCCTTTTCACCCAGACCTTTGTTAGAAGATCTTTTTCCCCCTTTGTTTAGTAACCGAAGAACCAAGAACTCAGGAAGAGATCAAGGACTGGGTTCAAGTCCTCCCACCGCC
>NW_012115043.1:4156651-4158113 GCF_000951035.1 Colobus angolensis palliatus | reverse complement strand
TCCCCTCCCTCCCCACCTAATTTGATGACTATCTTTGAGATACTGAGCTATCCTCTCTGGACTTGGTTTCTCCACTGCCAAATGGATATGGGCGCACTGATGATGCCTGCTTGGCTTTACATGTTTGGGAGGATTGGCTAAAGTCAGAGGTGGGAAAGGACTTTGACAAGGCCTGGCCTC
Source organism: Colobus angolensis palliatus (assembly GCF_000951035.1). NCBI lineage: Eukaryota > Metazoa > Chordata > Mammalia > Primates > Cercopithecidae > Colobus > Colobus angolensis. Next base: position 4,157,933 of record NW_012115043.1, on the reverse strand, counting down.
AGCCCTTCCCTACCACCATCCACAGGGGAATCTTGGGTCTCTCTGACCAGGCCCCTGCAGCCTGGCGGGAAGAGATCTCCAGGCCTTCCGCCCAGCTGCTCCGTGCCCTTGGGAGCCCCTCCGTCGCCAGCCCACGACCAACCGATGACTTTACCGGCTGTGTGGTTGAAACCCGAGCTCTCTTGCTAGGGCTTGAACAGGAAGTTTTTTCCTGTGGTGGAAGCTTTTGTTCTCCAAGTCGAATTTCCCTCAGCTGACGTCAGCCCATCAAACCTGCAGGGGGGCTGAGGGAGGGCTGCCTTGCAGGACAGACGGTGCAGGGCTTCAGGCACCGATGGCTGTCTCCACCTTCCTCTTCTTCCTGCATTAGCCCATTGTGGCCTGGGGTCAGCTCCTTGTCCATTGGCTCCAAAGGAAAGACAGGGGGAGCTCATTCATTCTGAGCGGGGTTAGAAAGGTGGGTGGAATATGGTTTCTAATTTTGGTCCAGTCACTTACTGTTAGCTGAGTGACTTGGGCTGCTTAACCTCACTGGGACACAGTTTCCTCATCTGTAAAATAGGAATAATAGTTCCTCATACCTCCTATTAGTGGGTATCAAATGTAAAGCATTAAAAACTGCCTGGTACATAGTAAATGCTCAGTGAATATGAGCATTAATTTTTGTCCTTATTATCTCTCCGGTGAAGAGAAAATTAGATGTTGTGTGTGAGGTACCTACAGAGGGGTCCAGTTCAAAGACAGCGGCAGAAAAAATCCCTTTACTAAGGGAAGATCACGCTTTTCTGCTGTAGGAATCCGGCTGTGCTTTCCCTCCCAGGAGCATAAGGTTTCACAAAGATGACTCTGTTTGTTAAGACTCCATAACAAAGTACCACAAACTGAGTAGTTTAAAAAACAGAAATGCATCCTTTCATAGTTCTGGAGGCTAAAAGTGTGAAATTAAGGTATCCAGCAGGGTTTGTTCCTTTCGAGGGCTGTGAGGGAAGGATCTGTCCAGGTCTCTCTTTTTGGCTTGTAGATGGCCATGTTTTCCCTCACACCATCTTCCTTCCTTCTATGTGTATCTCTGTGTCCAAATCTCCTCTTCTTTTTTTATTGCGGGGGGCTGGTGGGGAAGGGCAGGGTCTCACTGCATCACCCAGGCTGGAGTGCAGAGGTGCGATAACGGCTCACTGCAACATCAAACTCTAGGGCTCAGGTGATCCTCCTGTCTCAGACTCCTGAGTATCTGGGACCACAAGCACATGCCACCACACCTGGCTAATTTGTTTTTTTTTTT
>NW_012115043.1:4145641-4156221 GCF_000951035.1 Colobus angolensis palliatus | reverse complement strand
AGTAGCTGGGATTACCGGCATGTGCCACCATGCCTGACTGATTTTGTATTTTTAGTAAAGACGGGGTTTCTCCATGTTGGTCAGGCTGGTCTCGAACTCCCGACCTCAGGTGACCTGCCTGCCTCAGCCTCCCAAAATGCTGGGATTACAGGTGTGAGCCACCACGCCCGGCCTCCACTTCTTAGAAGGACATCAGTGTTGTTGGATTAGGGCCCACCCGAATGGCCTCATTTTGATTTGGTTACCTCTGCGCAGGCCCTGTATCCAAATGATGTCACATACTGAGGGTTAAGACTTCAACATAGGAATTTCGGAGGGACTCAACTCAACCCATAGCAATGACCTCGGGGAAGGACAGTGCTTAACTGGAAGGTGGATTTCAAGTCTTAACACCAGAATAGAGAAGGTAATTTGGAGGAGAAAGGCCTCCTTGAGGCCTGTCAAATTCTCCCTGGAGCATGGCTATTTACATAAATATGATAGTGTCACGTTTTTAACGCATCAGAACCTATTTATGGGACCCAAATATTTAAATTACTTATTTTCCACTCTAAACCTCTGCTCCCCATTCCTAATTTCATCTGCCAATATCAAACATGAACTCTGAGATTCCCCAGTAAAACTATGCCGTCCTCAATTCCTTGGCAATGGAGTTGCAAAGAAGGAGCAATGGATAGGGAGTTGATGGAGCTAGACCCACGCACTTGCTGTGTGATCTTGGCCATGTGACCGCTTCTCTGGGCCTCAGTCTCAACTGTAGTTTGTGTGATTGCGTATGTGTGTATGCATAGGTGTAAGAAAGGTGGAGGGATGGGCTGGGTGTGGTGGCTCACGCCTGTAATCCCAGCATTTTGGGAGGCCAAGGCAGGCAGATCACGAGGTCAGGAGTTTGAGACCAGCCTAGCCAATATGTTGAAACCTCATCTCTACTAAAAATACTAAAATTAGCCAGGCGTGGTGGTGTGCCTCTGTAGTCACAGCTACTCAGGAGGCTGAGGCAAGAGAATCCCTTGAACCCGGGAGGTGGAGATTGCAGTAAGCCGAGATCGCACCACTGCACTCCAGCCTGAGCGACAGAGCAAGACTCCTTCAAACAAAACAAAACAAAACAAAGCAAAAAAAAACCAAAATAAAAAAGAAAGCAAGAAAGGAAGGAAGGGAGGAAAGGGGTGTGGGGAGGAAGAGAGAGAGAGAGAGAGAGGAAAAGAAAAGAAAAGAAAAGAAAAGAAAAGAAAAGAAAAGAAAAGAAAAGGTAGGCGTAGGGAGACGATCTGACTTCTGACTGCTGCTCTAACCGGAGGGTCATGGGACAAAGCTGGTGCATCTTCTTTGAGTGTTAATTTGATATGAAGGTAAGCAATTTCAAATATAATTTTAAAACCCCAAAGCACTCAAGTATGCCAGAGTAGAATGCAACACTGCATGCGCTTTTATGCAAAGACAGGAGGTTTTAGAGAAATCAGAGATACACTAGGCTTTCAGTGGCTGCCCCACACTTCATTTCATAACCCCGATCCCTGGGGTCTGAGCTGTTTCCTGTGTGCCAGTAGGGGCTCTTCACTGGAAAAATCTGAAATGCTTTGGACTAGACATTGGCAAAGACATTCCAGTTCAGAAACTAGAGAACTTGGACCTGAACTCACTTCTGATACTGACAGTCTCCAGGGGTCTTTCATTCATCGCCTCCCTTTGTTCAGCCACATTTTCACTATGCATGCAACAGCCAGACCAGGTCGGAGGCCTGCACCAATCAGAAAAGATGCAGCTGTACTTTGGGAGACTAAGGCGGGCGGATCACCTGAGGTCAGGAGCTCAAGACCAGCCTGGCCAACATAGTGAAACCCTGTCTCTACTAAAAATACAAAAAATTAGCCAGGCATGGTGATGGGCGCCTGTAATCCCAGCTACTCAGGAGGCTGAGGCAGGAGAATCGCTTGAACCCAGGAGGGGGAGGTTGTAGTGAGCCAAGATTGTGCCATTGCACTCCAACCTGGGCGATAGTGTGAGACTCCATCTCACATAATAATAATAATAATAAATACAAAAATTAGCTGGGCATGGTGGTGCACACCTGTAATCCCAACTACTTGGGAGGCTGAGGCAGGAGAATCACTTGAACCCAGGAGGCAGAAGCTGCAGTGAGCTGAGACTGTGCCATTGCACTCCAGCCTGGGCAACAAGAGCAAAACTCCATCTAAAAAAAAAAGAAAAGAAAAAGAAAAGATGCAGCTGGCAGCTGGGAGAAAAGGTGCACAGATGGTGGGCGTGGAAGCAGAGGAAGTGGAATCAACCACTGGAGGAAGCAGGCTCTGGCAGTTCTACGGGGAAATGTCTCGGGGCTTCCCCCATCTTCCAGTTCCTCTGATGGTCAAAACGATAGGAATTTGAAAGCGAGAGCTGGCTGGGCGTGGTGGCTCATGCCTGTAATCCCAACACTTTGTGAGGCCAAGGCAGGAGGATTGCTTGGGCACAAGAGTTCAAGACCAGCCTGGGAAACATAGTGAGACCTTGTCTCTACAGAAAATAAAAATAAATTCTAAAATTGGCCAGGCATGATTGTGCATGCTTGTAATCCCAGCACTTTGGGAGGCTGAGGCAGGAGGATCACTTGAGCCCAGGAATTCGAGGCTGCAGTGAGCTAAGATCACACCACTGCACTCCAGTCTGGGCAACAGAGTAAGCCGCTGTCTCAAAACAAAAAAAAAGAAAAAAGAAAGAAAGAAAGAAAAGAAAAGAAAAAGAAAAAGTAAAGTGAGAGCCCACCTTTCTCTCTCAAGCTCCAGCCCTTTCTTCTCTCCTTCACAGCCAAGCTTCTTGAAGGTGATGTGTATCCTTCTCCACTTGCTGTACTCTGGCTTCTGGCCCCCAGCACCCACTTAAGCTTGATCTCCATAATGTCCTGAGCACCCACCTCCTTGCTGCTAATGACAGGGAGTCCTCATCTCACTGGCCCTCTGGCAGACTCTGGCTTAAGAGTCACTGCCTGCCCTTCACTTTCCTCCTCACTCTCCAGCTGCTCCTTCTCAGCCATACAGAAGCTTCGCCTTTCCCTGGCAGCTCTTCCTGCTGCACATCCTTACCTGCTCTCACAGATCAGCCTATCTCTTTACAATGATGGTCCCCAGTGTCCATCCCAAGCCTAGAGCTCTGCTGGAGCTTCCAGCCTGGCCACCTGGCTTTCCCCTAGACATCCCACAGTCCTTTCAAACTCAGCAAGGATCAAGGAGGGCAAGGCCTTCCCCTGGACCCCGTCCTTCTTCCATCTGTGTTCCCAGGCACTGAAACCAACTGCGGAGCTACCCATGGTGCCTCCCTCCCCTTTGCCCTCCTCTCATTTTATCTATAGATTTAATCAATTAATCTATATATTCTTCATTTCCACGTTTCAGCTGTTCTTGACCACATTTGGGCTCCCTCCAGCTGCTCCAAGTCCCACAGCTGCCACTTTGCAATGCTCGTTCTCTTTTCTGCAGTGCCCGCCTCAGTCAGGCCTAGGTGCATCCCTAGATGCTGATTTCAAGACAGCTGAGTTCCCTTTGGCCGGGCACGGTGGCTCACGCCTGTAATTCTAACACTTTGGGAGGCCGAGGAGGGAGGATTGCCTGAGCTCAGGAGTTCAAGACCAGCCTGGGTAACATGGTGAAACCCTGTCTCTACTAAAAATACAAAAAATTAGCCAGGTGTGGTGGCATGAGCCTGTAATCCCAGCTACACGGGAGGCTGAGGCAGGAGAATAGCTTGAACCTGGGAGGCAGAAGTTGCAGCGAGTCGAGATAGTGCCATTGCACTCCAACCTGGGCGATAGTGTGAGACTCCATCTCACATAATAATAATAATAATAAATACAAAAATTAGCTGGGTGTGGTGGCATGTGCCTGTAATCCCAGCTACTCAGGAGGCTGAGGCAGGAGAATCGCTTGAACCCAGGAGGGGGAGGTTGTAGTGAGCCAAGATTGTGCCATTGCACTCCAACCTGGCAAAAGAGAAAAGACTCTGTCTCAAAAAAAAAAAAAAAAAAAGACTGCTGACACAGGGTCGCTGAGCCCATGAGAGGGGCACAATAGCACACAGAGCAAGGCAGGAACAAGGCAAGCCCCTGATAGATCTCATGAATAAAAACCAGGAACCAGCCCAGGACTCAGGACTAGACACAGCAAAGAAATCTCGCTCCTCAGCCAGGCTCTCCCACTGCAATAGACTTTTTGGTCACTTGCCTGTGAATGTCCTGTGCGGTCAGCCAGCCAGAAAACCCATCTCTACCTCTCCTCTGTAACCCATAAACAAGAATTGGATTTAAGGAACTGGCTGGCAAGCTGGGCTGGGAGGAATTTGTTTGCCCAGGCCATATTGATTCTAGATGACTGATACACAGGATTTTTAAACCAGAAGGCCAAGGACCCTAATGAAGATCTCCTTGGCAGAGCCGGTATGAGCAGCACTCTGGAGTCTCCCTTCCAAATGTCTTGCAAATATCCCGTCTGGGGCTACCAAGTCCAGCTCTGCTTAGCAGGGTTTAGCGGTGAACAACCGTGGTGATTCTCAACAGTGGTTCTCAACAGGGGCATATTTGGCAACTTCTGAAGACACTTGTGGCTGTCACATCTTGAGTCAGGGAGAGGTGCCACTGGCATCTAGTGGGCAGAGGCCAGGGCTGCTGCTAAACATCCTACAATGCACAGAAGAGTCCCCAGCAAAGGACGACCTGTCCCAACAGGTTATCGGTGCCAAGGGTAAGAAACTCTACTATGAAGTCAGACAGCTTGACTTGGAACCATTCTTGTTATACAATAAAGCACTCAAGAAAGTATCCTTTCTGCTGTTAACTGCAGCACAGTGAAGATACGGATCTTCAGTGCCAATCCATTCAGATATAGATGAACATTTCCATCTTGTCATCACATTTGGCAGGATCAGGAAGTCCCCATGTCACTGTGGAGGCTTCACATCACTCCAGATTGAGCTGTGCCTCTGAGACCCACAGGGGCAAGGCACTCAAGCTTCCACCTGGATGGATTTAGCAGCTTCCCTCCTGGCTCCCTGGGCTTGCTTCCTTGTCAGCCTCTGCAGACTCTGACCCAGAATCAACCCTAGACTCCATTGCTGGGCTCTTCCCACCAGCAGCTGAGTCCCAAGCTGCTCCAATTCAGCTGTTCTTGACCACGTTTGGGCTCCCTGACCACCTCTGGCTGGTGCTCTGGCCTCAGCTCGCCCCATTATTGATGCTGGCTGCCTGAGTGGCCTCAGCTAGCTTCCCATCCAGCTAGGGCACTAACAAACACTGGAGAGTGTACATTTCTATTTTTCCAGCTTTTAGTTATACCTGATCTGTACTTGGAATTATTTAAAACACTCAACAAAAGAAAAAAAAAAAGATAGCAGTAGTGGAAAGTCTGTAAGAAGGAAAGAGAGGTGAAAAGCATTTTTTACAATTTTTGAATTACAAATATACCTACCTTACTTTTTACATGTACTGCTGGAATTACACCATCGCGCCTGGCCAACTCCTCTCCCTTCTAATCCAGGGCTCTTGGTGCTCCTGCATGTGGTTTCCAAATGCTCTCAACTCTTCTCCTGCCTAAGGGGAGGCCAGAGCCTTGGAGCCGGGAAAGGGGCAGGCAGGCTGGCTTTTCTCGAACCTGGATTGCTGTGCACCTGTTGTCCAGCATCATTTGAGGGCATGTAAGGAAAGTGCTCTAGAAATTTATGGGGTATGGCACACATGGTGAGTGTTGTGAGAGATTATTGAGCTGCTCTCCATGATTCCTGCTGAACCCAGGTCCCGAGTGCCCAACAGGCCTCCATTTGAGCATTGGGTTGGCCATTGCTGGTAGCTGCTATTCATCTAGGAAGATCCCAGCGCTGGCCTCTGTTTCCACCTCCCCTAGCCCTCACATGTGGATCCACTGATTTCACCTACAGCTCCAACCCTAGCCTGGTTCACTGATCCATCAGCCTGAGGCTAGAAGCATTTACTGGAGAGCAAGTCACTCTTTCTACTGGCACGCAGTACTGTGCCTGGAGCACAGAAGTTGTCACACACCTGTCATCCCCTTGGGCACTGGGCCTTGCCCTCCTATGTAGCCTGCAGCTGGGTCAGCCTGGCTCCTCCTGTGGGGGCTAGGGGCTGGCCCCACAGCTGCCCTGGCTAAGGCCACAGGGTCATATTGGAAGTGAACAGACCAGTCTCAACAAATCCAGGAAACAGACCCAGGTAAGGAGTGTGAAGGGCATGGCTGTAATGTGGGGTGTGGAAGCCCAATTTTGGGCTGCCCAGAATTTCCCAGCAGGCTTGAGGGAGGGCTAGTGGCAGCTGACTCAGTGGAAGGGAACCTCCATCCACCCTAGAAAGGTTGTCCCACTTTCCTTGCCGGTCAGCACCTCACAATGTCATCACCAGAAGGGCTTTCTTCCCCATGTGAATTATGTAGCAGGTAGATGGCTTTGTGCTTACAGACACAGAGTAGCCAGAGTTTTAAAGGCCGTCAGTACCTATGGCCCATCTCAAAGAAAAAGACAAGGAGAAGCAAAATTAGAAGGAAAGAAAGAAAGACTGTAAAAGTTAAACAAAACCACCCACAAATAGCTTGAGGCAGAAAAAAGATTGTACCATATCATGGCAATCGTGGACAGTTTGGCAGCTGAGGGAAAGATGACTCATTCCTAGGCTCCGCTTGCATAATCCTCCCCAGCCCAGGCAGGAGAATGAAACTAGGAAACTAATGCAATGACATTTAGTAGCAAAAAGGAAGCCCACACAACATTTGTGCAAGGCCATCCAAAAATAGCGGGCTCCTCTATGCTTGGGTTTTGAAACTATGCATTTCGCTTGAAATGCCTGAGTCGTGGCACATTTTTCTTGGACCACCCACACCCTAATTCAGTTCATTTCAATTTAGCAGACATTTAGTGCAGGCCTACTGTGCTCCAGGCTCTGTGCTAAGGATTTGGGAGTGGCAAATACAAGGATAGGGGAGACACTAAAAGGAAAGTGTGAAGGGAAGAATGAATGGAGTCAAACCCCAGCACAATCCCTTACAGGTCTGAACCTCAGTTTCTGTCTATGAAGTGGGAACAATGCCCACCTCATGAAATTGTGTGAGAGCCAAATGAGAAGAGCAAAGCCATAGGGGCTCATGAAAGGAGTCCTTAAATCCGGTCAGGGTGATCAGGAGGTCCAGCAGGGAAGAAGAGATCTTTGAAATGAGCCTTGACTCGTTTTAACTGAACCGAACTGCCACGCTGAATAGTGGCAAGTATTTCTTCTGTGCCTGCTGGATGTCAGGCTTGGTGCCAGGTCCTGAGAATGTAAGGACAAAGGGGAGAAACCCACCATCAAGCAGTAATAATCCTAACAGTAAAAACAGTAAAAATAATACAGGGAAGAAGCTAGGCATAATGGTTTTGGGTGGTAGTTCTGAAAACAGACTCTCTGTGTAAAAATCCTAGTTCTTTTACTCCCAGTTGTGCGGCTTGAGTGAGTTCTTTAACTATTCATTCTATGCTCCTGTTTCCTTTTCTATAAAAATAGTATACAAATAGCAATTCCTTATAGGGTTGCTGTAAAAATGAATTGGAACAGTGCTTGCAAAGCACTTAATCTAGTGCCTGGTGAAGTGGTCCATAAGGGTAAGCTGCCACTATCTTCATTGCCACCATCACCATTATCTTCATCATTATTACCATCACACATCACAGAATAGAGGGAGGTACAGAGTTCTCCAAGCAGAGGAGAACATGGAGAGTCAGGGAATGCCAGAGGAAGGCATACTTATTCTTGAAGTGGGTTTTGAAGGACAAGGAGAAGTTTGCCAATAGGATTCTGGAAGAAAGAGGTATCACAGGCAGGGGGACAATATGAGAAAGAAGCATGAATGTGCAGAAGATAAATGTTCAGGAAACAGGAAATGGCTCAGGCCGACAGCCAGGCTGAAAGGATGGCCTGACCAGGGAGAGAGAGGGCAAGCGGGAAGGGAGTGAAAGTCCTTCCTTTCTCGGCCTTTTGCACACACCCTCCTGGCACATGCCAGGCAGTCAGGAAGCCCTGGGCCTGGACATGAGCACTGGCTCTCTCACAGAGCCCTTTCTGACTCTTGGCTTCCTTCCAGGAGACATTAAGACACAGCCTTACTGAGAATGCAGCCACGGTCACTATCACATTTATTGAGAAAACTATCCCTTATGTTACTGAGAGCTCTTTGCATACAGATGCTCAAGATAAATTCAACTTAGAATTCAGCCAGGAAAAAACATTGATAAAACTAATTTATAACTTTCATTCAGAGTTTACAACATGCCAGCCTCTAAGTGCTTTACATTATTAGCTCATTTAATTCTCACAACGACCCTATGAAGTAGGCACTGTGATTGCTCCTGTTTTGCAAATAGAAGAACTGAATAATAAAGAGGTTAACTAATTTGCCAAAGCAACATAGCTAGTAACTGGCAGAACAAGGGCTCACGTTCTGGGAGTCAGGCTTTAGAGCATGTATTATTTCTATTTATTATTATTATTATTATTATTTGAGACAGGGTCTCACTCTGTTGCCCAGGCTGGAGTGCAGTGGCACAATCTCAGTTCACTGCAACCTCTACCTCCCGGGCTCAAACGATCCTCCCCCCTCAGCCTCCTCAGTAGCTGGGACTACAGGAGCACGTCACCATGCCCAGCTAATTTTTGTATATTTTGGTAGAGGTGGCATTTCACCATGTTGGCAAGGCTGGTCTTCAATTCCTGACCTCAGGTGATCTGCCCACCTCAGCCTCCCAAAGTGCTGGGATTAAGGTGTGATCCACTGTGCCCAGCCAACATATGCTCTTTCTTAACTCCTTTGTAATAAACAGAACTCTTGTGCTTTCTGTGTTTCCCTTTTTGCTTTGGCCACCTGGAGCTTCTGCTAAGTTTTCAGTAAAGTATAATATCTTTCCTTAGCCCAGATTCCCTTTCATAATTTTTTTTTCCTTTAAAACCCTCTGGTCTCCAAATCCTGACAGTCAATCCAGGTTTTCTTCCCACTACATTCTTCCTTGCAATTTGTGCTCCAGCTGCTCTGGGAGCCTCACTTTCTCCAGAATTCCTTTGCATTGTCGTACCTCTATGCCTTTGCTCATGCCAGTCCTCCTACCTGAGATGACTTGCCCTTTTTTTTTTCTTTTTTTAGACTTAATGACTTGGAAAACTTATCACTTAGTGAGTGGAAGAAGTAAGTTACAAAACTACGTATATAAAAATACAGGCCGGGTGCAGTGGCTCATGCCTATAATCCCAGCACTTTGGGAGGCCAAGGCAGGCAGATTGCTTACAGCCAGGAGTTCGAGACCAGCCTGGCCAACATGGCAAAACCCTGTCTCTGCTAAAAATATAAAAATTAGCTGAGCATGGTGGTGCGCACCTGTAATCCCAGCTACTCGAGAGACTGAGGCAGGAGAATTGCTTGAACCTGGGAGGCAGAGGTTGCAGTGAGCAGAGATCACGCCATTGCACTCCAGCCTGGGCCACAGAGTGAGACTATGTCTCAAAACAAACATAAGTAAATAAATAAACTCCCATTGTTGGTAAATAATATTTGAAGTGAATATATGAAAAACTTCTGAAGAGTTACATACCAAAATATCATTGTTTACATCTGAATGGCGGAATAACAAATTATTTTACTTATTTTTTTCTTGGTGATCTCTATTTCTTGAACGTTCACAGAAAATATATATCATTAAATTGTTACTTTTAAGAAAAATGTAACTTAATTTTTTTTTCCTTAAACAATTTTTTTAAAAATGACTTATTACCCAGATGGATGTAGGAACACTTTGGGAGGCTGAGGCAGGTGGATCATGAGGTCAGGAGACCGAGACCATCCTGGCTAACATGGTGAAACCCCATATCTACTACAAATACGAAAATTAGCTGGGCGTGGTGGCAGGCGCCTGTAGACCCAGCTATTCGGGAGGCTGAGGCAGGAGAATGGCGTGAACCTGGGAGGCAGAGCTTGCAGTGAGCTGAGATCGTGCCACTGTACTCCAGCCTGGGCAACAGAGCAAGACTCCAACTCAAATAAATAAATAAATAAAGGCTTTTACCATTTTGACCCTTTTTAAGTATGCAGTTTTATGACATTAAGTACATGTACATTGTTATGCAACCATCTAGGATGACATTCTAACCTCATTTCCAGCTTAGCCACATTCACTGTCTTTCCAGGACTAGAGTAGTTTTCACCTTCTGTTTAAAACTTTCTCTGTCTCCTCCCACACCCCTAGCAGAAATGATGGCTCATCTCTCTCCACTCTCCTGTTATGGGGAGTGTGAAACTATGTGTCACTCATATCATTCTGCAATAGTGGTCAAGTGAGCAGCCCCTACAGCCTTCATTTCCTATATTTGATACCTACTATTTGTGTCCTAGTATAGCTGGGGCAAGTCACTTAATCTATCTGTGCCTCAGTTTCTTCAACTTTAAAAATAGACATCATCAGAATGGCTATTACTAAAACATCAAAAAATAACAGATGCTGGCAAGATTGCAGAGAAAAGTGAACTCTTTTTTTTTTTTTGAGATGGAGTCTCGCTCTGTCTCCCAGGCTGG
>NW_012115043.1:4137428-4141796 GCF_000951035.1 Colobus angolensis palliatus | reverse complement strand
AATCAACCTAGATGCCCAACAGTGGTGGACTGAATAAACAAACTGTGGTACATACACACCATGGAATACTACGCACCCATAAAAAAGAATAAAATCATGTCCTTTGCTGAGGCAATTATCCTAAGTGAATTAATGCAGGGACAGTAAACCAGATACCACATGTTCTCACTTATAAGTAGGACCTAAACATTGAGTACACAGGAACACAAAGAAGAGAATGATAGACACCAGGGCCTACTTGAGAGTAAAGGATGGGAGGAGGATGAGGACTGAAAAACTACCTATCAGTTACTATGCTGATTACTTGGGTGATAAAATTACACCAAACCTCTATGACACGCAATTTACCTATGTAACTAACCTGCATATATATCCCTTGAACCTAAAAGTTGAAAAGTAAAAAAATTGACATTATTAGTTTTATTTCACAGATAAGGACACCAAGGCTTACAAAGGTTAAGTTTGCCCAAGATCCCAAAGAGAGTAAGTAGTGAAACACTTACTGTTAAAACAAGTCGTCTGGCCCTAGAATGCACATGCTTAATCTGTGCCCCTCTAAATAATAACAACACTGCCATTTATTGATCACTTATTATGTAGCAGGCTCTCAGCTATGTATGTGGTGCAATAACCTATTTAATCCTCATAAGTAGCCCCATAAAAATGGTTATTTGTAGCCTTTTATTTTTTTGAGATAGAGTCTCGCTCTGTCTCCCAGGTTGGAGTGCAGTGACGCGATCTTGGCTCACTGCAACCTCCGCCTCCCGGGTTCAAGTGATTCTCCTGCCTCAGCCTCCTGAGTAGCTGGGATTACAGGCACCCACCACCACGCCAGGCTAATGTTTTTGTATTTTTAGTAGGGACAGAGTTTCACCATCTTGGCCAGGCTGGTCTTGAACTCCTGACCTCGTGATCCACCCACCTCAGCCTCCCAAAGTGCTGGGATTACAGGCATGAGCCACCATGCCCGGCCCTGTAGCCCATTTTACATATGCAGAAACTGAGGCCCAGAGAGGTGAGGTGAAGTCATTTGCCTACATTTCTCAGCAGAATCAGAATTTGGTGACTATAAAGAATGCCTTCTTATTCACTACTCTATGCAAAAAAAAAAGTTTGATTTCTCAAGTCTATGACTGAGGACTCAATTGATGACTACAGATTGTTCTTATGACAGAAAAGGGTAAGTAAGGCTTTAGAGTTCAAAGACAGGGATTCCGCAAGAACTCAAAAGTATGAAGAAGCCTTCACAGAAGAGGCTGCACTGGGCCCTGCAGACTGGCGGTGGCTGGCCCATCCTGCTTGGGACTGGCAGTGAAGGTGGGACTCCTCAGAAGCTGTCAGTTCTCAGTTAAGATTAATGAGACTGAAGTGGGATGTGGGCCAGGGCTATTGCCCAGGAGATACCACTGAAAGCCAAAGGCCAGCTAGAGATGGCCAGAGTTAAAGATGAGCTCAATTCGGGAGATGCCCTATCAGAGCAGGGAGGACACTAGAGTCCAGGTCCACAGGTGCACTCAGCAGGTGTCTGAGCAGGTGGCTGGGTGTGGGAGGGGAGAGTGTGGGAAGACTCCACATGGGCCTCTCATGGGGCCTCCTTTCCACAGTTACAGCCTTCTCTCCTGGAAGCCAAAGCCCTCCCTCCCATGGGTGCCCCTCTGTCAGCATTAATGATAACTCAGGCCTCCAACAGGGTAAGGTAACAGGAAGCATTCCAGGGAGCCAAGCGATAAGAGGTGCGCAGGCTGTGATGTGGAAGAGTGAAAGGTGGAGATAGAGGGGAGGAGACAGGCAGAGCACAGAAAGGGGGAGGGAAAGGGCGCTTTGGAAGCAGCTGTTTATTTACAGTTGAGGCCTTCCTGGGAAATCAAGGTCACCTCTTCCTAAAGCCAGTTCTCCAGGCTCTGCTTGTCAAAGCTTTGCTAGTTGTGTTCAGGTTGTGTGCTTGAAAGTAACATTGCTGTCCTTTGGAGGAAATGCTAGTGAATTCAGGTCTTCTGCAGACAAAGACTGGCCTTCCCACCTGCTGACCCCTCTTTCTTTTCTGGTGATCGTCTGCTGGGTTCCCCCATTATGTCCAGTCTACAATGAGCACCGTAATTTGTGTGTCTGTGTGTGTGTGTGTGTGTATGTGTCCAAAGGAAAGAGGGCTGAGCATGAATAACAGCAACTACTTCTATCATCTTTTCAGCTTCACCCTGATCCAGGACTGCTCTCAACTAATTCTCACAATGATCCCACAAAGCAAATCTTTGTATTAACTCTTTTTATAGGTACAGAGTCATGGGTCACACAACTAAGAACTAGCTGAGCTGGAACTTGAGCCCAGGCCTGCCTGATTCCAAGACAATTACTCAAAGAGTCCTCTCTGGGGGTTGCACTGAAGTGGGAGTTTCATTTTTTCTGGTTTCATCCTGAAACACTACCACTTGTGACTTACTCCATCATCCCCTTTGAATATTAACTCTACCCTCTACTCAGCCCTGGAGACATAGAAAAGCTAAAAATATAGACAAAACACGGTAACAGGGTATCAACAGAGACTCTGAGGAGCGGTACTTGGTCCAGATTGAGGGGAGGCTTTTAGGGACTATTTCTTGAAGGATGAAACATCTAAGCTGAAACTTGAAGGGTGAATAGCAGCAAACAGGTAGAGACAGTGGAAAGGTATTTAGCCAGAGATTAGAGTCTGTGCGAAGGTCTGGAGGTGTGGAATACCAGAGCTTCTTCAGGAAACTCACTGGTGATTTGGTATATGGGTGGACCCCTGGGAGTAGCAGAAATGCAGTTGGTGAAGGTAGCAAGGATTTACCTGTCCTCCTAAGGAACTTGGACTTCATCATGAGGAGATGACAGGGAGGCACTGAAAAATTTCAAACAGGAGAACAATGAGTTCAGACTCCTGTTTGAGTTGAGCACTGCTCTTTCTACTTTCAGAAAGGCAGCTGTGACATTGTGGACAGCACCTGGAGCCCTGATGTTTAATTCCGAATTGGACCTTAAGCAAGTCACTTCCTCTCTTGGAACTCAGTTTCCTTATTTGTAAAAACTGAAGAGGTTGACCAGATGGCCACTTGGATCATTTCCAGTTCTTATACTCTAAGAAAAAAAAACTATGACCTCTTCAGGGGAAACAATGAGGATACCAGATCTCTTTCTGGTTTTTTGATTCCTCTAGAGTATACTATAGAACTGAAGAAGGCAGTCAGATATAAGAGTTTAGAGTTCAAGACAGAGATCTAGTGGGAGAGAAACATTTAGAAGCCCTCATTATACACAATATTTGAAACCCTAGGTCATCTCATCCAGTCCCAAGGCTTCAAACATCATCTATGCCAAGAGATCTCAAATTTCTCTCTCCAATCATACCTCTCTTCCAAACTCCAAACTCACACATCCCACTGCCTTTGAGGCACATCCACTTGGATGTCCAATAGGCACCACCAACAAAACATGTCCAAAATGGAACTCCTGATCTTCCCACTCTACTACCCTAGCCTGCATCACCCTCATCTTACCTTACAGTTCCTCAGGTAAAAAATGCACACATCAGCCAGGAGCGGTGGCTCACGCCTGTAATCCCAGCACTTCAGGAGGCCGAGGCGGGCAGATGACGAGGTCAGGAGATCAAGACCATCCCGGCTAACATGGTGAAACCCGTCTCTACGGAAAAAAAAAAAAAAAAAAACTAGTTGGGCGTAGTGGCAGGCGCCTGTAGTCCCAGCTCCTTGGGAGGCTGAGGCAGGAGAATGACATGAACCCAGGAGGCAGAGGTTGCAGTGAGCTGAGATCGTGCCACTGTACTCCAGCCTGGGCAACAGAGCAAGACTCCAACTCAAATAAATAAATAAATAAAGGCTTTTACCATTTTGACCCTTTTTAAGTATGCAGTTTTATGACATTAAGTACATGTACATTGTTATGCAACCATCTAGGATGACATTCTAACCTCATTTCCAGCTTAGCCACATTCACTGTCTTTCCAGGACTAGAGTAGTTTTCACCTTCTGTTTAAAACTTTCTCTGTCTCCTCCCACACCCCTAGCAGAAATGATGGCTCATCTCTCTCCACTCTCCTGTTATGGGGAGTGTGAAACTATGTGTCACTCATATCATTCTGCAATAGTGGTCAAGTGAGCAGCCCCTACAGCCTTCATTTCCTATATTTGATACCTACTATTTGTGTCCTAGTATAGCTGGGGCAAGTCACTTAATCTATCTGTGCCTCAGTTTCTTCAACTTTAAAAATAGACATCATCAGAATGGCTATTACTAAAACATCAAAAAATAACAGATGCTGGCAAGATTGCAGAGAAAAGTGAACTCTTTTTTTTTTTTTGAGATGGAGTCTCGCTCTGTCTCCCAGGCTGG
>NW_012115043.1:4135812-4137378 GCF_000951035.1 Colobus angolensis palliatus | reverse complement strand
CATGAACCCAGGAGGCGGAGTTTGCAGTGAGCCGAGATTGTGTCACTGCACTGCAGCCTGGGTGACAGAGTGAGACTCTGTCTCAAAAACAAAAACAAACAAACAAAAAAGTACACATTATTCTCAGTTCCTCTATAGCTCTTATACTCCCATTTCAATCCAACCTGAAATATATCCAGAATCCATCTCCATCACTACCACCAGGTTCCAGCCAACATCATTGTCTACCTGGATTAGTGAAACCACCTTCTTATTCACCTGATAGTCTACCCTTAATGCTCCTTCTCAGAATATCAGCTAGGTCATGTTAGGACTCCCCAGTGACTTTCTTTCTCATCAGAACAAAATTCAAAACCCTAACTGTGACCTACAGGGCCCTATGAAATATGCACCCTTCAATTCCTCTCTGACCTCATCCCCTACCGCTGTCCCCTTCACTCTGCGCCCTCCAGTTCTTTGAACTCCTGCCTCAGGGCCTTTGCACTTGCTGTTCCCTCTGCCTGGAATGCTTTCACCTGGAGCGCTACAGCTCCCCCACTTGCTTTGGGTCTCTGCCCAATGTCAGCTTGTGAGAGAGGCCTTCCCTGAGCACTCTCACTAAAATAGCACGCCTCTGCCACACTTTGTCCTTTCACTCTGCTACAGTCTTCATTTTAACACTTATCACCATATAATGAAGATATTTATGTGTCTGCCTCCACCTACAACGGAAGTTCCATCACCACCTGGACCTTTTGTTCACTGCTCTGTCTGCGATGCCAAGAAAGCTGTCTGGTAAGTTCTCAGTAAGTGCTTTTCATACGAATATGAATAAAACAACGTGGCAAGGTGACATGTCTAGAAAGCATAGGGCAGAGATTTGAATCCGGGCACAACCTGCTTGAGGGCTTCAAGCCGAACCACTGTGCGGTTCCTCCTGTTGATGACGAGGCGGGCTAGGGAAATTTGAGGTCCCTCAGCGATTCAGTCCTACACTTAGGGGAAGAACGTGGGGCTGGGGGGCGGGTAGGTAAGGACCAGAACACAGTGTGGCTTTTCCCAGCCGTTCCTCTACTCGCTGCGGGGTGTGCTTGATTTTAACAGCACTGACCATGAGGTCGTGGGGGCACGGGGGCAGTCTTCTGGGAAGACAGAATGGGGGTAAATACGGAGGGACACCTCTGTCCCCTCAGGGCAGCAGAAACCACGGACTCTCCGAAGAAGAAAGGCCAGGTGGGAAGGAGGCATCACACTAGGTGGGAAGGAGGCGTCACACCTTCGCCGAGTTA
Source organism: Colobus angolensis palliatus (assembly GCF_000951035.1). NCBI lineage: Eukaryota > Metazoa > Chordata > Mammalia > Primates > Cercopithecidae > Colobus > Colobus angolensis. The sequence goes on along the minus strand of NW_012115043.1, from coordinate 4,136,110 downwards.
CCTCCCCGGAGAAAATCCACGCGGGGACCATGGGCAGCAGAACCCCCATGAAGGGACCCTGGCAGGAGGGAGGACCACAGAAATTCAGAAGAAAGAACAAAACAGAGCGAGACCGCACTGGCGGGGCCTCCCGTCGGGACGTTCTTCGCGAAGGACGCGCACATTGCAGGGAGCCAGCGTGCCCGGGACGCTGCTGGAGGCGCAGTAGCTCCGCGGCGGGGGCGGCCCCGTTTCCCCGCTCTCGTCCTAGCCACTTCCTCTGCCGGGGCTTCTAGGAGACTCGGCCTGCGTCGGCGAC
>NW_012115043.1:4117342-4135722 GCF_000951035.1 Colobus angolensis palliatus | reverse complement strand
AAAAAAAAAAAAAAAGAAAAAGCCGTCGGCAGGCGGGGTACCCTGAGCCCTTTGATCTCTTGACGAAAGGGGATTCTCTGTCCTAAATCTAAAAGGAGAATCTAAAGGGCCTGCTTTCTTTGCCCTCTACCTCCTCCTCCGTGCCATGTGGAGCTAGGGAAAGGCTGCCGTCTGGAAGTTGTGCCACCTGGCTTCCTGTCTCACTGCTGTCTCTTGCTTGCTATAAGACCTTAGACCAGTGACTCCCGGTCTCAGATTCTCTAACTTTAAAGCCAGCAGTGTAGATAAGATGGTCTCTACCGTTTCTCCAGGACAGGGATTGGGTCCTATTTTTTCTCACGACCTCCGAATTGAAAAGTGGGAGAGTACACTCGGTTTAAGAATGATTGTCCCTATTGTAATGTATTCCTGTTGGGGTGTGTGTGTGTGTGTGTGTGTGTGCGCGCGCGCGTGTGTGTGTTATTTGAACCAGATGTTTTCATCCCATGTGCAAAGTTCTAAATGGCCCCCATTGTCCTGCAGCTGGGGACACAGAGCAGAGATTTCACACACATGCCAAATTCATCTTAAGGTTCAGCTAAACCCCGAGCTCAAGGGACCAAACCACAACCCACTTGGCCAAAGTTTTCTGATTCCCGAAAACTCCCCTGCACCTTTGAAAAGGGATGATGTCCCAGAGTTGTGGCTCTGTCCCAACTCCCTCCTGAGAACAGAGGAGCCTCAAGGTCAAAGCCTGGGGGAGTGGAGAGCAAGCTGTGTGGGAGTCAGGGTGAACTTCAAGTGAGGCCCCAGTTCGAAAAACCAGGTCTGCTCAGTGGCAGGTACGGTGAGGAGGGGACAGGTTTTTAGAGCTTCAGATGGAAGTCATCTAGAAAACTACACTTTACAGCTGCAGCCATACCTGGCACTTTTGTAAGCACCTTTCCAGTGCCAGCATCGTGCAAAATAAAGGTGTAATATTGAGGTCATTACTGTGGGCAAAAGGGGGCTCACCTCAGCTGGAACCTCCTGAGAAGCATACAGAAGTCCTCCCTGACAAGTATGAAACTAGGGTTCAGAGAATTTAAATCGCCTGCCCAAGGTCACACCACTGGGGAGTAAGGCATTGGCCAGCAGGGATTAGAACCTTCTGTTGTCAGAGCTCATGGTTTTCCCAAAATACTACAGACCAGGGTCTAGTTAGGCTCCCACTCGCTGGGGGGACTTTTTGCGCATCACCTGACCTCCCTCTGGAGGTGGCTCAGTTTCTCACCTGGGAGGGGGATGATGAAGGACCTAGGGAGAGAAATCACAGGAAGAGGGGAGGTGCTCACAGCATAGCAGAGGATGAGTAGGGCATGGGGGGTTGGGGCTGTCATCCTGGGCACAGGGTGGGGGTGGGGGGTCCTCCTGGGTGTGGGGTGGTGAGGGTATCATCCCGGGCACAGAATGGTGGTAGAGTGTCATCCTAGGCATGGGGTGTGGGTGGGGATGTCATCCTGGGCATGGGGTAGGGGTAGGACTGTTATCCTGGGTACAGGGTGGGGATGGGGGTGTCATCTTGGGCACGGGTGGGGTGGAGGTATCATCCTGGGCTTGGGGTGGGGTGGGGTGTCATCCTGGGAACAGGGCGAGGGTGGAGGTGTCATCCTGGGCAGGGAGTAGGGGTGTGGGTGGGGGTGTCATCCTGCTGTTATGTACACCAAGGAAGAATGAGGAGCCATGCCTGAAGGGAGACTCTGGGAGGCCAGGCTGCCCACCTGACTTCCCTTCTCCTCCCCCTCCCCGAGCCACAGTCGCCCCAGGCTGGGAGGTCTCAAGTCTGATTGCACCAGCACCTGGTTTGCATTAAGAAGTTCCTGACTGCTGAAGGAAGTCTCCCATAGAGACTTACTCTTCCCGATTACATAGGGCTTTACAACTTACCAAGTATTTCCAATCATTTTTTTATTTTTATCTTCCCACACCTCTTTGAGGTGAGCAAAGAAGGCGTTGTTATTATCCCAATTTTACAGCTCCGTGGAAGGGAACTTGCAGACCACAGCCCAGCCCCCTCCCTTTATAGACACATTAATGTGGCCCAGAGAGGAGACGCTACTTGTCCAAGGCCACACAGGTAATGCATGGCAGAGTCGGGACAAGAAATGAACTCTCGTGGCTGACAGGCTGATATTCTTGCTAATGCACTGACCCAGGACATCCAGACTCCCGGGATTTCCCTGAGAAGTTGCTTAGGCTGGGCATAGTGGCTCATGCCTGTAATCCCAGCACTTTGGGAGGCCAAGACCAGTGGATTGCTTGAGGCCAGGAACTTGAGAGCAGCCTGACCAATATGGTGAAACCCTGTCTCTACTAAAAATATAAAAATTAGCCGGCATGCCTGTAATCCCAGCTACTCAGGTGGCTGAGGCAGGAGAATTGCTTGAACCGGGGAGGTGGAGGTTGCAGTGAGCCGAGACTGTGCTACTGCATTCCAGCCTGGGCAACAGAGCAAGACTGTTTCCAAAAAAAAAAAATCCCCTCGACTGGGCATAGTGGCTCATGCCTGTAATCCTAACACTTTGAGAGACCGAGTCGAGAGGATCACTTGAGCCTAGGAGTCAAGACCAGTCTGGGCAACACAGGAAGCCCCCATCTCTAAAAGAAAAATAAACAAATTTAAGCTGGGCATGGTGGTGCATGCCTGTGGTCCCAGCTACTTGGCAGGGCTGAGGTGGGAGGGTCACTTGAGCCCAGGAGGTTCAGGTTGCAGTGAGCTAAGATCACACCATAGCACTCCCGCCTGGGCAACAGAGCAAGACACTGTCTCAAAAACAAAACCAAACCCAAAACAAGTCCCCTTAACAGCATTTTCTCCAAAGTCTGCCTTTTCTTCATTAAAGTCGGGTGAAGATTAGGGAAGAAAAAAGATTGTGCCTTGACTCTGGTCCTGCTTCCTGTGCTGGGTAAGGTGAGGGGAGGGGGCTGGTGAAGGGTGAGTGAGGGGTATGGTGGCAGCCAGCCCAGGGTTCCCATGGTGCCCTGCAGCCACACAGTCAGTGGTGGCTAACCCCTACACTTCTCCTTTTCCATCCTATTTTCCAACCCTGGCCTGTGGTTATTGATGACCACACTGCTCCTCTGTGGCCTACAAGAACCCTCTTCAGCAAGGATTCACTTAATCACAATCAGAGGGCAGAAAAAGTGGACTCGGACATTTTTTTAATAACCAGAAGCTACAAAGAGGACTGAAACAAATTGAGTTTTATTAAAAGAACACTCCATTAGCCAGAAAATGTTATTACCTTGCATCCTCTACTCCCTGAGCTTTCTGCTTAATAGAGTATTGATTGAAACATACATTTCCAAAGTCTGGTCTCAGAGGAGTGGAAGGGGAAAAACCCAAATAATTCAGAAATGCAAAGACCTCTTGCAGAAATGCAAGAGACCTAGCTGAAGTATTACTCTCTCTGATAGATTTTGGAGGGATGCTGGAAAGAGAAACACATTAATTAAGCAAGCAACAGGCTGAGGTCTGGCCTGAAGCAAAAGTTTTGTGGCTGAGCTATAAAAAGGTTAAGTGTCTAAGGGAAAACCCAGAAGCTTTCTAACCAGCTGCTCAAATGGGTGCTGCTATAATTCCATAGTTTGCACCAGACCTGGGCAACAGCTGGCTTTTGGCTCCCAGCAGGGAGAGTGTGTCCCTACTGATTGATCCAATTGAGAAATTCCTCTTCCACTTTGTAATTTGAAATCCAATAACTTACCTCCTTCCTTCCTCCCCCAACCCCAAAGACAGAAAATTAGCCAGTGTGTGAATGGACTTCATAAGCGATCCATCATATCAATACCATATCAGGGATGCTAAAGACTGCCTTTTGAGGGTAAGTGGGCAACCATCTTGAGCTCCATTTTCATCCCCCAATATGATCCTGAACATCCAATGGCTCCCTGATACCTTTAGGATAAAGCCTAGGTTTCTTTGCATGCATCTCAAGTCCTCCAAACTGAAACCCACATTATCTTTCCAACTTAATCTCCTAACAATTCTACAACATATGCCATCTGCCCCAGCCAAGCTACTAAGTCTTCCTCACCTATTCATTCAGATTCTTCCCAAAACATGTGAGGGCCAGAGAAAAAAGATAATCTCGATGAAATCTTCCCTTTCCTTCCTCAGGATGGGCTACAGACTTTCTGACCTTCCTCTCCCATTGCTTCCAGGATGTGCCCCACCCTCCCCAGCCTGACTTCCCAAGCTTTTCTCAGCTTCGCTTCCCTGCCCTGCCTTCAACATGGATGCTCTGGGTCCTGTTTTTGACCTTACACAATTACAAGTGTGACCAATTTAGTCCATCATCTGCATGTATTGTATTTGTCCAACCACACAGTAAAAATATAGAACTTCTGAATGACAGAACAAATGAATTTGCAATTAGCCCTTCACAAATACTTCATGGCAAGGCAAGGATAGAATGATTTGGTCAAGGGATCTTCAGTCTAGTGTTGCATACACAGAGAGGTGAACTATGATAACAATCCATTAGTAGCCTAAAGGTTAGTTCATTTAACTGACCAGTTTAGTTAGGGGTTGTTGGCACATCAAATCAATGTTTATTAAACCTGGCAAAGTGTCATATTGTGCTTGGGTACCTCAAACTTTTCTAGAGCTAGATGATAACATCTGCTTTCTTTTCAAGAGAAAAATAGTTTCCTTTCCCTGAGCGTACAGCATCTTTGTTCCCTCTGTTAACTAAGATGTCAGGCTGCCTTGAGTTATTTAAAGAGACAGAAAATGTCTTTGTTTCTCAGCAATATTCCCCTTAGATTCCTTTCAGTGACAGCAAACAGCTACCTTGTTATAAGATGTATTTGCTTGCCTTAAAAAGGATATCACTCTATCTATCTAAACTCCACTTTCTGGTTTCCATCTTTACTTAGAATTGCTCTGGTCCCCTAAAGTCATTTCTGTGTATATTGCACTTCTTTAATATTAATATGGGAAGACCCCAAGCTTCATGTTCCTTTTCTTGAGAAAAAACACCCCCCTCCTCCTTTTTAAGGGCTAATAACTCCATTTTGCAAACATCCCATTTCAACCCCAGCAGTTGAAACCAATGGATGCAGCTGCTTTGCTAAGACCAGATAAATGGGGTGGCTGCCCTGGTTACCGCAGAGACAAAAGCCCACTTTCCAGGAGAATGAGGGCCACATCTGGGAGCCTCAGGCCTCGCCCTTTCCCCCTTGCTGAGGCCTCTTGCTTTCTGTTCAAATAGAAGTGGAGGAAGAATAGTTTCTGCTGCTGACTTGTGACTTTGTGGAGCCTCAGCGGGGGAGCAGAGGGGAGGGAGTACTAATCTAAGACTCATCTGGTCTAGTGGGAGGGCCCTGGGCTGGGGGCCTGGAGGCCCAGGCTCTCGCCTGACTAAGCCAGCTGTTTGGTGACCTTAAGCAAATCATCTTCTCCTCTCTGGGCCTCAGTTTCCCCAGCCGTATAATGAGGGACATTTATGAATTATTTTGGTTTCAGTTTCCCCAGAAGCTTGCGTCGAGGATTCAAGTGTGAGTAATAGGTCATTTAGAAGGTGATCCCTAGCAACTCAGGTGAATGGTGTGGAAGTGAGACAGCGAACGGAAGGAAGCCAGTGTGAGGCGTGCTGCTGAGCAGGCCATCACCACGGGCAACTGGTGTTGGGAACACTCTGGGAGACAGAGTTGGAACACACCTCAGAGTTCATCTGCCCAAGGGGTGAGGAAACTGGGGATTTATCCACCAAATGCTTATCCCTCATTCATAAGAGGGCTGTTGCCAGGGACATCAACTCTTGGGCACTTTGGGCTTTGCCCCACGCTGGCCACAGTGCTCATGGGTATTGGATGTGAGCGGCCTGAATTCAGCATGGAAGTGAGTGCTGAGGAGATGGGGCAAGGCACTGACAGCATCCGTTCTAATAATTGACCTTTACAGCCCTGAAAAGCTGTGAATTTGTACTTGGGCAAAGTAAACAAACTTAGGGCTTTGGTAGGATAGGCAGGGCAAAATAACTGTATTCTGTGCAATCAATGACAGTCCCCTACTTCCTTCCCCATGATTCTAAACCTCTAGGCTGTTCCCAGGGAGAACAGAACAGAAATAAAGTTCATCTCTAACTATTTAGAATGGTAAATTTACCCAGTGGCCAGAGAAGATGATGAAACTATAGAGACTCCATCCCGCCTTCCTTTCCCATTGCTTCCAGGATATGCCCCCACCCTCCCCAGCCTGGCTCCAAAGCATTTCTCAGTCTGGTTCCAAGACATCTTTTCTTTTCTTTTTTTCTTTTTTTGCTTCCCAATGCAAACCACCCATCACTGTTAGGTTTTCTCTCTCCTCACTTCTACATAGGCCATTCCTATAGATTCCCCTAGAGTATCTTTCATCTTATTGACTGGTCAGAATTCTAAATGTCTTTCAAGGACCAGTGCTATTTCACCTTCTCCGGGAAGTGCCTCATGACCATTCTCGGGTTAGAAATATCCCTCATGGCCAAGCACAGTGGCTCACTCCTGTAATCCCAGAAGTTTGGGAGGCTGAGACGGGAGGATCACTTGAGTCCAGGAGTTCAAAACCAGCCCGAGAAACATAGTGAGACTCCCCCCGCCATCTCGACAAAAAATGTAAAAATCTATCTAAAAGCAGCCACCGATTAAGAAAGTGTTTAAGCTCAACATCTGACTATCTTTAATTCCAACCAGTAGTCCCAGCTACTCAAGAGGCCGAGCAGGGAGGATCACTTGAGACCAAGGCTGTGGTAAGCCAAGATCATGCCACTGCACTCCAGCATGGGCAACAGAGGGAGATCCTGTCTCAGAAAAAAACAAAAACAAAACAAAACCAAAGAAAGAAAGAAAGAAAGAGAGAGAGAGAGAGAGAGAAAGAAAGAAAGAAAGAAAGAAAGAAAGAAAGAAAGAAAGAAAGAAAGAAAAGAAAAGAAGAAGAAAAAGGAAGGAAGGAAGCAAAGAAGGAAGGAAAAGGGAAGGGAAGGGAAGGAAGGGAGGGAAAGAAGGGAAGGGAAGGGAAGGGAAGAAGGAAAAAAGGGAAGAAAGAAAGATCTTTCTTCTCTGAGTATCTATTGCCTCCAGCATGCATCCAGCCTATACACACTAGACTGTCATTTCTCAGAGGCATGCCTGGCCTCCCTCAAATGGGAGACAACTTCTTTATACTGCTTGGGTACCTATCTCCCAGTCCCTAGCAAGTATCCTAGAGACAGGAAATGTTGAAATAAAGAACAGTTTGGCAAGTATTTATTGAGCACCTTAGTATAGACACAGTGTACAAGGAGCAATGGGGTAACTCAAAGGTCAATAAAATCCCACCATGGCCGTAAAGGATTTTAGAGTCAAAGTTGTCCTAGGTAATAGAAAGTCAGGATTTGCAAGAATGGCTCTTGGGGATCATCAGCTCTAAGTGTCTCCCTTCACAGATGCGGGAATCACAGAAGAAAATGACTCACCTAAGGTCACATAGCTAGTGAGTAGTTCTACATTAATTTGTTATGAATAGAGGGCCCCAGGCTGTCTTTTTTTAATCATCTGTGCAAGTTCAGAAACAGTCTTCTTTCTTTTCCTTTGTCTTTTTTTCCACTTTAAAGGAAAATGAAATTTACCGGCTTCTCTTTCTGAAGAGAAGAGGCAAAGAATAAAAATATCAGTTATGTAATAGTCATTTGCCTTAGTCATGCAGCCCTGCCGGAGTGCTGTTCGAACAGAAAGATGATTAAGTTAAACACTGCATATTTATTCCCCTGCGGTCACCCTAATTGGTTCTGCCGCTGTAATTGATTTGACAGGTTATTTTTACTCAGAATGAGCTAGGTTCCTCTGCTGGCTTGCAGATTTGCTCTTGCTCTTGGAGTCCAGGCTGGCAATTGTCCAGATGGCCAGATGTGGGCTGATTTCTACCTGAGAAGGTGGAGGGGGGTCCTCAGCCTAGCCTGGGGGAGAACTGAGCTTGCAGTGTGAAAATGTGAAGGTATGAGTGCCTGTGTGTGTGTGTGTGTGTGTAGGGGTTGATGGGGGAAGAAGGATAGAGAAGCTCAATGTCATGCTTCAAGGGATCAAACTGGGAAGGAACTAGGAAAAAATTCAACATGACATGAAATTATGTTAAGGATTTTATTCTGAGGGCAGAGAAAGTCTTATATGGCTTGGAACAGAGGAATGGAAGACCATGTGGGGGACAGCTTTTTGCCTACAGAGGCTTCTGTACTTTTTGTCTATTCCAAGCAGCTACCTCTTCCCACCACTGCAAACTGCTCCCCAGAGTACAAAGTATATAGAACCAGTGTTCTCGGGTAGCCTGCAGCACCAGCCACCTACACATCCTTCCTCATCTTTGCACACGGCTCAGTGCCTCCGGCTTTGCCTGCCGTGAGGGGAGAGTGTGCTGGCAAATGCTCAGAAATCCATGGGAGACCTCTAGAAGTGGGCAAGGACCCCTTGAGGGAGCTGCCCCCCTGCAGAGAGACAGGCCGTGGATTATTAGAACCATCTCAGTGATAATGTGTGACTTCAAATATCAACTAACCTTTGAACTTCAGAGTCCTAATCATCTATCAATGTGGGACGACCACAGGCTCTGTCCCATCCCCTCACTAGGTTATGATAACAGTAACCACAAGTAATAATCATGGTATGTCAAGGTCTGAATCAAATGCTTCCTGCCATGCACAATCACATGCTATCTTCTCAGCGTGATCGAGAAGGTGTTATTATTATCGTTCCTTACAGATAAGGAAGCTCAGGTTCAGAGAGTTGAAAAACTCTACTATAGGAATACAGCTCATGAGTGTTAGAATTCAGGCAGGCTGGCCCCAGCCCTTGTCTCTCTCTCTCTCTCTTTCCTTTAAGTCAGGGTCTCGCTGTGTCACTCAGGCTGGAGTGCAGTGGTGTGACCTCAGCTCATTGCAGCCTCTACCTCCCAGGCTCAACTGATCCTCCCACTTCAGCCTCTCAAGTAGCAGAGACTACAGGTGCATGCCACCATGCTCAGCTAATTTTTGTATTTTTTTGTAGAGATGGGGTTTCACCACATTGCCCAGACTAGTTTCAAACCCCTGGGCTCAAGTGATCCATCCACCTCAGGCTCCCAAAGTGCTGAGATTACAGGTGTGAGGCGCTACGCCCGGCCCAGCCACTGTCTCTTAACACTACAATACTTCATTCAATATATGCCAGAAAAAAAAATGAAACAGTTGAATGGTCAACTGCTATGAAGCATGTTACTGTGAAATTGTTACCATATCCAGAGTACTAGAATGCTGTGGAGACAATGTGTGGGAAGGGCAGCCCCAATATCTGCCAGTTTTCTAACTTCTCAGACATCATCCTTCTCATGTGCAAAATGGGAAAAATAATATCCATCTCACATAGTCATTCTTTTTTTTTTTTTTTTTTGAGACAGAGTTTCGCTCTTGTTGCCCAGGCTGGAGTACAATGGCGCGATCTCTGCTCACCGTAACCTCCACCTCCCAGGCTTAAGCGATTCTCCTGCTTCACCCTCCTGAGTAGCTGGGATTACAGGCATGCACCACCACCCCCCGCTAATTTTTGTAATTTTAGTAGAGATGGGGTTTCTCCATGTTGGTCAGGTTGGTCTCGAACTCTCAACCTCAGCCGATCCACCCACCTCGGCCTCCCAAAGTGCTGGGATTACAGATGTGAGTCATCGCATCTGGTCTCACATAGTCATTCTGAAGAGTGTAAACCTAGCAAAGGGCCTGGTATAGAGTAAGCAGTCAATAAACACAACTCCTTTCCTTCCTTCAACTCATCAAGAAAGCTGAGCCAAAGGAGCATCCACTTCCCCCAGGCCTCCCAGAACAGGGAATTTGCTCTGTGCATTTAACTTTGAGCGAGGGTATTGGGGTTTGACTCTCCAAAGTGGAGCATTATCCATGGCAGTGACCTGGCCAAGCCCTGCTCAGTGGCCTGCCATGGTCAGGTCCAGGCCCATGCTGCTGCCTTCCTGCCCACCGAGCATTCAGGACTGGAGAGGAGGCTCACCCTGGAGCGGGCTAAGGAAGTGAGGTCATAGCCCGTGACAGCAGTTTGGAAGTTGGGAGAGGCCTGTCAGCCCCTGCCAGTCCCTGGACCTTCACAGAGCAGTTGTTTCCTATGGTTCGGCTGGAATTTCAGGCAGGAATGTTGAGCAGACGGCAGTGGGGCAAGTGTAAATTCCAGAGGCTGAGGCAACATTTTGCAGATGAGTTTTTTTTCCTGCCAGCCTCTGGCCTCAAGCAAGGCCTTCCTGGGAGTGGGAGGCGTTCGTTGGGCTTGGATTGCCTGGGATGCAGCTTCTCCTATGGTGAAAGGAAAACGATGGGTGCACCACTGTGGGCCAAGCACTTCACATGGATGTAACCCTTGTATGGTCAATGGGATTTAACCTGCAAACTGAAGTCAATATTATTTTCTTTTTCTGTCCTTTTCAGCTTTGTTTCTTTCTTCCTATCCCTAAATAAAATCTCAGGCAGGTCTTACAGGTTTTCTGGACCCCTTCAGTTTCCAAGACAGTCTTAACTTTGTTTTTGTGTTGTGGTTTTTTTTTGTTTTGTTTTGTTTTTGAGACAGGGTCTCACTCTGTTGCCCAGGCTGGAGTGCAGCGGTGCAGTCACAGCTCACTGTAGCCTCCACCTTCTATGCTCAAGTGATCCTCTGATGTCAGCCTCCCACTACAGGTGCTTGCTACCATGCCCAGCTAATTTTTTTTATATTTATTTATTTATTTTTGAGACAGAGTCTCGTTCTGTCGCCAGGCTGGAGTGCCATGGCACAATCTCGGCTCACTACAACCTCCACCTCCCGGATTCATGTGGTTCTCCTGCCTCAGCCTCCCAAGTAGCTAGGACTACAGGCATGTGCCACCATGCCCAGCTGATTTTTGTATTTTTAGTAAAGATGGGGTTTCACCACGTTTGCCAGGATAGTCCTGATCTCCTGACCTCATGATCCACCTGCCTTGGTCTCCGAAAGTGCTGGGATTACAGGCATGAGCTACCACGCCTGGTCAATTGTTTGTACTTTTTACAGAGACAAAGTCTCACTATGTTGCCCAGGCTGGTCTTGAACTTAAGTGATCTACCTGACTCAGCCTCCCAAAGTGTTGAGATTACAGGTGCAGGCCTTGGCACCAGGCACAGTCTCACTTTGGTAAACAGGAACATCTAGGTTAGTTTTATATCACACCTCACAACTCCAAGGTGATTTCTCCCTCCCCATATAAGGAACACTATTGAATGTAGTGTTTACCCTGAACTTTGTAATTTTCATTCCCATACATGTCTTTTTGTTTTATAAGTTTTTAATCAAAGTATCACCTGCATTAGGTGCACAAATCTTAAATGTACAACTTAATGGATTTTACAAATGAATATGCCTGTGCAACCACCACTTGGATCAAGCTTGGAAACATGTCCAGAACTCCAGAAAGCTTCCTCAGGAAGTACCACTTCAATGTACCACTGGTCTGACCTCTCCACACGGATGAGTTTTGCCAGCTTTTGGCCTTGCTAAGTGTGAAATCATATACATTATTCTCTTTTGTGTCTGACTTATTTCACCTCTAAGAGCCACCCTATTGTTTTGCACGTCAGTAGTTCATTTGTTCTTACTGCTGCGTGGAATTCCTATGTGACTATGCCATAATTTATCCATCCTACTAATGATGGACATTTGGGTTATTTCCAGTTTGAGGTTATGATGAATATATAAGCATTCTTATACATGTCTTTTGATGGACTTAATGGCTTATTTCTCCTGGGTATGTAACAAGGAGTAGAATTTGGGAGGATGCTTACGTATGTTCAATAGTGGATGCTGTCAAACAGTTGTCCAAAGTGGTTGCACCAATTTACTTTCCCACCAGCAATGAATGAGAGCTCTGATTAATCCACATCCTTGATAGTACTGGTGTTGTTAATCTTTTAAATTTTAGCCATCCTAATGGGTATGTGGTGTATGGCATTATGTTTTAATTTGCATTTTCCAGGTAATTAATAAGGATGAACTCTCTTTTATATGCTTAGCAATATTTGAATATTCTTTTTTTTTTTTTTTTTTTGAGACACAGTCTCACTCTGTCGCCCAGGCAGGAGTGCAGTGGTGCCATTTCGGCTCACTGCAAGCTCCGCCTCCCAGGTTCACGCCATTCTCCTGTCTCAGCCTCCCGTGTAGCTGGGTTTACAGGCACCCACCACCACACCTGGCTAATTTTTTGTATTTTTTTTTAGTACAGACAGGGTTTCACCGTGTTAGCCAAGATGGTCTCGATCTCTTGACATCATAATCCATCCACCTTGGCCTCCCAAAGTGCTGCGATTACAGGGGTGAGCCACCACGCCCTGACCTGAATCTTCTCTTTTATAAAGAACTGTTCAAGTTTCATTTTTAAAAAACTGACCTCCTTCCCTTTTCATATTGATCTACAGGAGTTAATTATGTAATTTGGAGGAGTTCCTTCAATATATATTGCAAATCTCTTTTCCTACTTTTTATATTTCTTTTCAGTATTTCTTCAGTATCTCTTTTTATGAACAGTTCTGAATTTTTTTTTTTTTTTTTTTTGAGATGGAGTTTCACTCTGCCTCCCAGGCTGGAGTGCAGTGGCGCAATCTCGGCTCATTGCAACCTCCACCTCCTGGGTTCAAGTGATTCTCCTATCTCAGCCTCCTGAGTAGCTGGAACTACAGGCACACCCCATCTTGCCAGCTAATTTTTGTATTTTTAGTAGAGACTAGAGACGGAGTTTCACCATATTGGTCAGGCTTGTCTTGAACTCCTGACCTTAGGTGATCCCCCTGCCTCAGCCTCCCAAAGTGCTGGGATTACAGGCGTGAGCCACCACACCTGGCCACAGTTCTTAATTTTAATGAAATCCAATTTATCAGTTTTTTATGGTTAATGCTATTTGTGCCCTGTTTAAGAAATCTTTTTGTATCCCAAAGTCATAAAGATATTCTCCTACATGTTCTTCTAGAAGCTTTATTTCCCATGCACATCTTCATACTCTAACTATGTGTATATGTCTAAGTATATACAATTTTTTTAGTTTTAGATTTGATACAATGTAGCACATATTCTGCAACTTATTCTTTGCACTCAGCAGTGTATTTGCCAGCTTAATCTTTGTTGATACATGTAGCTCAGATTCATTCATTTGCACTGTAGCAAAGTTAATTACACTGTGTACATAGATCACCATGTATTTACCCTTTCTCCTGCTGATGGACATTTAGGCTGTTTCCAGTGATCATCGCCATAAGTAATGCTTCTATGAACATGCAAGCACGTGCTTCCTGGTGTGAGAGTGTCTCTGGGGTACATGCTTCACAGACTAGGAGGCTGTGGTTTGGAAGCTGTAGAAACTCCGCACTTGGAGGGGGTGGCTCTGGGGCTGTTGAGGAGTAGGAACGGTGAGGTAGACCAGTGAGTGGGTGGAGTGGGGGTGCTACATAATCCTGGCTCTGGGCCCAGACCCCTGTTTCAGCCAGAGCAGATTTGCTTTCATGCTTTATAACCTGGGGTTCTGCTTAACTCTTTGTTTGAAAAATCAGTTCTGCTTTTAAAAAATAATTTTTTTTTTGCCAGGTGCGGTGGCTCACGCCTGTAATCCCAGCACTTTGGGAGGCTGAGGCAGGTGGATCATGAGGTCAGGAGATCAAGACCATCCTGGCTAATACAGTGAAACCCCGTCTCTACTAAACATACGAAAAAATTAGCTGGATGTGGTGGCAGGCGCCTGTAGTCCCAGCTTCTTGGGAGGCTGAGGCAGGAGAATGGTGTGAACCTGGGAGGTGGAGCTTGCAATGAGCCAAGATCGCGCCACTGCACTCCAGCCTGGGTGACAGAGCGAGACTCTGCCTGAAAATAATAATAATAATAATAACTTTTTTAAACAAGTGACTGTGTTAAGGCATTGTTCCCAAAGTGTTATAGGTTAAAAAAAAAAAAAAAAAAAAGAGAAGAGTCTAGGTTTGGTGGCTCACACCTGTAATCCCAGCACTTTGGGAGGCCAAGGCAGGCAGATTGCTTGAGCTCAGGAGTTCAAGACCAGCTTGGCCAACATGGCGAAACCCCACCTCTACAAAAAATACAAAAAATTAGCTGGGCATGATGGTGCACACCTGTAGTCCCAGCTACTTGGGAGGCTGAGATGGGAGGATTGCTTGAGCCTTGGAGGCGGAGACTACAATGAACCATGACTGTGCCACTGCACTCTAGCCTGGGTGACTGGGGAACAATGTAAGACCTTGTCTCAAAATTTTAAAAGGTTGAGCCCTTCAGCCTTCAGCCCAAACCAGTCTGCTCACCACTATCACTCTACATTGTGAATTAACCCTTCACGTGCAGCTCTCCCTCTTCTCATCCCCAGCTAGACTGCTTATTGGTGTATCCTCAACTGTCCAGCTAATCGGCTTGTTGACAGGTTGATTCATTGATGAGTGACCCTTTGAATAACTTGGCACCATCATCTCATATTTGTACATTGTACAGTTCACAAACCAGCTTCATAGCTATCCTTTGCTCCAAAACTGCCAACACAGAGCCTCAAGGATTATGTGGTAGAAGGATCACCATCCTCACTTCACAGAGGTGATCCTAGGTCTCGGGGAGATGAGGAGGCTTGAGGTCATGTGACTGGGTGCTGGCGGATCGGAACTTGGACCCAGGCCTTTGAATCCCGGCATTGTGCCCACTCCACTGTTGAGTGTGGCCTGAAAACACGGCCTTAATCCAGCCGTTAATTAATAACTAACTTGTGTGTTGGCCTCTGCAACTTACAAAGTTTCTTTCAATCTCCACAATCCTTTGGTGGCTGGATGTTGTTATTATTTTCCCCCAACCCGCCCCTTTGCAAAGAGGGAAAACTAGTGCTCAGAGGGTTGAAGTGTCTTACCCGAGGGCACACAACTGCGGCGACAGAGCTACACTCAGTACCCAGCTTCCAGCTTCCCTGTCCTCTGTTCCCTGTCCTCTGTTCCATCCCTCACTTTTCTTCCCATGGGCAGGCCCCAGAGATGTCTGAGCATGTGGGCTTTTCAGCCACCCTGCAGCAGCCTGAAGGCCTGGCTCTCCTGGGCAGGCCCAGGAAACGACTGGCTCGGTGGTGCTGAGCCGCCCCTCCCATGAGGCCTTGAGTTGTTTTTCTTATCTAAATAAACTCTACACAAACATGGGCACATTACTCATGTGTGAGTTATTTGCGATAGCATAGCCCAGAGATGGGGAAATCAGTTCACACTGGAACTATGTCTCAACCTGGTCAAAAAACAAATGGGGAAATGGAGTTCTAGGCCCAGGGCAGCAAAACTCAAACCCGCACCCCATCTCAAGCCCGGGGAAAACTTCTGCCCCTGGTCACATGCTCTGTGGACCCCACTGGAGAGAAGACAGAACCCACCTGTGCCTGGGAAAGGATGTGAGGGAGCTCCAAGGGGTGGGCTGTCTCTTCCAAGGCCAGCCTCTCTTCCCACGGGCCCTCTTGAGGAAAGACAGAGACACGCCTGTGGAGCAGGAGATCTCTGCTTTATCCTCCGGGTTTTTGCAAAATGAGTGCTGGAATCCATACCTGGTCCTTCTCCCCACATTTAATTAGATTCCTTCAACTTCTGGACTTGGATCTTTCACCAGAAGGCCTTGGGATCAAGGGAGGTGCTTAAGGATCTGCTATATAAATGAAGACGTGTAACTTAGCTCAGTGCCTGGCAGGGACCTGCTGCTTTCATTATGGTTGAGGGGCAGTCGGTTGTGTGAGTGATGGGAAAGAGAGATGATGCTAAAAGTTGTTTATCTTGGCCCACCATCACATACCTTCCCAAAGGCTTGCACACCCACTCTCTCAGGCGTGTTTATTACCTCATCGTTTAGGTAAGGGCCTCTCAGAGAAGTTCTCTGATGTGCTGGAGATACCCATGGGATGTCAATCATAAACCATGGAATGTGGGTTTTGTGTTTGCAAAGAGCTCTTGGACACAGGATCTCAAAGGAATTCTTGACAGAGCTAGAAAAAGAACCTTAGCCCCTTGACTCCTAGATCAGCAGATTTGGGCTCCAGAAAATGTTTCCAGGATGCCCAGCTCTCTGAATATGACTCACATTGGTCCCAAGGAATGACAGCACTGCACATGGCTTCTGCCCCAGGGCTCTGGAACTGCGCTTCTTGGCCTCTGTGGTCACAGGGATTCCTTGCTCCTCTTTACCAGCTTCAGACCAAGGGACTCGAGCTTGGAGAGGCTGTGGTTACTGTGCTGCGTGGGTCTTGTCCGGGAGACCTTGTGTGATTCATCTTTGTGTTCCCACTGGGACTGCCACTAAGACAGGGCTGGGTTAAGACCCTTGGATATTCTGAAAGATCAATCCTCCCTCATATGAAATTCAAAGAAAAACAATTCTAAATTTGAAAAAAATGCCACCCATCCATGTGGGCTGAACTCAAAATAGCTTCCTTCTAGAGATTTTGATTGCAAAATCCTGCATGAATGCAATAAAGCTGAACTTTTTTCCTTGGCCTAGGAGTGGAGCAAGGGAGGGAGGAGTTTTGCCATTGGTCTAAGCACCTACTTGCTCTGCTTCCTGAGTCACCCAGATTGCCAAGGGGGGTCTTGTACGTGGTAGATGTCAGCCCACATCTTCTAAATTGAATGAAGTGTGCCCGCTTCCCAGAAGAGGACTAAATCCAAGCAGTAATGTGCTAAGGTATGGGCACAGAGTCTAAGCCAGCAAACACACACACACACACACACACACAAGCCCATGCAGGCACACAGAGGGGAAGGGGAAGGGAGGGGGGAGGGAGGGGGAAGAGGGAGGAGGAAGAGAATGTGTGGGGACCCAGCAACCTTTCTCAGTTCCAGTTTAAATGAACAGCAAAATAAAAACATGTTGTTCTCTCATAATTAATAGATGTGCTTGGAGTTTCACCTCTTGCCAGGCCCCTCCCCTGGTGCTAACTGACCCTTTACGGACAAGGTTCTACAGAAGAATCAGCCACTAGCCCTGAACCACACGGCTGGAAGGCTGGGCCTGGAACCTTTAACTTCACGGAAGACGCAACTCCACGAAGGGATTTTAGAATTTCCTGTTGCAGCCCCAAGAAGATGAATGCATTTCTACCTAAAATGGGCTTAGATCTGCTTAAAAAAATAACAACAATGGTAAAAATACACTTAATGAATGTGTAACAAACCACAAAACCACAGAAAGTGGGGTTTGAGGGGGAGTGCATAATTGTGTGTATTTTAGACATTAAATTAAGGTAACATGGCCTCATTTGGAAAAATCTGAGGGGAGGAAGGAAAGCACCATGAAAATATGAGCTCCATGCTGGCTGGGAGTTCAATTCCACCGCCCCAGTGAAGCGCCAAGGGTGGAGAGTGTTCCTTTGTTAGTGTATGTGTACATTTGTTTTTCATTCATTCATTCAAATATTTACTGAGAGACTACTTTGTGCCAGGCCCTGTCCTGGATACTTAGCAACAGAGCCATTTATTAGATATAGGAGTTCCTGCTCTGACTACTCACGTCATTGGGAACAGAAATGATATGTTTGGGTTCTTGTATTAAACTAACTGCATGCTACCCAAGGGCAGCAGGCCAGGCTCTTCTCTTGTAGCATTTCTTCTACAAAGCACCCTGAAGTGTGTGCCCACAATGGATGCTCAGGCAATAGGCCCAATGTGTGTCCTGATGCCCTGATAGGCACTAGACTTCCTTTTCTCCTATGACCTCCTCTCCTGCTCTTATCTCCTAGACCTCCTGGGTGGCCTTGGCAGAATAAGGCCCTGGGAGTTTAGCTGATTAAAGCTGGCAAGAACTTGAGGTGTTACTCTCTCATGGTCATTTGCAGCTAGTTATGGGAATTAAGTCAGAGCTAGGAGAGTCTCAAAGGCAAAGAGGTTTCAGCTAGAAGAATGACAGCTCCATGGCAGGGTGGAAAGAAGAATTCCAAGGCAGAGAAGAACCCAGTAACTGAGTAGCAGTGTCTGCAGTGGGTAATGAAAGGAGGACACTGAGTCATGTATTTGCAGCTTGCAAGGCCAGTCTGCTCCCTTCATTTTACAGATGAGGCAGCCGAAACTAGGAGTGTAAACAGCTTGCAAGCTGGGAGCAGGTCCATTGCAAAGACCAGGCCCTCCAGACCCCTGGGCACTCCAGTCAGTCCATTAATCAGGTCCTGAGGCCGGGTGCGGTGGCTCAAGCCTGTAATCCCAGCACTTTGGGAGGCCAAGGTGGGCGGATCACAAGGTCAGGAGATTGAGACCATCCTGGCTAACACAGTGAAACCTCGTCTCTACTAAAAAAAAAAATACAAAAATCTAGCTGGGCGAGGTGGCGGGTGCCTGTAGTCCCAGCTACTTGGGAGGCTGAGGCAGGAGAATGGC
>NW_012115043.1:4114668-4116437 GCF_000951035.1 Colobus angolensis palliatus | reverse complement strand
GGATCTCAGCTCACTGCAAGCTCCGCCTCCCTGGTTTATGCCATTCTCCTGCCTCAGCCTCCCGAGTAGCTGGGACTACAGGTGCCCGCCACCTTGCCCGGCTAGTTTTTTTGTACTTTTTAGTAGAGATGGGGTTTCACTGTGTTAGCCAGGATGGTCTCCATCTCCTGACCTCGTGATCCGCCCATCTCGGCCTCCCAAAGTGCTGGGGTCAGTTCATCTTTCTAGGACTCAGTTTTTTTCTTTTTCTTTTTCTTCTTCTTTTTTTTTTTTGATGGAGTCCGGCTCTGTTGCTCCGGCTGGAGTGCAGTGGCATGATCTCAGCCCACCTCCCAAGTTCAAGTGATTCTCCTGCCTCATCCTCAGTAGCTGGCATTATAGGTGCCCATCACCACACCTGGCTAACTTTTGTATTTTTACTAGAGGCAGGGTTTCATCATGTGGGCCAGGCTGGTCTTGAACTCCTGACCTCAAGTGATCTGCCCTCCTGGGCCTCCCAAAGTGTTGGGATTACAAGTGTGAACCACCATGCCTGGCCCTGAGTTTCTTGATGTTAATCAATTCACCTGCCAAACATTGATTCATCATCTTTGATGTACTTGGGTACAGGTGTTGAGGGGAAAAAAGGCAAGACAAGGTCCCTGACCTTAAGGGGCTTAAAATCTAGTGTAATGGATCAGTTCAGTAAACAAATAAATGTACTGATGGGTATAGGTATGAACTGGAATAGAGGTCTGAACAGGGCTGAGTGGGGCTCAGTCCTTCCCTGGGAGTCCGAGAAGAAAAGGCTTCAGGAAGGGGGTGATGCTCAAACTAGTCTTGAGCAGAGGAGGAAGTGTTCATCTGGCTGAAGAGGTGGCGTGTGAGGACTGAAGGGATGGACAGGCCCCAGAAAGCAAGATGGGAGGGGCCTAAGCAAAGGTACAATGGGTGAAAGAATCGAGAGTATTTGTGAATTTCCTGGAGAGAAGATGTGATGTGGGACATAACAAGAGGGATGAGGCCAGAGGTAGCACAGGTCGCATCACCCAGTGCCTTCTGTTCCATTTTGAAGGACTAGGGCTCTAGTCTCTGAATCTGTGCTGTCCACCAAGGTAGCCATTAGCCGCACATGGCTACAGTGCACCTGAAACATGATCAGGCCAGATTGAGATGTACATGTGAAATACACAATGGATTACAAAGACTTCATATGAAAAATAATATAAAACAGAGATAACTTTTTTTTTTTCCTGAGACAGAGTGTTGCTCTTTTTGCCCAGGCTGGAGTGCAATGGCGCCATCTCAGCTCACTGCAACCTCTGCCTCCCATGTTCAAGCAATTCTCCTGCCTCAGCCTCCCAAGTAGCTGGGATTACAGGCATGCACCACCACCCCAGCTAATTTTGTATTTTTAATAGAGACGGGGTTTCTCCATGTTGGTCAGGCTGGTCTTGAACTCCCGACCTCAGGTGATGCATCTGCCTTGGACTCCCAAAGTGCTGGGATTACAGGCGTGAGCCACTGCGCCCGGCAAACAGGGATAATTTTATATTGATTACATGTTGAAATGGTAATGTACTAGATATGTTGAGTTAAATAAAATAAATTATTGCCGGGCACAGTGTCTCACGCCTGTAATCCCAGCACTTTGGGAGGCTGAAGCAGGTGGATCACGAGGTCAGGAGTTTGAAACCAGCCTGGCCAAGATGGTGAAACCCTGTCTCTACTAAAAATACAAAAATTAGCCAGGTGCAGTGGCGGGTGCCTGTAATCCCAGCTACTTGGGA
>NW_012115043.1:4103900-4114493 GCF_000951035.1 Colobus angolensis palliatus | reverse complement strand
TATAAAATTAACTTCACTTCGTTTTGTCTTTTTTAAATGTGGTCTCAAAAAATTTTTAAATTACATATGTCACCCCTATTATATTTTTATTGGACAGCACTGCCGTAAATAATGGCAAATCGCCGAAAGCATACTTTTTTATTTTAAAGCAAGAGAGATGCAAATTCAACTTGTGTTTTAGAATGCACACTCTGGCAGCAGGTAGAGAACAGAGACAATTAGAAAATTATTGTAACAATTGGTGGTGAGCAGTGATGGGGGCCTGAATTAAGATGAAAGCTGGGTGTTGGGATGGTGAATTCCATGGCGCTTGGGGTGTGAGAAAGGCGGAGTCCCCAGGCTGCTGGCTTCTGTGACTGTAAATTTTGGTGGTGTCCCTACAGGAGGGAAGGTCGAGGAGGAGGTTCATGGAGAAAGATGACAAACTCAGTTCCGAACCAAATTTGAGTTGACTGTGGGCCACCAAATGGGAGGTCCAGGTGATTTGGTCTGATGTCTGAGCCTGCGGCTCTGGAGAGGAGTCTGGGCCGGATACTTGGATATGGGAGTCAGTTTATAAGGTTAGGTGAGACTCAAGGATGAGTGAAATCACTCAGGGAGAGGACAGAAAAGAAAAGAGGCAAATACTTGGCTCTGAGGAACACCAATACCTACAGGAGGGCAGGTGAAGAGGTCTGAAAAATAGAGCCTTCTACTTCCTGACAGCAATGACATCCTATGATCCCTCACCTCAGGGTAGGCAGCTCTCTGCTGGGAGGTCCTTCAGTGGAGCCTGGTTTTCATTTGTTGATTTCAGAAAAGACAAAAAGTCACAGCTAAAGCTAAAGCTTTCTGGTCCCCTTGAATGGAGCTATTGATGATGAAGTGAGGCAGTGAGAAAAGAATCTGCCCCAGGTGCAATGTCACTTTTTAAAGCTGATGTGGCAAGACTAAACTGGTGTAATCACTTTTCAAAGGGCCATTTGGTAATGGCATAAAAAGTAGAATTCTGCTTCTAGGGAATTATTCTTAAAAAAAAATCAGGGATGTACACAAATGTATATACACAAGAATGTTTGAAACAGCACTTTTAATAATACCAAATAAAATTGGAAAAAACCTCACTGTCCAAGTGTGGGAAACTGATTTAATAGTTATGGTAGGCTGGATGCAGTGGCTCATGCCTCTAATCTTAGCACTTTGGGAGGCCGAGGTAGGCAGACTGCTTGAGCCTAGGAGTTGGAGACCAGACTGGGCAACATGGCAAAACCCTGTCATAAGTTAAAAATATAAAGAATTAACTGGGTGTGGTGGTGTACGCCTGTAGTCCCAGCTACTTGGGAGGCTGAAATGGGAGGATCACCTAAGCCCAGGGAAGTCAAGGCTGCAGTGAGCTGAGATTGCACCACTGCACTCCAGCCTGGGCAACAGGAATGAGACTGTGTCTCAAAAAAAAAAAAATTATGGGAGATCCATGTGACAAAAAGCTCTACAGACTTTCAAAACAATGTAGGAAATACGTATGTATTGACATAGCAAGATATTCACAATATGTTAAATGAAAATGCAGGTGAGTGCAATATGATTATTTCTAGTTAGTGTCTGTTGTTTGTCTTCATTGTGATTAAGAGCAAGGACTTAGGTCTAGCAGGCTGCCTGGATGGACTGGGCACAGCCACTCACAGGTCTGACCTTGTCATGCTCAGTGCCCTCTTCCGAAAAGGAGATGATAATAACATGAACCACAAGCAGTTGTGAAAACCAAACAAGTAAATCTAATCCATAGAAGTGTTGAAAATGGGGCCTAGCACTTGTAAGACTTCAATAGGTGCTAACCTTCATTATTTTTTAAAACATCGTTAGTGAGATATAATTTACATATCATACATTTCAACCATGTCAATCAGTGGCAGGAAGTTCTCATGGGCTGCAGATGCTGGGCTGTAAGTCGGGTACAGAGTATTCCAGATGCGATGTTATTGTAAAAGGTCAGGATTCTGCTCTTTCTCCCGTCATACACCCAGAGCCTGACTACACTGAAGCACTAATAGGCCCTCTCTAAAGGCCAGCAACATGTTCACAGCTGATTTGAGAGTGCAAATCACCATTGTTTCCTTCTCTGCAACTCTACAACCCATGTTTCACACACTGGAGACACCTGACACTGCTTTTGCCCACATTTTTTTTCCTTCTCTCTCTCTCTCTTTTTTTAGATGGAGTCTTGCTCTGTCACCAGGCTGGAGTGCAGTGGTGCGATCTCGGCTCAATGCAACCTCCGCCTCCTGGGTTCAAGGGATTCTCCTGCCTCAGCCTCCCAAGTAGCTGGGACTACAGGCGCCCGCCACCATGCCCAGCTAATTTTTGTATTTTTAGTAGAGACGGGGTTTCACCATGTTGGCCAGGGTGGTCTTGATCTCCTGACCTCATAATCTGCCTGCCTCAGCCTCCTAAAGTGCTGGGATTACAGGCGTGAGCCATCGTGTCCGGCCTCCTTCTCTTTTTAAAATCTGTTTTTTCATTGGGTTATAACTTATAAATAGGGTATACAGTATACCCTATTTCCTTTTACAATTTAATTTTTTAAAATCTGGCCCAATATACATAATACAATTTACCATGTTAACCATTATGAAGTATACAGCACAGCGGCATTATGTATATTCATCCTTGTTCTGCTCTCATCACACCATCCACCTCTGGAACTCTTTTCATCTCGCAGAAGCTCTGTATGCATTAAACACTAACTCTCATCACCTCTTACCCAACCCTCTGGAAACCACCGTTCTACTTTTTGTCTCTATGAATTTGTTTATTTATTCATTTATTTTGAGATGGAGTCTCGCTCTGTCTCCCAGTCAGGAGTGCAGTGGTGCAATCTCCATTCACTGCAGCCTCTGCCTCTAGGGTTCAAGCTGTCCTTGCACCTCACCCTCCCGAGTGGTAGCTGGGATTATAGGCATGCACTACCACACCCGGCTAATTTTTGTACTGTTAACAGAGACAGGATTTCTCCATGTTGGTCAGGTTGATCTCAAACTCCCGACCTCAGGTGATCCTCCCGCTTTGGCCTCCCAAAGTGCTGGGATTACAGGCATGAGCCACCATGCCTAGCCTGAATTTGACTACTCTACGTGTCTTATATAAGTGAATTCATAGAACATTTGCTCTTTTGTGACTGATTTCTTTCACTTAACATGGTCTCAAAGCTCATTCACACTGTAGCATAAGAATTTCAGTCCTTTTGAAGGCTAAACGATTCTCTATTGTATATCTATACCATATTTTGCTTCTCCATCTGTTGGTAGATGTTTGAGTTGCTCCCACCTTGTGGCTACTATAAATAATGCTGCTATGAACAGGGGCATACAAATATCTGTTTAAGTCCCTGCTTTTAGCTCCTTTGGGTATATGCCTCTGTTGATTTTTTTTTTTTTTTTTTGAGATGGAGTTTCGCTCTTGTTGCCCGGGCTGGAGTACAATGGTGCTATCTCAGCTCACTGCAACCTCTGCCTCCTGGGTTCAAGCAATTCTCCTGCCTCAGCCTCCCAAGTAGCTGGGATTATAGACATGCACCACCATGCCCAGCTAATTTTGTATTTTTAGCAGAGACAGGGTTTCACCATATTGGTCAGGCTGGTCTCAAACTCCTGACCTCAGGTGATCCGCCTGCCTTGGCCTCCCAAAGTGCTAGAGTTATAGGAGTAAGCCACCATGCCGGGCCTCTATACCTCTATTGATTTTTAATGTAAAAATAACATGCCTCTATTATTTTTTAATGTAAAAAAATTAAAAAATAATTTAAAGTCATACACTCTCGCTGCATTTGTACAACTCTATTTTCATTTCAGTGCATCCTCTTTGGTGGCTGTTCATATGCAGGTATTTTTAAACGTAAATGCTATTATAATGAACCAACAATTTTCTGACTACTGTTTTTTAGGTCGACATTGCAAACAGAACCATAGACCATGGGCCTGAGCCAAAACTGATCTGTGACTTTATTATCTTGGAAAATAGGAAAGGGAAAACACAGCGACCTCTGTAAACATATATACGTACATACAAGATGTAAGCAAGGACAGACACGTATGAATTCAGAGAGGAAACTCACACAACATGTACTTAAACAACTAGTGCTGGACTTTGAAAGAATGAGATACGAACAAGACCTCAGAGGCACAGGCAGAGACATCTCACATGCACACACGTGTGAATCTCAGCAACACCCCTGTATGCCTAGAGAGTGCAACACACCAGGACACACATAAATGATAAAAAATAAACTCATACACATACAACCTCACACCTACCAGGATCTTCTCCTGGGCCCCAAACTCCCGGACTGGCAATTTCTGAAAGCTGGGAAGGAGATCCTGCAAGAGAACTCAAAACAGCTCTGTGAACCCTGCCCTGGGCTCCAAGTGCCCGCCCACAGGCCTGTCCCATGCTCCCAGCTCAGCCTTGGCCCCAGGCCTGGGTCTGCGCACAGCCTCAAGTCCAATCCACTGCCCCAAATCTTTCCGAGTCAGACCTGCTCCCTCTCAATACTTTCCTTGGACAGTACCTGTATCCGGCTCCTTCTGTCATAGTCATTCTCCCAGGGACACTGTGTAATCCACACCAGAAATTCTGCTGTGGGCTTTGGGGGCGTAGGGACCCACACTGGACTGGCAGTAAGGGCCCAGCAGTCCATGGCCAGTCAGGCTTGGGCCAACAACAGCTGAACTGCCTGCCTCTCTGGTCCCTCCTCCATAAAGCAGCAACGCAACAACCAACTTGTAGACACTGAGAACTTTAAACATGACCACATCCTTGAAGTCCCGAGCCCAGTCCTGGCATAGAACAGCCCCACAAATGGTGTTAATCTCCTGCCCTCCGTTCCCTAAGCTGTCAGATAGGGCAACGCCTAAGCCTGTGTGTTTTAGGGGTTGCTGTGAACCAGGAAATTTTTAATAATTTTGACTAAGTTCTCCACATGTAAGATATCATGATCACCGAACTGAATAGTACTGGAAGCCAAAGGTTGTATCTTTTGGACAAACTAGAGAACAATTTATTGACTAACGTATGTTGAACACTTTGAAATGCTGTAGCTCTAGAGCAGTAGGGTAAAGTTAGCCACACTCCTTGGTTACACACATCAATCATACACACCTGAATGCATTTATTTATTTTCCCTCGTTAGCCTCATCCCCTGTTCTCCCATACATCCAACTCAGACATCTATTCTACTCTGTTCAATATGTACCATTTTATTCCTACTTTATTTATTTATTTAGAGACGGAGTCTTGCTCTGTCACCAGGCTGGAGTGCAGTGGCACGATCTCGGCTCACTGCACCTCTGTCTCCTGGGTTCAAGTGATTCTCCTGCCTCAGACTTCCGAGTAACTGGTATTACAGGCTCCTGCCACCACGCCTGGCTAATTTTTATATTTTTAGTAGAGATGGGGTTTCACCATGTTGGCCATGATGGTTTTGAACTCCTGACCACAGGTGATCCACCTGCCTTGGCCTTCCAAAGTGCTGGGATTACAGGCGTGAGCCACTGTACCCGGCCTATTCCTACTTTTTTATTATGGTAAAATATACATAACAAAATTGACCATTTTAACCATTTGAAGCGTACAGTTCCATGGCGCTGACTGTATTTACATTGTTGTGCAACCAACTCCACCATCCATCTCCACCATCCATCTCCAGAGATTTTTCATCTTTTTCCCCTGAAACTCTATACCCAGTAAACAACAATTCTCCATTCCCTCTTCCCCTTGCCCCTGGCAACTACTAATCTCCTTTCTGTCTCTAAGAATTTAACTATGCTAGGTACCTCTGTAAGTGGAATCACACAATTTTTGTTCCTTTGTGGTTGGTTTATTTCACTTAGCATAATATTCTCAAGGTTCATGCACAATGTATCATGTGTCAGCATTTCCTTCCTTTTAAAGCTGAATAATATTCCAAGGTATGGGCTGGGTGCAGTGGCTCATGCCTGTAATCCCAGCACTTTGGGAGGCCGAGGTGGGTGCATCACGAGGTCAGGAGTTCAAGACCAGCCTGGCCAACATGGTGAAACCCCATTTCTACTAAAAATACAAAATTAGCTGGGTGTGGTGGCACATGCCTGTAATCCCAGCTACTCAGGAGGATGAGGCAGGAGAATCACTTGAATCTGGGAGGTGAAGGTTGCAGTGAGCCAAGATTGCCCCACTGCACTCCAGCCTGGGCAATAAGAGCGAAACTCCATCTCAAAATAAATAAATACATAAATAAAATGTAAAAATTCCATTGTATGGCTACAATATATCTTGTTTTTCCACCCATCCATTGATGGACACTTGAGTTAGTTCCACCTTTTGACTGTTGTGAACAATGCTGCTATGGACATGGGTGTGGAAATACTCTGAGTCCCTGCTTTCGGTTCTTTTGGGTATATCCCCAGAAATAGAATTGCTGGATCATATGGTAATTCTGCTCAGTTTTTTGAGGAACTGCCATACATACACCATACCATTTTCCTCAGAGGCAGCACTATTTCACATCTTTACCAGCAATGTGCAAGGATTCTAATTTCTTCACATCCTTTCCAACATGTTATTTTCTGTTTTTCAAAAGCTAATAGCTGGCCAGGCATGGTGGCTCACACCTGCAATCCCAGTACTTTGGGAGGCAGAGGTGGGAGGAATCACCTGACATCAGGTGTTTGAGACCAGCCTGACCAACATGGAGAAACCCTGTCTCTTTTAAAAATACAAAATTAGCCGAGTGTGGGTGGCACATGCCTGTAATCCCAGCTACTCAGGAGGCTGAGGCAGGAGAATTGCTTGAACCTGGGAGGCAGAGGTTGCAGTGAGCCAACATCGCACCATTGCACTCCAGCCTGGGCAACAAGAGTGAAACTCTGTCTCAAAAAAAAAAAAAAAAAGAAAAAGAAAAAAAGATAATAGCCATCCTAATGGATGTGAAGTGGGTCAATGTGTATCTTTTTATTTGTATAACTTCTTTCAAAATACATGTAATTATTTTGTGTATATGTAATTTGTTTTACATAGTAGCATTACGCTATTCATTTCCCTCTGTGTCTTACTATTTTCTCTTGGAACTATGTTTAAGTTCTATACATTTGTTTTGTGTACATGGAATTCATTGCTTCTCACTTTTGCATAGCACTTTATGGTGTGCATGAATCACATCCATGTATATTGAGAACCTACTATGTGCTTGTGCCAAGCTTCCTATATGAGTGATTGAATCTGATTCCATACAGCAATCCTAAGAAGGTGTTGTAATTATCACATTTTATGGATGAGAAAATTGCCACACACAGAGTTACGGAACATGCCCAGAGTCACACAGCCGGAAGTGGAAGAGGTAGAAGTTTAACCCAGGTCATTCTGGTGCCACAGAAGAGCTCACACGTGTAAGGTATTACAAAGAGCTATAGATAGAGATCTGACTGTAGACAGAGGCTCTCTCTTAGGCAAGGGCACTCTGATGAAAGTTCTAGTCCTGATTTGGCTACTAATCTTCACAGTGCAAATCACCTTCCTTTACAGACATCACTTTCTGTCTGTGTAAGATGAAGATGATTTTATATGATTTTTCTAGATTAATTACTTGTTGATTAAATACCCTTTAGCTAATGGGAAAATAATCAGAATTGAGGTCAGGTGTTTGTTTCTTTCGTGTATTTGAAGTGGCCCACCTGGGAGTCACTCCAAATACGTGAAAACCACTCTAAATACAAGAAAACCCACCTCATGAGGTGAACTGTTCGTGGGATGGACTATTCCCAGGGAAACAGAGTCACTGTTTCCGTTTCCATCCCACCTCTCCTGAACTTCGCACTTACCATGATGAAAAACTAACTGGGCTAATGTTTCCCTCCCAAGAACAACTTCTGCAAAAGCAGGCCTGGCTGGGCCCCAAGAGACCAGGTGCCAGAACAGAGTTTTATCCATCAAGAGTGGCCCACCCATTCACTGCCCAAAGTCAAGATCAAGAGAACATGCAGGGTCTTCTCAGCACTGAGAAGAATCAGTTCCTCAGCCCTCCTCAAAGCTTTCTGAAACCGGACTTAGTGCCCCAGTGGAGGGACTTCTTTTGGAGAAACAGGCCTGAGGAGAAATAACTAGCCCAGAAATGACACTTCTTAGACTTGCAGGTGGGTCCAGCACTATTTTCTTACATGCACAGCTGTTCCTGTCACACAGATGCCAGCAGGGGAAGTGCAGGGAAGCGTGGTTCTGCCACACTAACTAGCTGGCTGCCTGGTTACTTCCTCCCCTCAGGAAAATGAGAGGGCTTGAATGAGGGCCCCTTTCAATGCCATGATTTTAGAGGGTGAAGTACCTATCAGGTCCTTCCACTACATGTAATCCTCAAATCTCTCTGAGGCTCTTCCTCCACAGTGCAAATCGCCTTCCTTTATCAGACATTGCTCTCTGTGTAACATAAAGGACTTGAACTAGAGGAGGACAGGTACAGTGCTCTTTCTGGATCCACCACTCTGCACAGTGAGAACCGTTTACTCCATTCTTACAGCAGAGAGAACACACGCTCCGCGAGCAGAAGAAGAGAAAGCCAGGATTGGAAGCCAGGCCAGTCATTGATGGATACTGAGCCCCTTTTACTTTCTCTGGCTACCTCTCAATGGTTGGACTTGTTCAGGTTAAGATTAACATTTTACTGGACGATGATGACTGCAAGGCCCCTGTCCATCTTTGCCCACTCAGTCACATCATCCCCATCCCCACCCTTTGATGCTTCTCTAGGCTGTGAATCCCTTGAAGACCTTCGTCTTTTATTTTGGAAGTTCAAGAACTGAGAAGGAGGGCTGCAAGATAGAGCTGCTCCGTCAATGCGTGTTAAACTTATCTGACCTCAACCCACCACTTTTCAAGGCATTAACAATGCAAACCTTTTCACATGAGCTTCTCACAGCCACCCTAGGAGATTGCGAGGGAAGCTACCTCTAGCCCCATTTTACAGGTGAGCAAATAGTCCTTGCAGTGTTACAATAGTGTGCCTGTGTAGAGAACTGTTTTGCAAAGAGCTCGATCAGTGATGTCTTCTTTGCCCTCCGTGACCCAGGCAGCCGGGTGCAGTGTCAAGATCGAAGACTGAGGCGTCAACAAAGTATTGGGTTCAAATTCCAGCTCTGCCGCTTGGAACCCTGAGTAAGTAATATAATCTCTCTGTGCCTCCGTAAACGTGAGGCATAGGAACATCTACCTCATCAACCACTGTTAAGATTGAATCAGAGGCAGGCAGGCTACCTGGAAGAAAGCAATTAATAAATGAGGATTGTGTCATCCTTGTCTCTCTTGAGGGACGGGAAGAAGAGAGTGAAACCTAAGACCACAGCGGCAGCGCGTTAACAGAAGGACCAGCAAGGAACGGAAGTCAGGTTGACAAGCCTCAGTTGGGTTTCAGGGATTCTCCTTTTCAGGCGGGTATTTAGGAAGAGAGGAGGGTGAGGAGCACAACACCCTTCTGCAGTAGCAGCTGCGGACTGGCTTGTGGGAGGCGGTTTTCTGGGGCAAGGCAAGGGCCCCTGCCGCTTCTGGGCTGACTTTGTGGATTCCGCCACACCTCACAGGGCTTTGTAACTCCCCACCCACTTGAGGGTTTCCAGATAACTTTTTTTTTTAAACAAAGCGGGGGTGGGGGGTGGGGGATTCCTGCTGTTAAAAACAAACAAAGGGCTTAGACACCGGCTAGTCAACTGCGGGAGGCAGCAGCAAGAGAAAGGCCAAAGGGCCTGGAGTAGCTCCTTAAAGCCGCCGAGGGCCCTGCGGCCAGACGCCCCTGAATTCTTTTGGTGGGGAGAAAAGCCCCGGAGCTCCCCAATGTGCCAATTGGTTTGTTGTTGTTTTGCTTTTTTTGAATACACAAACTCTCCGAATACTCTTGTCTTGCCCCACTTTTTTGTGAGTTCATTGCTCTGGAAACAAAACCCTTCCATTTACTGGGAATTATCAAATTTCCGATCTTTCTCTATCCGGAGATCCTGCAACACGGTGTTATGTAAATTTCTTCCAAAGATAAATTCGAAAGCACCTCCATTCATTCCTTCAAGAACTCAACAGATGTCCTTGAGGCTCATTTTCTGCCGGGCACTCAGTTCACAAGGCTCAAGGGATCCCTGGCTCCAGCCGTTGTCTAGGTTGTCACTGGTGTCCCCAGCTCTCCATTTCTGAGGACCCACTTCTCCCCCCCCACACCCTCCTCCGCACACTTTCCCAAGGCTCTCGGACGGTGTGATCTCACCGACGAGAGAATAAAAACAGCCCAGGGGCGCGGGAGCGGGCCCGGGCGCCGGCCAAGAGCCTTGACTGGGATCAGCCAGCGCGAGGCCAAGTGCGGGCCCCAACTTCCTGGGCCCGGGCCTTCCGCGCGCCCCCTCTCGGGCTCGGGTCCTCTCTAGGGTGCACTCCTGTCCGGACGGCGCTTACTTGCTGCGAGTCCGACCCTCTCCGGCCCGCAACTCCAACCGAGCCGCCAGAGTGTGGACTCCGAGAGCGGACGGCACGGGCCGCGCTCAGCCCTCCCGCCCGAGGCCCCTCTCGCCGCGCGTTTCCCAGGACTTCCTCCCCGCGCCCGCCCGACTTCAG
>NW_012115043.1:4056674-4103155 GCF_000951035.1 Colobus angolensis palliatus | reverse complement strand
CGCCCCCGGCGTTCCGTCGAGCCTAGCCCCGCCGGGGGCGCTCCTCGCCGCCCGCGCGCCCTCCCCAGCCATGTCGTCCATCCTGCCTTTCACTCCCCCGATCGTGAAGCGCCTGTTGGGCTGGAAGAAGGGTGAGCAGAACGGGCAGGAGGAGAAATGGTGCGAGAAGGCGGTCAAGAGCCTGGTCAAGAAACTCAAGAAGACGGGGCAACTGGACGAGCTGGAGAAGGCCATCACCACGCAGAACGCCAACACCAAGTGCATCACCATCCCCAGGTGGGGGCCCGCCCGGGGGACCCGGGGACACGCCTGCCTGGCCCCCTGGCACTGCGGGGCCGACCCATTGGGGTTGGAGATGGGAAGAGGAAGAGAGAGGGAGTGAGACTGTGTGGGTGCGTGTGTGTGAGAGTGGGAGCTAGAGCGCAGGCAGGAAGGGGGTGGGGGGACCCCAAACAAAACCATCTCTACATTTGCAAAGATCAGAGCCCGAGGCTTCCACACGGCACTCTGGCTTCCAGACCTCACATTCCCTTTCCATCTCCGGGAGGGGAGAGCGGGTTGTTGCGGGACTCGGCCGCCCCCACCCTAGGGAGCTGGGGATGGAAGTTGAGGCCCGCTTTGTTCGGCTCCGCGGGCCGGAGCCCCTCCTCCGCCGCCGCCTCCCGCCCCCGCGGCCCGCGCTCGTGGAGGTGGTGGTGTCTTTGCGTTTCTTTTCTTCAGTCCGGTCTCCCCACTTTCCTCTACAGGAATGCGGTCCGTACAGCTGGGGCTGTGGGTGAGGAGCGGGAGCCTCGTGATTGACAGATTCCTTCTTCGTTCTTTCTTTGCCTTCGGGATTAGCATTTTTATCGAGTATTTTTAGACTCGGTTGTGCCAGTCTCCCGCCCCCTGAGCACGCACGCACTTTGGTTGCAGTGCAATGCTCTGACTTCCAAATGGGAGAGGCAAGTGGCAGAAAATAGGGTCTTCTCCCCCACCTCCCACTCCCCATCCCGACTCTTTTGCCCTCCTTTTGGTCCAAGAGATTTTGAGACCGTGCAGAATGAGGGAGAGGGGCGGGCTGGAACCGGGCAGATAACAAAACACACCCCAAAATGGGCCTCGCATCGGCCCTCGCATTCCTGTAGAGCCCTCCTTCCCAAAGCGCGCTGCCATCTGTCTGCATCTCCTTTATCCTTCCTGTTGCGCGCTAGCTAGGTCGGGCGGGAGCCCACAGATGGCCGATAGAAAGGGTCAGTGACTTCTCTCCACTCCCCCAGGGCCTTCCTTAGCTTAGCTGTGCCTGGCTGGGAATTGGGGGTGGGGATACCTTGACTTCCTGTCTCTACCTCTCAGCCTCCTTTGATTCTGAACCGAGAGAGAGAGTGTGTGTATTGGGGGCTGGCTGTTTTGGGGATCCCAGGCTGCAGAGGAATGAGTAGAAAGCACCAGGGACTGTAAGCCAAAAAAGGGATTGTCATCCCTGCCCCGGGGCCGGGGTGGACTCCATCCTTGGCCACCTGCTTGGAGCAGTTGTACAAGGGCTGCCAGGCGAGTCAGGCAGGCACAAAGCAACATCTGTCCACGGGAACCCAGGGCAGGCCTCCCCTGGAAATAAATGCCACATATGGTGGGAGTGCAGACTTAAAATTTTTTTTTTGACTGGGTGGATCCAGTCAATAAAGGGGGAGGGAAGGCGGTGTGCTGTCTGGGGAAGTCTCTGGCCGTGTGATCGGGAGCCAGAATTGACTTCAGAGGAGGTGGTGTGATGTGATGGTCAGAGAGACCTCGGATTTGGTTCCAGCTCTGGTTCTTAATTCTTCTGTATTCCTTCGGTGGGGGTGGAGAGGGTAGAGTGGGTGAATATGCTACTTCTCTGTCTGGGGAGGGGTCTGCCACACCTACCTTCTTCTTATTGCCTGGGTGCACTGAAGACAAGTGCTTTATGCATTGAAACAGAAAAAAAAAGTGGTATCAATTATAAAACAGGCAGCTGTGAAAAGTGTTTCACAGTTTACAAAGCACTTTCACATAGTTTTCTGAGGTCCTCAAAACAAGACAGAAAGCAAGCAAGCAAGCAACCAGCCCTGGAAAGTAGATAAGGTTGTTAGGCTTAAGATTATCACATCTTTAAAGCAGAGAAGACTTTAAAAGAGAGAGGTGAAAAGGCTTGAGTTGTAGACGTGGGGTTCTGACAGAATGTGCTCTTTCTGCTGACCCATGCTGCTTTATACTTTGAAGATCCTGAATACATTCTTTGCTGAATGCTAAAGCTGTGTTAGCTTGGGGAGGGCCCTGTGGATCTTTGTATGTGCGGTTGCTTCTTTTATCTTTGGGCTGGTGATAGCTTGGCAGAGAGGCCTTGCTTTCCCTTGCCTTGGTAGGAGTTTGTCCTCTGTGGGGCCATACCTTTGGCCTGCCTTTTCCTCTTCCAAAGTCCTGCTGAGACTTTGGAAGCCTAAGACATGTGAACGCTTTGGATGATTCTGAGGGTTCAAGCCGACCTGCCCTGTGGCCTTCTCGTGATTTTGTTAGGACTGAGGCATCTTCTGCCTGCCTGGATAGGACTG
The DNA here is from genome assembly GCF_000951035.1 of Colobus angolensis palliatus. NCBI lineage: Eukaryota > Metazoa > Chordata > Mammalia > Primates > Cercopithecidae > Colobus > Colobus angolensis. The sequence goes on along the minus strand of NW_012115043.1, from coordinate 4,100,606 downwards.
AATGCAAAAGCAGATTTTTTTTTAACCTTTTTTTTTCAGTTAGGGAAACCCAGTTGCTTGGGTGGATCCAGACAAAATGGATTTTCATCCTTGGATTTTGTGCCCACGCCTCTGGGTCACCTTGTGTCCCTTGGCAACAGCTGCTGCTGTTTTGGTCGTAGGCAGCAAACTAAAGGCCACGTCTTGGGGAGGTGGCTGGTTTGGCCCTATGCTGGTGATATCGATGCGTCTGCTAAGCCCCATAGATTGCAGTGTTGCTTGTCAAATTGTCTGCTTTCGCCACAACTGCCTTTTAGTTTGGAAAGTAGAGAAAGGAAAACGTTTAACTTAGTCATTCCCCCTGTGTGTGAGGGGTTGGTCACTGGATGCTTAAAAACACTCTGTAAGATCTGGACTCTGGGGTTTAAGGAGCCCTCAGTCTAAGGAGATTAAGCCAAGTGTGTTTTGGCTAATACATAATCACGAGCTGCAACAGCAACATTTGGCAATTAGAGCTGTATACTGGGGACTTCCAGACCACAGGCTTGCTTCTCTGTGACACCAGCTCTAATTTGTTTCAATTATCGGGGGAGCTGGAGTGATACACACTTACCGACATCAAGAAGGTAAAAGAGATTGGTGCCGAGGAAGTGGTAAGAGCTTCATTTAGATACACCAACAAAGGGGCTGTCAGGATACTCTGAGGTCTGGCAGGATTGGCAGAATTTACACAAGTTTTATAACAGCCTCTCATGCGTCACCTGCTTGAGTACCTGAGTAAAGCTGCAGGTATCGTCCTTGCCAGTGTATAAGAATGGAATCAAAGCATTTGCCACCGAATGAGAGTTGGTGTGTGAGTGTCATATGAGGAATAAGGAGCTCGGCACACTTAAAACTTAGTTTTCTGGTAGACACTGGTAGCTTGTGCTTCCACCAGGGAATCCATGCCTTGACCTTGTTGTTGGAAGCTAGACCAAGCTTAAAGCATTGCTTGTTCGGAAGGGAATTTGGGCTTTCTTGTGTCAGAGCACCCAGTCCAGTGGAAAATTGGAGAATTGAAGCAAACGCTAGATCTGACACACAGTATCTACTCCCTCCCTGTGAATCTGGTCTTTTTGTTTTGGAAGCAGATTCTTTCCCTGTTGCCCAGGCTGGAGCACAGTGGCCTGATCTTAGCTCACTGCAACCTCTGCCTCCTGGTTCAAGCGATTCTCGTGCCTCAGCCTCCTGAGTAGCTGGGATTACAGGCACCCGCCACCACGTCCAGCTGATTTTTGTATTTTTAGTAGAGATGGGGTTTCACTATGTTGGTCAGGCTGGTCTTGAACTCCTGACCTTGTGATCCGCCCACCTTGGCCTCCCAAAGTGCTGGGATTACAGGCGTGAGCCACCACGCCCCACTGAATCTGATCTTTTACTGTTGCCTCCTCTTATTATCTCCTTGCATTTTGCCAGGGTACTCTCACTTTGAGAAAGGAAAAAGATCCTCATCTTTAACATTCCTTTCCCAGATTTCTGGGGATAGACCTATTACCAAGGCTGTAATAGGTCTCTTGGCTGCAGCTCAGAGCACCGTGTGGCCCATTGGAAGCAAGCCCCCTTCCAGCTGCTAGGGAGGTAGTCCCTTGTCTCTTTGCTCTTGTTAACTTTGATTAGGGGAGCTCCACATAGGGCCTGAGAAGAGGAGGTGCCTGTAGGACAATAGGTAGCTGATGAGGGAACTGACTCAGCTGCAGCTGAACCTAGGCGCCACTTGACGTTCCCTGGGAACATTTAGAACCTTGGAACATGCTGCGTGCACCTGGGAGTGGAATGTTTGCAGACAGCCCCTCTGTTGAGAATTGCCAGTCAAATGTTACAGGGCTGGATTGTGTTGATGTATTGATATTTATTGGACCCCTCCCATGTCTGAGTCAGTTTTTTAGGTACCAGAGGAGGATGTAGAGACACATTTGAAAAGTTCCCTGCCTGTGAGGAGCTTACACATCAGTAAGGGAAACATTAATAGGGCATTATTTGAGTATCTAACTGCTATCTCTTTCTCATTCCCAGTTACCAGTAGAAATATGAGATCTAGTATGGATGATGTTTGATGGGGCCGGGCGTTGATGTGCCTTTTAAATATTGTAGAAGTCACTATGTTAGAAAATAAAATAATGACAGGCATCTGTTTTCTCTGGAAAAAAAATACAAGATTCAGGTCCTGTACCTACCATTTTACTACCTGCAAGGATTTGGGAATCCACTTAAGTTTCACAGCTTTTATGTCTGCACCTGTAAAGTCAGGATGAGACAAGTCCTGTGGAAGTGTTTTGTGAACCAGAGAACTTGACAGGTATGTTACGTTTAGCCTTCGTTCTGCATCATTCATTCATTATTGAATTATTCAGTCCTTGATTGAGCATGTACTACAATGACCTCAGGAGGGACCCTGTACTCCAAGAGCTCCCTGTCTAGAGTGGGAGACAGACTTGCTCAAAGGTGTAGCATGAGCTTCGGCTGAGGAATGTACTAAGTACCAGCAATGTGGAAACACAGTTAATTCTGTGGGAGGAGGTGTAGACAGGAGGAGAACCCATGAGAGGTGGAAAACTAAGAAGGGGACAAGAGTTATCCAAGTGAAGGTTTTTGGACTGCAGTATGATGTTGGGAACTTTTTGGTACATGGGGATAGTTTCCTACAAGAATGAGGACATCTTTATCCTCTGTCTTTTACTAAACTGTGTGCTGCTATAAATATGTTACCTTGTAACTGGCACTGAATGGCTAGTGACTTGGGTGCTATATTTTACTCCCCTGTAAACCATTTTCTCTTTGAAGTAAAAAGTAATTTAGTAATGCAAACCTGAAATTCAGGTTTCCTTGGTGGGAACAGGGGCTTCAGATACATCAGCTCAGAATATGACAGGGAGTGTTAATAAAAAGTGGACAACTTGGCCGGGCACGGTGGCTCACGCCTGTAATCCTAGCACTTTGGGAGGCTCAGGCAGGAAGATCACAAGGTCAGGAGATCGCGACCATTCTGGCTAACATGGTGAAACCCCATCTCTACTAAAAATACAAAAAAATTAGCTGGGCATGGTGGCAGGCGCCTGTAAGTCCCAGCTACTCAGGAGGCTGAGGCAGGAGAATCACCTGAATCTGGGAGGTGGAGGTTGTGCCATTGCACTCCAGCCTGGGCGACAGAGTGAGACTCCGTCTCAAAATAAACAAACAAACAAATAAATAAATAAGTAAAAAGTGGACAACTTGCAGATGGTTGCTTTGAAATTCAGAGCTTCAGTGTGACGTAGCTTCTTGTTTCTCTGGTTAACAGTTGCTGAGAATAAATCCTGGATACCCGAGTTTCTGAATGAACATAGGCGCTCTTAGTGGTATGTTTTTAAAAAAGTCTTTGCAAGGGCCAAGTTTTAAATTACAATTTTAATAACAGAAAAAAGTCTATGAATACCGTCGCATTTAATTCTGATGAGAAATGCAAGAAGTTGATTAAATTGATAGAATTTGTTTCAGGCTTATCACATCAGGAATCCAGTTAAATGAGTTAAAAAATAAATATTGGTTTAATAATGTAGACATGTGATTGCTGTATTATTATAATGGAAATAAAATTAACACAATTTAATGAACTGAGCGACCATTAATTTTTACTTGTTAATTTATTAGGAGATTTTAATGCCATTTGATGCACAGTACAGCCATTATTCTGCGTGAGCTCCTTAATGAAATAAATAGGACCAAGCAGGGCTTGCTTTAAATTGAAATCAGCTTTCATTCCCGTTAACCTTATTCTCCCACCTTCGTCCACCTCTTCTTCAGCTTCCTGTAATTGCAATTAAGTTCTCAAGGTTGGAATGCAGCTTTCTTAATCAGCAAGTCTCATCAATAGTCCTAATTGACTTTTGCCCTTTTCTGCTTTGCCATATTGACTGATTAAAACAAAAGCAAAACTAAAGGAAGACTCCATTCCCTCCCCCAAATACACATCTCGTAGAGTTGGTTGGCTGGCAAGAGGACTGCCCAAGAAGGCTGCTCGTGATGGCAGCCTGCTGAATATGCAGGGGATGGGAGATTCACCAGCCATGTGCACACGTGAATGGCTGGTGCAGTGTTAGATGGAACTAGTTCCTCCCTAAGGAGGGGTATGACCTTCTGTTGGCCTCTGACAAGTCCCTGAGCTATGGAACCTTCAGTCTTCCCATCTTCAAGCACAATGGTTCCTGGAAACAGTGGGAAGTTGCCATCCTAAGTCTATGCTACAGAAGTTTGGTTTCTAATTTTACTCTATTCTAAGTTTTAGAACCGAGGCCATTCCAAGAGAACGTGTCCAGTTCATGTGTATGCCTTCCTTTAATGCTCCTACCAGGTGCTAATTTCTGTGCCAGGTAATGGGGACAAAATAGTGAATAAGGCAGATACTGTCCCTGGCGCCTTCTGCAGCTTCTAGTCCACTGGCTGTGAAACACAGGCTCTTTGGAGTTGTAAGAATGCTGTATGTGTTCACGCTTTAGCTAATTTGTAAATACTGTTTTTTGGTGCCAAACAAACCAAGTCCCCCAAGCTCTGCAGTTTATTGACTTGACAAGGATCTCTCTCTCTCTCTCTCTCTCTCTCTCTCTGTATAACATTATCCTTTGTTTCGACTTAATTAACAGTTGGAGAAATAAACAAATCTATAGCACGAGTCATACTATCCACTGTTGGTTATCTAAGGCCCTTCCTATAAACAGCAGCCTGCCACAGTGGCAACTGCTGTAGAATGTTTTGACAGAGACTCAGTTTAAAATGAAAACACAGTAGAAGCCTATTAATTAAGAAGTTTGGCTAATTCTGGACTAGGCGAAAGTTTGTTTAGCAGGCCTTTTTGCCCCATAAATGCTGTCAAAGAAAAATTACTAATAAACAAGGGTTTGGGGATTATTTTGGAGGTAGGAGTCAGCAGACCTGGGTAGGTTCTAGACGTGGCTCTGTTTCTGATTAGCTGTGTGACCTGGGACAAGTTACCTTACTTCTTTCGGCCTCAAATGTTCTCAACTGGAAAATAGGCTAGATAAACTCTATTGGAGGGCCTTTCGAACTTGGAATTGGTATTCCTACAAGCATTTTATTTTATTTTATTTTTTGAGATGGAGTTTTGTTCTTGTTGCCCAGGCTGAAAAGTGCAATGGCGCGATCTTGCCTCACTGCAACCTCCGTCTCCCAGGTTTAAGTGATTCTCCTGCCTCAGCCTTCTGAGTAGCTGGGATTACAGGCATGTGCCACCATACCCGGCTAATTTTCTATTTTCATTAGAGACCAGTTTCGCCATGTTGGCCAGGCTGGTCTCCAACTCCTGGCCTCAAGTGATCTGCCCGCTTCGGCCTCCCAAAGTGCTGGGATTCCAGGTGTGAGCCACTGCACCTGGCCACATACAAACATTTTAGAAGCTCCCAGTTGCACGCATCTAGTTCATCAGTGAATGACAGATCTTTAATTATCAGTGTTCCAAGACTCTGTCAGCCTGGTGTCAACTAATTTACATAAGTGGAATAACAAAATTGTAATTCAGCCTTTAATTTTGGTGATTTCCCTCCCTCTTCCTTTCCTCTTCCTTACTCTGTGAGTCTGAATCAGTGAAATTTAACTACAAAGGAATGTAAAAATAATGCTAGGATGAAGACGTGGAGGCTGTGCCTCTTGAAATGCAGTGAACAGTTTTTCTTCTTTTGTTGCTATTTTTGACTATTCTAAGAACAGGAAGTTTACTTAAACTAATGACCACAGATGCCTAAAAATGGTTAAATGTAAGAGGTAGGCATTATAGAGGATACCTGTGGAAAATGTTTGCTCATATGTCAAAGTTTACCCAGGAAGCTTCCTTTATTTATTTGCAAGCATCTATATAAAGAAAGGCTGCGCTCGATTGCGTAAGCATGAGCCTTTTGTTAGGCAGCGTGGATGTTGCAAGTTTAAACCCCAACTAGGAAATGAAAAGTGAGTTTCCACCTAAATAGTTCTTTTTCAGTATCCCATGGCTCTCCCAGCTTACATCTGGCAAGTTTTTCTCTTGAGTGCTTTGCGAGTGTTTAGGACTCCAGTATTGTATTGTTTGTTTGTTTGTTTCTTGCTTGCTTTTTTTTTTTTTGACAGTCTGGCTCTGTCGCCCAGGCTTGAGTTCAGTGGCACGATCTCAGCTCACTGCAGTTCCAGGTTCAAGCATTCCTCCTGCCTCAGCCTCCTGAGTAGCTGGGACTACAGGCGCCTGCCACCACGCTCGGCTAATTTTTGTATTTTTAGTAGAGCTAGGTTAAGACTCCAGCATTGTTTAAGAAACACTGTGTATGGCTTTGCCTTTGAAACCTACAGATTATAAATCTGGTCCCTTTTGTGGCTAAGTGTTGCATCACAAACTGCCAAGCCAAGTTGTAGCTCTGAGATGTCACCAATTTTTTTTTTTTTTTCTTTTCAACTGGACTTTTGAAAATAGTAATGCTTTTTGGGTGTGTGTTTTTTAAAGGTCTGTTTTTACGCTGTCACAGCTCAAAAATGCCAAAAGGCATTTTTTCCTTAAAAAATCACCTCTGGGCCAAGCCCAAGTGTGGAGTAATGAATCCAGAAAGGACTTTTTGAGTAGTTACAAGTGGCTGAAAGCAGGCACTGGTGATGGAAATCGGATTTTTCCTTTTGCTTCAAATCTTCCTGGTTGTAAACTTTTTCTTACTCTTGCTGAAGTCAGACTCAAGGTGGGTCTAATTTCTCCTAGCCCATGGGAGGGCAGAGTGAATTACTGTTTGTTGTGCCACCCCTTTACATTTTGTGTGTGGCTATTTGTCTCTACCCACACAGGTTCTTCACATATTACCTGGGGAGCAGGAGACGGGGAGGACAGGAAGAGCACAGTTGGGCAGAAAGAGCAAAGCCTCTCGAGTCTGATGGATCTGGGTTTGAGTCTGACAGTTATCAGCTATGTGGTGACCTTGGGTTGTTTGCTTCAACTTTTTGAGCCCCAGTTTCTGCATCTGTAAAATGAGGATGAAACTACCTACTTCATAGAAATCAACCCAAGTGGCCGGGCACGGTGGCTCGTGCCTATAATCCCAGCACTTTGGGAGGCCAAGGTGGCTGGATCACCTGAGGTCAAGAGTTCGAGACCAGCCTGACCAATATGGTGAAACCTCGTCTCTACTAAAACTACAAAAATCAGGCGGGCGTGGTAGCGGGCGCCTGTAATTTCACTACTCAGGAGGCTAAGACAAGAGAGTTGTTTGAACCTGGGAGTGGGAAGTTGCAGTGAGCCAAGATTGTACCACTGTACTCCAGCCAGGGCAATAGTGTGAGACAGACTCTGTCTCAAAAAAAAAAAAAAAAGAAATCAACCCAAATGAGATAAGATTTATCAAGTACTTTGCCAGTATCGATCATAGTACACAGCAGGTGCTCAGTAAACACTCATTTTCCCTTTCAGAGGGGAAATTTGGCAGATGGTGTCCATCGACTCCAGTAGGTGATCCCCTTCCCACCCCGACACCCTTGCTCGCAGGGCATTCTCCTTTGGAGAGTCTCAGTTGATACAGTAAAAGGATCTACTTCAGTATACACAGAAAACATACAGACATGCCACTTGTTGATGTAAGGCTTGGCAGGCTATTGAAAGAGAAACAATTCATATTCTTAGGTGGTTCTGCCCTCCCCCCTCACCTTCTCTATCATTATTTTTAAAAATTCGTTTGGTGGACCAAAAATAATAGTACTAAAAACAAACTGATGAATCAGGTCTCCTGGGGTGGGGGATGGGTAAGATCCTGAAGCAGAAACGCAGTGACTCACGCGCCTGTCACTGATAGTTGCCCGTAAGTGCATGAAAGTGCATGATGTTTATTGTTGCTGGTGTTTTTTTGAGGCCCAAGTTGGAAGGCACTTCCGGCTCTCCCTCAAGTACTAGCTTACTGGTTAGCTTGGCTGTTGAGTGAGAATGGTCAGTCAGGTCCAGAAACTCATGGCTCTGAAATGACCCAGACGTGGTGGCTGTACCCTTGACTGCCCTCAGATACGTGCAAGAGGGAGCTCAGGCTTAAAGAGTCATGCTTTGGCATTCCACCTGGCTGTACTCCTCTTCTTGGGGCAAGGAGACTGTAGGGCCAAGGGACCGGCCCATCTAGAGCCAGCACTTCCTTTTTCCAGATCCTGCTCAGAGGCCTGGCCCTTCAGTTCCCTGCCCCAGTGTCTTGAGCCTGTTTCCAAGTCCTGGGTTGGCCTCTTCCGCAGGTCTGTTACTTTGTGTTGGCCATGGGCAGCACATGTACCCGCGGGCCCAGTGGCTGGGCAAGGGGTGCAGGGGTATGAAGGAATTGGCTAGAGCTTGGACTTGTGATCTGAGGACTCTATGTGGGTGTGCACCAGGCCTCTCAAAGTTATGGGTGGTGCTAGGGGTGGGCTGAGTTCTGGGGCTGGGTCTCTCTGAGCTTCCACATTCCATTGTGAAACCAAGGGGTCAGGGAATCCTAAACTCAAACCTGGACTTACTAAAGTATTGGTCAAGGTAGGATGATAGAAAGCGTGCTGTGTAACCATTTATTATCTTGATTTCTGTCTTTAAATGCTACATATGGGCTGGGCGCGGTGGCTCAAGCCTGTAATCCCAGCACTTTGGGAGGCCGAGACGCGCGGATCACGAGGTCAGGAGATCAAGACCATCCTGGCTAACACGGTAAAACCCAGCCTCTACTAAAAAATACAAAAAAACTAGCCAGGCGAGGTAGCGGGCGCCTGTAGTCCCAGCTACTGGGGAGGCTGAGGCAGGAGAATGGCGTAAACCCGGGAGGCAGAGCTTGCAGTGAGCTGAGATCCGGCCACTGCACTCCAGCCTGGGCGACAGAGCGAGACTCCGTCTCAAAAATAAATAAATAAATAAATAATAAATAAATAAATACTGCATATGGTGTGTAGGCCATCCTGTGTATTCTTGCTCTGTAGGGACAGGCCTGCCTTTCTTTCCTTCTTTTCTTTCCTTTCTTTTCCTTTTCTTTTCTTTCTTTTATTTTTGCACCACCTGCTCAGTTGCGTGGCCACAACTGAATCCTAGCCCAGGTGGCACCATTATATTGGTAGGATTTTGGAGATGTTCACAGGAATTGATTTCCCTCACCCTGAACCCAGGCCAGAATGAATTTAGTGCAGATGAGGGAGAAGGTGCTACATATTGTAGCTGCTCATTCAAAAAGTGGAGCAGAGAACTGGACCACTGAATGTGCATTTGTTTGCTGGAAATCTTTATTAAGCACCAGAGGTACAGAGATGAAATCGTGTCTCTGAACTGCTCAGAGGCAAAAAGGGACACCAGTAACCACAGTTATGGTGGGCTCATGGAAGAGACACTATAGTGAAGGTCAAACAAAATGTTTGGGAGCCTAGAGGAAGAGCAGATCTGTTTCTGCAGGCTTCACAGAGGAGGCGTGCTCAAATGGGGCCTTGAAGGATGGATAGGAGTGTAGGAGTGGGGTGGGAGGCAGCGCAGAGCACAGACCAGACTGTGGAAGGGCCTGATGTCTAGGGAAGGCAAGACAGTTTAGGGTGGCCAGAGTGTGGATGAGGGAGTGGCCAGAGAGGAGCTGGAGAAGGATGTTGTCAAGGGCTTTGGTTTGCCAAACGTGGTACTTTATGTTTGGACCTTGCTCTGTAAGCGTCCAGGAGATTTTAAAGCAGGGGAGTGGCATTGTGAAAGCCACCATTCTGTCGTTTCTTATTTAATTTCCTTCTCTTACCCAGTGGCTGTTAACAGCAGGTTTTCTGCCCGAGTTATCCAGGTCAGAGTCATAATCCTTTAGAGTACCATGTGAACAGCTTTAGGCTATGTCTGGACCAGGTTGAAAACAGTGTTTTGTTCACTGTCAGGAGAGAAGACATGTTGTTCAGCCAGGAGGGCTCAGGGAGCCCAGGCATTCAGGTAATTAGCCAGTGAGTCATGTCAGCCTTTTGATATGGATTCCTTGGGAAACGAAGTGGGGTGTTAGTGGGCTCCATGCAGATGCCTGGTCCACCCAAGCACAGGCCCCCCAGTGCGTCTGCTGGGTCTTCCCTGTGCCTGACACAGTGCCTTCATATGGACTATCTCTGGTCAGTGTTTTTAATTTGTTGATGATCATCAAGGCTATACTTTCCAATTCCACACCACACTGCAATCAGTGAAACTACCTAAATTCTGTACTGCAGATCCATAGCATGATGTAAGCTTATTACAAACAGATTATATTCCTTAATAAGAGAGTAAAATAGCATGTTTAAATCAGTATTCTTCATTCATTTTATCATTGAGAGGTTGGGTATGATTTACCTCTCCTGTATAGGGTTAACTTGGTGGTGGTGGTGGTGGTGGTTTACGTTGCTGAGTTTTTAAAAGGTTGAGTTTCATGTCCAAGGACTGATTCTAGTTCATGGGCTGTTTTTGAAAACATTGCTAGAAACCTGTCACTGAAGGCAAGACCAGGGGCAGCCTGTTGCTGCGGAGTGCCCTGGGTTCAAATCCCTGCTCCCCAACTTACTGCAATGGTGACTGTGGACATGTTGTTTAACTTCTTTGAGCCTCCTTTTCCTCATCAGTAAAATGGGAAAAACAATGACCTCCTTCAGGAGGGACGTTATTGAAGTTATGTATTTAGCTCGGATTAGATTTATTTTAGATTAAAAGCTTCTTGCAAGCTGTGAATTGTTTTGCAATGTCACATATTCTTTCTTTCTTTCTTTCTTTTTTTTGAGATGGAGTTTTGCTCTTGTTGCCCAGGCTGGAGTGCAAAGGCATGACTGTGGCTCACAGCAACCTCCGCTTCCCGGATTCAGGTGATTCTCCTGCCTCAGCCTCCCAGGTAGCTGGGATTACAGGCATTCACCATCATGCCCGGCTAATTTTGTATTTTTAGTAAAGATGGGGTTTTTCCATGTTGGTCAGGCTGGTCTCGAACTCCCGACCTCAGGTGATCTGCCCGTGTCGGCCTCCCACAGTGCTGGGATTACAGGCATAAGCCACTGTGCCTGGCCCCCACATATTTCTTTATGGGGTAGAACTCACTAATATTGCTGAAAACCCTTTCTGACAGAGATGGGAGTTAAGGCTTCCAAGTTCACACCCAGATTTCCCACAGAGACTTTAGAGACAATCATAAATATTGCACAAAATTATATTGGAATATGAGCTCGGAGCACACATGCTCTGGTGCCTTGTACTAGAAGCTTAGGTGAGCTGTTACTCTTGGCCTTGTCCAAGCATTTGACTCAGAAGATGGTCGAGTCAGCAGTGTTGACTGTTAGCAAATCACCTAAGCCCACTCACGTGGGATGATCCTGGTACGTGCTGCATGGACTGAGTGTCAACTGCATGCTGAGTGTATGCCAGAGTGGGTGATCTCCTTGATCTTATTTACTTACCTACAGTACTCTGGGAAAGATGGATTATTTATGTTTATAGAGGAGGAGCCTGAAGCATTGAGGAGTCAGTGGCAGAACAGGAATCTCAACTCAGGTCTCTGGTTCCTAGTTATCTGCATTCTACCCCATAGCCCCTCAAGAAAGGATGGCCATTCTTGTCCTCATACAAAAAGCCGTGACTTTGCTATCATTATTCCCTTTTGGTAAATGACAGAAACAAGGTTCAGATTACTTAAGTAAGTTGCTTTAGGTCTCAGGCTAAGGGCTGGAGCTGGATTTGCTGCTGAAGCTCTACCCCTTCTAGAATTGAGGATGACTACATAATTTATCAAACCAAGACATTTCCAAAAGTGAAAAGGGGCAGCATTATTAATTATGGCCACTATTAGTTATGGTCCTTGGCCACAAACCGGCACTGTCCAGGCAAACCTGGGTAATAGTCACCCTGCCTCTGGTCTTGATACCTGACCAAGGTGATGGAGACTTGGATCCGCCAGCTCCTGTGCTGTTGCTTAAGTGGAAGGGAATGTGCAAATTATATCCTGCTATTCTAAGTGTAAGGACTTGCCCAAGGTCATGCAACAAGTTGGCAATATAATATTTTAAAACTGGACGAGACGTTAAAAACATGGTAAAGTGAGCACTAGAGCTTAATTAACTGGAGTAGGAGTTAGGGAACATTTGGCTACGCTGATATCTACTACCAAAGGGAAAGGAGGTGTAGAGGTCAAGGTCAGGTGTGTATGGAGTAGGTGGGGGTGGCGGTGGCAGGGCATTCGCATGGCTCTGCTATGTCGGCACCATCATCAGGCCCTGTCCCTTTGAAGCCCGGGAGATGCCACTAGGCCCAGTGCAACTCGGATGATATTTAATGGCCAAGAGCAGAGACTTCTGGGACTTGACTTTTCCTGCTCTGCGCTTCACTTTAGCTGAGGGCTTCAAAGGGACTATTGGCTGGGGGTGGTGAAAGTTTAGTGGATAATCCTGCTGAAGAATTTTGGAAGGCCTTGAGGAAGGAATTAAAAATAACAGTAAGCATGCCTTTTCTTTCTCTTTGATTGTGGTCAGTGCATGGAATGTGCCAGGGCCGCTGCGGACAAGCACGTGGCCCCGAATAACCCCTCCCCGCCAACGGAATTCTGCAGAGAACATGTGAGGGCTGTGCTGTTTCACTCCTGCTTCGGGCTCTCAGGGTTTGTTTCCGCGATCATCCAAAACTCATCCTCCTCCTCTTGCCCCAGATAATTTATTGGAAGTCTGGAGAGGGACTTGAGTTCTCTAAACTCTCCAACCAGACTGTTGATGCGGGCGAGGCCCTGTCGGGTGAGCTCCAAGGAGAGCAGTTGGAGTGACAAAGAGGAACGGTTACAGGCTGAGAAACGCGAAATATAAATTCAAACCAAACTTGGCACCTCTTTGGAGAACTTCAGCTGACACTACAGTGCCCCTGTCGTTAGCCTTTGTGGCTCAGCTGGGTCTTATAAATAGAACAAGATGCATTTCCCCTTTTGCTACCCCACAGACACACGGAGGCATGTGTGGGGGTGGCATGGACACAGAGTATTCATTACTTATGCTCCAGTGCATCAGGTAGTCATCGTGGGAACTGAGCCCTGGTGACACGGGGATGACTAGGCCATCTTGTGGGTAAGCCTGGAAGCGGCTTTTGAGTCTCCTGAGTTGCAGCTCTACTTACCTTTGCCAGCCTCCCTTCCCCAGCTGAGGCCCTCAGTCCTTCATGCCTGCATGCTGCAGTAAGCCAGTTGGCCCCTTCCGTCTCCAGTCCATCCCACATTCTGTATCAGGGGCCAGCATCGCTGTATCAGGATGCTTTTGGCCAAAAGCGACTTGAAACTCAACAAACAGCTTTAATCATAAGAGGGCTTATTATCTCCCCTAAGAAGGCTAGAGGCAGGAAAGCTTCAGGCATCAGAAGGACTCAGGAGCCTGACATCTTTCTTCCTGGCTATCTTTTCTTCAAGCTTGTCTCCTGTTGGTCCAAAGGTGGTCACAGCTGTTACAGATATTACCGTCTACGAACAGTTGCATCCAGGGTCAGAAAAGGGCTCCTATTCCTTGGGGGTCTCTCTTTAGGAAGAAAACCTTCCCAAGGAGCCTCCTGGTATCTTGTTGGTCATTATTGTATCACATGCAATCAATGACAGAAATAATGGACCCTCAGAAGCCTCTTGAGGTCAAGGGCCCAGGCTATTCCTTTGACTCATCAGGGTAATTAGTATGGAGGTAGGTGCTTAGTGAATTTTATTTGGGTTGGTGCAAAAGTAATGGCAGTTTTTGCCATCGAAAATAATGGCAAAACTGCCATTGCTTAGGCACCAACTAACTAACTAATATTTGTTGGTTGCTGGTTTTCTTCACTAAGAGACTCCTGAGCACTTACGTCTTGCTGACTTCTGAGGATGTGATGGTAAGTCTGCCCTCATGGAGCTTGTAGTCAGGGTGGAGAGATGGTGCTGTAATTGTGTTTGGAGCATCTCCCGAGTAGACTGTGGCAGTCTGGTAGCTTTGGAAGAGGTGTTAAATTGAGGCCCTAGGAGACAAAAGGACCTGAGAAGCACCGTGGGGGGACTGTCTGGGCCTCTGAATGCCATACCCAGGGCCACACATTTTGTGACGCAAGCCACGTTGTTTCAGGTTTCAAGCAGTTGCCATTTCTGTCTCCACCCCTCCACCAGTCTTATTTTCCTGTTGACAAATGATAACAACTTGCCGTAGGGTTTGGAGTGGGGGCAGGGCACAGCGCTGAGAGCCTCTTCCCCCAGGGGAAATTTTCTAAAGGTTCTTGCGGTGTTCTAGCTTCAAAACCAAATGCAGTTTAATTGCATGTTTAGATCTTTGTGCATCTCTCTTGCTTTGAATCTGCTGGAAACTTTCTCTGAAAGCATGTATATGTGAAGACATAAAAATTCTATAAATGTTTAGTGGTTAAAAACAAAGTCCTGACCAAATTATATAAAGTTTTGCCGTCTTTGGATGGAACTTTCTGCAGATAGGGAATACCCTTGAGTCTTCCTGTCGCAAAGAGCTAGTAACTAACTTCAAGTGCGTAAGTGCCCTTTCATTCCAATTCAGAGAAAACAGAGCCTGTCCCAAGGCCTCATGTTTTGTTTTCCTATTGATCTAGGAGCTGGGATAACTTGGAACCCCAGGGAACATCTCAGAGTTAATTAGTTTTTTGAGGTCTTCCTGTTTTTCTTGCTTGATTAAAAGAGTTGCAGTTTTTGCTTTGATTGTTTAAAAAAAGAATCTATCGCTACTGAACCAAGAGGTGAGGGTTGGCATGGGGTGGGCACTCCAGTAAATATGTAAGTTGTCTTCCTGCCCTCTTGTCCTGATGGAGCACAGAGAGGCGCCTTTGAGCATGGGCCTGGAACCAACGGCTACTTTCCTGGAAAATTCTTTAGTTTCCAGAAGCAGTGGCCAGGTGAGCCTGGGCATGAAACCAGACGAAGTTGCCCCAGTGCGAGGCTGATTCTGTTTGCCTCAGTTCTGAAGTTAATGGTCCGAGTTCACTACTCAGAGAACGTCAGCATGTGGGGGAGACGGAGGCCCTGACGGCCATGCCAGGGTGCCCCCAACCCTTTGTTTAACCACGGCTGTGGACCAGTGGTCTCAGATGTTTACCGTCGCCTGTTTATAAGAGGGAAGTGTGGTCATATTTCTATCTCTCTTGTGGGCTGCACGGTTGCCTTACTGGGGTTCATGTGGGAAGTGGTTACCGTTAGGAGGAGGATGAAATAACAGTACTCACAAAAAGGCTTTGATCCAGGGATCTTTTTAAATGTCATCTTTTGGCCACTGTGTTTTTTTTATTTTTATTTTTTGCTATCTGCTTTAACTTCAATGATGAGAAAATCAAACCATATACTGGACATCATTCTACCCAACTGGGCTGAGTCAGAATTGCAGTTCAAACTACTTCGGCTCTCCCTAGGTTTCATGTGCTTTCATTGTGGGGTATCTTCCAGATCTGCAGTTCTCCGGAGCTAGGGACCCCTGAGCTCCATCTGCTCTCTGGACAGTACCTCAACATCCCTACAGTATCTGAAATGGAATGTTTGCCATTTCTTCTTATTTCTCCTCCCACAGCCTGCTCTGATGTTCACAATTGCTGGAGCCCCCAGGTTCTAAAAAGTATTGAATCAGCAAGTGAACAAATAAAATGAGACCCAAAGAAACTGTGATCTTAGCGTCTTGTATTCTGGGTGAGGTTGAGGCCTCTTGGCCACTCTTGCTAGTGGAGATAGGCTTTATGACTTTGGGGAAATCAGCTTGACTTCCTGGGTGTTGGCCTTCTCTTCTACAAAATGACAAGCTCAAAGGGAGAATCTGAAAGAATCTGTGTATCCATTCTCAGTTTTTCTTTTCTTTTCTTTTTTTTTGAGACAGAGTCTCCCTGTGTCCCCCAGGCTGGAGTGCAGTGGCGCAATCTCGGCTCACTGCAAGCTCTGCCTCCTGGGTTCACGCCATTCTCCTGCCTCAACTTCCTGAGTAGCTGGGACTACAGGTGTCCGCCACCACGCCCGGCTAATTTTTTTTTTATTTTTAGTAGAGACGGGGTTTCACCGTGTTAGCCAGGATGGTCGCGATCTCCTGACTTCATGATCTGCCTGCCTCGGCCTCCCAAAGTACTGGGATTACAGGTGTGAGCCACCGCGCCCGGCCATTCTCAGATTTTCATGATAGACCTCTGAACTCTCCTTGGCTTCTTGTCTTTGGCTGTTTTCTCAATGCATATATTTTCCTGGGGGACAAATCTTAAGTTTTCATCTGATGGTGTGCCTTCAGAGGTGAACCATTCCTTAATGACCTATTTAATTGTATTATCACTGTTGTTTAATTCATCACATATTTACTGAGCTGCTTTTGTTGGTGGTGGTGCCATCAGACACATGGCCCGGGAGCTGCAATGCGCTGCTGATGAGGATGGTCACACACAGCTCTGCCCTCATGGAGCATCCCAGGGTGAAATGAGACCTCACCCGGGATCCGATTCCCAGGCTAGGGGAAATCAGTCTGCAGGCAAAGAGGAGTTCAAATTTAGCCTGAAGCACAGGTTTTCTGTGCTTCTAGGCACTGACTGGGTTCCACCCGTAGTGCCATAAAAATACAGGAAGGAAGGGAAGTGTGTTCACAGGTTGGTTAGAGATTTTGAAACCAACAATCAGCTCTCTCTTATCCATAAGAAACTAGAATGTACTGCTGGCTTCAGTTCCTCAGACCCGCTGCTCAACAGAGTGCCCTTTCAAAACTGGGTTAGGCTCTGTGCTAATGGGTTTTTCCATGAACTTCAGACAGCCGACAAGTATATTTTTTGAGGATTAGGATCGACTAGGATGCTTGGGAATCTTTAAAGAGAAGCACTCTCTTGGCTGTCTTTACCATTAATTGTTTTGAGACCCGTGAGGAGACTGAGCCTTTCAGAGATGAAGCATTCAGAGAATGGCCTCTGAAAGCATATGGCTCAGTAAACAACTGGCTGGTCCTTTGTCACTTTTTGTCCAGCGGCTGTCACCATAGGGGCTCCTCTGGTGTGGAGGAGAGAGAATTAGAGGCAGCAGGCCTGGGTTCTTGGTACGCCTCATTGTGAACCAGCTTCAGGACCTTGGGTGAGTCACTTTTCTGCCCTGGCCCCTGGCTTCCTCTTCTATAAACTGAAGGTGTTGGCTTAGCAGGATTTTAAAGTTTCTTCCACCTTAAAAGTTCTGATTCCTGCACTTGCATTCAAAGAAATGACTCGATTACTCATTTGAATAGTTTCAGAATCACTGTATCGTCAACTCTGGACTAGAAATGGGGGCCTACAGTTGAGGACAGGATGGAAGGAGGTTTGGGGTTCAGGGTGAGCTGTGGGGGCTAGGATTCTTGATTCCTCATGATTTGCAGTTTGTTGTGTTACCATAGAAGATTCTCAACCATGGCTGCTTTTAAAACTTCTGATGCTCAGACCGCCCCTGAGACCAGTGAATTTCTCATTTCTACAGGCCAGGCTGGGGAAATCCATATTTTTTAACTTTCCTAGGTGATTCTGGTACGTGGCCGGGATTGAGAATCCCAGCCATAGATGCTTATGTAAAGCTGTGGTTCAGTGTTACGGCATCTATTCTGGATGGAAAGCGATAGTGGTTGGTCAAAAAAATAAAAAATGCGTGCACACACACACACACACAGAGAAAGAGAACAGCTCTAGGTTCTGGAAGTGTGTTGATTTGGTCATCACGAGTGCTGGTGGTGAGTAGTTGCCCTGAGGTTTGGAGTCCCAGTTCCCTCCTATCTCTGGGTCAGTGGTTTCTCAACATCTTTGAAGTAGTGAAACCATCTGTAGTTGGTTATTTCTGCTCAGAAACTCACAGTACTAAGTGGGGGGTGGTGCAGGGGGGTGGAGCAGGAGTGGATTAAACAGGCCCTTACACATGCCCACAATTTTTTCATGAAACGAAGTTAGAGACCTTTGCCAACTGCAGCATACCTTAGTGTCAGATCCTTGGCATTGCTCTGGTGGATTCTAGGGGCTGTGGATTCTAGGGGTTGCGAAGGCTGTAGGGATGTGTGTTGCTCCCTGCTGCCTTGGTGAGAGAGTGTCCCTGTCTTTGGCTGAGAGCATCCTGTCCTGCCACTTCATCAGCAGTAGCATCTAAACAGCCCTTGAAGGGAATCAGTATCCACAGTGTAAGAAATCTGATGGGACACAGCTGTCTGCATTAAAATATTAACAGAAAAGGTCAAACTGGAAAGGGGCAGCTAGGTTGGAATATCTCATTCGGGTAAAGAGATAGGCTTGTGGATCCTTAATTGGTGTGAAATGAGCCCTAGGAGGGGAGACTATATCAGTGCTGATTAACCTCGAGGGCTTTCACAGATGAAGGGGGATGGTATGAGAAGCTTTACATATAACAAGGTTTGAGATGCAGTTGTAGACACATGCCAGATGTAGGTTGCTATTTTCTCAGATCAATGAGGAATCTGTCAAGGCACTCAGAGAAATGGAAAATATAGTTCCTGCCCTCAGGAACTATAGTGTCAAATGATAGCAGTGAAGACTTTCTGTGTCCTGGCCATACAGTGAGGATCAGAAGACAGAGCATGGAGAGTGGAGTGGGACACATGGATCAAGGAACGTGGACCTGAGCGAGCAAAAGCAAGTCACTCAGGTCCCACTATCACATTGCATATCTTTTTTTTTTTCTGAGATGGAGTTTCGCTTTTGTTGCCCAGGCTGGAGTGCAATGGCGCAATCTCGGCTCACTGCAACCTCCACCTCCCGAGTTCAAGTGATTCTCAGGCCTCAGACTCCTGAGTAGCTGGGATTACAGGTGCCCGCCACCACACCTGGCTAATTTTTGTATTTTTAGTAGAGATGGGGTTTCACTATGTTGGCCAGGTTGGTCTTGAACTCCTCACCTCAGGTGATCCACCCGCCTTGGCCTCCCTAAGTGCTGGGGTTACAGGCATGAGCTATAGCGCCAGCCTCTTCTCCTTTCTAACATGATGTCAGTGTCTCTGGGAAGCGGCCCTGGGGGGCACCTCATTGATAGCAAGAATGACTTCATGTTCTTGCTCCCATGCAAATTCTCTACTTTCAGAAATAAATTTTCCTCTAGCATTTTTCTTTGTCTGCAAATGGGGGGTCTGTTCTTTGTCAGATCCCTGCTTTGATGATTACCATCTGCCCACCTGAATTTCCTGCATAGTTTCAGTTGGAAAGTCTCTTCTTTTTGGACTCTAAGATACTGTGTAATAGGATTGGTTTTGATTTCAGTAGGCACCTGGCACCCTCTCAGCTGTGGCTGCATTTCAGGTATGTTGGGAGTGATTATCTGTGCATCAGAAAACTCAAGTTTGCCATGTGAGCAAGTTGTGTGAGCATCAATGCAGGGCTGGCTTCGTTAGGCCCTGGCTGTGGCCATGGCTTTCCTTTCCCGGCGGGTGATTATTCCAGATTTCATGGTCTAGCTGAGTGTAATCAGGAGCAGATAAGAAAGCCCTGTATAGAGCAAAGTTTGAATTTCTTCAAGTGTTGAGGGAGGTGGCAGAGACATTATATAGATGTGTGTGTTTGTGCATGTGTTTAAAAAAAGACTTATATTTTCTGGGCAGCAGAACTTAAGTTTCCAGTAAACATCTCCTCCCTTTTTACTTTACCTTTTAATTTTGTGTTTATGGTCTCTGTGCTTTGAAATTGTTTTTGCTGTGATGCCAGCCCTGCCTGAAATGGGTGGAGAAAGCCAAGCCCTTTGGAAGCCACGGTTTAGATCAGAGTTCTTGTACTGACATGGCCCAGCTGATTGACAGCTCAGACGTGATCACTCCATCTCAACTAGAAGAATAAAAATAAAAACCTTGAGCTGGAGCGCGGAGGGGCCCGCATTTGTTAGTTTATCCCCCACTCTCACCTTTATCACAGGAGGGGTAATAAAGTGCTGCTGTGTGTAAGTCTGGTCTGCGGTTGGTTTTCTGGAGCCCCAAACCTGGGACTAATTCTCCCTGGAGCCCGTGGCCCAGAAGATGGGGGCACAGTAGGGTTCCTTGATGCTAAATGGCTCTCCCGATTGACTTGAGATCTCACTGTTCTTGTCTTAGCTTTACTTGTTGGGTTGGAGGAGGTGAGGTGGGTGGGCAAGTGGCCTAGGGAACCCCACTATAGAAACACTGGAGCAGAGAATCCAGCCTAGGCCAGGTGGAGAGCGTCAGCCAGTGTGAAAACACGTGGAAGGGAGGGAGGCAGGCAAGAAAAGCTGTGGGAGAGAAACCCACAAATGCAACAAAACTGCGTAGGGCCCCGGCGGTGGGGCGGCAGCGAAGGAAACACAGTGGTGTTTGGTTGATGCTTCACGCCGCTTTTAGTTCAGCACTGCTAGGAAGGCTATTTCAGAATGCTCCCGAGTGGGAGGGGGCAGCTGCTCTGGGGTAAGAAGGGGATGCTAAGGCCGGGTGCAGTGGCTCACGCCTGTAATCCCAGCACTTTGGGAGGTCGAGGTGGGCGAATCATGAGGTCAGGAGTTTGAGACCAGCCTGACCAATATGGTGAAACCCTGCCTCTACCAAAAATACAAAAATGAGCCAGGTGTGGTGGCGGTCGCCTGTAATACCAGCTACTCGGGAGGCTGAGGCAGGAGAATCACTTGAACCCGGGAGGCAGAGGTTGCAGTGAGCTGAGATCACACCATTGTACTCCAGCCTGGGTGACAGAGCAAGACTCTGTCTAAAAAAAAAAAGAAGGGGGTACTGGGAGCATGTGAGTGGATAGGGCTGACTAGGGCTGACTGGGTCACCTTTGTCAGGGTGACCTTTCTCCAGAGAGCCCAGTAGGCTCAGAAGGAAGGACCCTCAGCACCCTGGCCCACACAGTTCCCCAGGAGACCCCAAATAAAGCATTTGCACAAAAAGTCCTGAGTGGAGCACACCTGGCCACCTTCTCTTGCAAAGTGGGCCTTTTAAAAAGGGGTGTATGGCTGCTTAGTTCTGAAGAGGCCAGGCTAGAAGACCCCAGAGGGACACCCAGAAAACCCAGACGAACCTCCTCCATCTGCTGTCCCTGTCAGATGACCCTTGCTGCTTTACTGTTTTTTTCTTTGAGCCTCTTGGTGATCTTGAATAGCAGAAAAATGAGCCAAATTTCCTTCAATCTATGCCAGTCTTCATCCCCAGCCTCCCGGTGGGGCGATGAGTCACACCAGTGGGAAAGTGCTCTGTATACTTGATCATGTGCAGAGCACTTTCCCATTGTTTTATCTTTATAACCACCCTGGGTGGAGACACAGCAAAGTGGTCCTATCCCTATTTTGTAGGCGATCAGGCACAACTTACAGTTAGTGCAGGAGCAGGGACTGAGGCCAGCCCTCAGTTCTTCGACAGAGTTCTTTGTCTACACTGTGTTGCCTCAGAAAGAAATGCCCATGGGGAGTGTGTGTGCGTGGGCATTGTGCTCTCCTCGTGTCCCTCAGAAAAGAATGAATTCTTTTCCAACTGATGTCACTGGGAAAGGAGGACACCACTACTTTCCTGCGTACTGCACTTTACAGTTTACAAAGCACTTTCCCACACATGATTCCGTTTCATCTCCGAGACAGTCCCTGGAAGTAGGTGCTAGTCTGGATGAGCAGGCGCAGACTTGGAGAGGCTGACTTGGCCCGGGGCATATAGCTAGAAAGCAGCCAGGCAGTAAGTGGGTAGCGCCGCTGGATGCTGGGGGTGGGGAAGCATGAGCTGGATGGAGCATTCGGTGGTCTAACCAGTGGCCAGCAGTGGTGTTGGGGTTTGCTGCCCTCACCTCTGAAGCCACACAGGCTCCTGCTTCCTGAGGGTCACCCTCTCCTGGAGGGCTGCCCCTGCGTGGGAGCGTGGACAAGTGTGCACAAGGGGGAGGCACACCAGGTACACCCACCCCTAAGGGGGTGGTGACAGGTGGCACTGGGAGTGGCTGGAGTCGGGGTTCACTTGCTCGGGGTCTGGCCTTCCCATTTTGCAGGACTGAGAGGCGGACTCTGAAGGAATGCAGTGCTTAGAATCTTGATGCCTGTCCTGGGGTGGTGGGAAGAGCAGGGAGTCTGGAGTCCAATTTTGCCGAAAATTCCAACTTTGCTGCTGAGTAGCTCATGAGACAGGCATTTCACCTCTCTGAACTTCAACTTGGGGGTACTCAGATTTCCTTCAGAAGCTGTGAAGGAGTCCCCTGCCACAAGTTACTCCCCTGTTCAGAAGTGACTTGACTGATCGTCTAGTCCAACCCCATGATTGACAGCTGGGGAAACTGAGTTTCCTGAGTGGGGCAGTGATTTGCCCAAGTCACTTGTTGGGAAGAATGGGGCAGGATGATGATGATGATGATGATGATGTCCACTTCTTGGGGAGGATGGGGCAGGGTGGTAAACACTTCTCAATGCTTGCTTATGGGCTCTGATGTGAACCACTCACTATTGGCTGAATCCTGGTTTTCCAAGTGTTTAGAGGCTGAGCTGAGTCCCCTGGGGTTTTGGAAGGTAGACTCACATTTCACTGAAAGCCCTAGATGCTTCTCCTTACTGCAGTTCCCCTCCCCAGCACTCCCGCCTCTCTGTTTTCTGGGGCTTTAAATCAGCTTTGGCTTGGGTCTGAAAGTAACCCATGACAGCGGTAAGCTTCCCGATCTGTTGTGTGCAGTGTTTCAGCTAAAATATTACAAACAGACCACCAAACTGTGTTTGGTCCAAGGCCAAGCCCCTCCCTCCCCACTTGAGCACTTGATTACCTGCTGTAGGGTTGCATCTTGAGCTCCGTGGAGGAAACTGTTTATTTCAGGGCTGTTAGAGTGCAGTGTGGGAATCCAGGAGAATTTATTGTATTGTTAACATCTGGTTTCATGGAGTCTGTTTCTTTTGATTTTAATTGTGCCCTCGGGAGAGAAGGATCCTCGAAATGGTGGAAAAAGAAGATACCACCTTGCCCTGGCACACACATTGCTGCTGTGGTACATGGTGGATGTGGCTGAACCAAGTCCCCTTATTCTTTGAACATCCTTGCGTATTATTCCTGCTTCCTCGTCCGTCTCCAGGCCCCAGTCTCCTCTGGAGGGATTTCCGGGATGGCTGCCAGGCCAGAGCCTGACAGGAGAGATAGGACCTGCCTCCACGGTAACAAATGGCTGAAGGCGGTTTGGGGTGTTGCCAGTAGCCTTCTCCTTCACAGTGGCTGAGGATCCGGTGTTGCGGTGATACATGATGTGACCTCTTCAACCAGTGAGTCACTCACCCCCAGATAACCACCCGGTACTTTCAGGGGAAACCGTTGTATCATTGTGGCCGTGGCCATGGTTTCTCCAAAATAAGGTGTTTTTAGAAATGAAAGTACAGGGATTGCTTTCCTTAGATTTGTTGTCATGGATTCATAGATCCCCAACCTTTTTCACGTAAAGACTCACCTCTGTTTCCTCTTAAATTGTACACTTGGTGTCTGTTTTATATATTAATAACAACTGACACTCTTCTAAAGTTTTTTGGGGAAAGAAAACATAAGTTTAACTCTTAATTCTAGAAGGTAAAAGCCTTCTAGAATTGTCCATTTGCATAAGCATTTTTATATTGCTGTAATCAGTGTATTAGTCAAACGGGAAGGAGGAACTACATCAGACATTTAGCAGAAAGGGAATTGAATATGGGACCTTGGTTACACAGGTGGTACAGCAGCTGAGAAGCCACACATGGGAAGGTGAGGTGACCCAGAGCTTGGAGGAGGCCGCTGCCGCCTTTAGGCTGGAGGGACGAAGGGAACAGGTGGTGTTCCCAGAGCCCAGGGTCTGTCTAGAGCAGTTGCAGCTGCTTCTAAAAATGCCGACCCAAGGTAGACAGGGAGAAAGGGGAGAAACACCTTGGCCTCTCCCTCCCTCCTGCCCTCTGCTTGCCATGAGAGCCTCCTATTATTTAAACCCTGCCCGAGGCCTCCTGATGTGGAGTCTGCAAAGTCAGGGCTCAGCCCCAGGGAGGACACAGCAGAGCACAGGGAGATGAGGGGTGGATCAGAGGGCAAACTGGACCTGGACCAGCACAGGGTGCAAGCCTGATGCTCTAATTTTATATTTTATCAGCATTTTCTTATATGGGGCTTTCATAATTACACATATTTTATCAAGTAGATGAACTGCATTTAACCATTCCCCAGCTGTTAGGTGAACACTTTAAATTACTATACATCAGCAGTTCTCGAAGTGTGGCCCCGGAACAGCAACGTCAGCATCACCAGGGAACTTGCTAGGAATGCAGAGTCTCAGACCCCGCCCCCAGGCCTCTTGGATCAGAAACCCTGATGCAGAAGCCCAGCAGTCTGCATTTTATACACTCTCCAAGGGCTGCTCATGTGCATCTGAGCTTGAGAACCGTGATTATAGACAACGATGCACCATGTGGAAGCGGGTGGTGGGATACTGAGGGTGCTGGGGGTAGGAGTGGTGGAGGGAGTTTATTCAGAGGAATGTGGTATAGCTGAAAAGGCACAGGACTCCAGGGCTGTTCTCCTTTAGGCCCAAGCCTGCCCTTGCTCTTAACCTCTTAATGGGTTTCTTCTTTTTTCTGTTAAACAGCTCAGAAATATCAAATCATGGGGTTGCTGTGAAGGTTAAATGTAATAACAGGCATGATGTTCCGAAAATGTTGGGTCTTCTGGAGCTTTGGGGAAGGAGGCATGGCAATAACAGCCAGCTTCTGCGCCATGGAAAATGGCCACCATGCCCATTCCTGAGTTGTGTGGTCTGAAAATCAGTGATGAACACTTAGGAAGCTCATAGCCTGCTTTGAGTCAGTAAGAAGACTGGACTTGAGAGTTTGGAATCTATAGTCATAACTTCCCTTCCCCACCCTGTCTTTGTAAATGGTGCTCATCTAACCCTACAGTTAATACTGTCTTGTCACTCATGCCTGGCCACTTGTTAGAGGGGAAAGAACCCTGGTGTCAGGACAGGACTCCTGGCTCCCCGAGCTGGCTGTCTATTCTGGGGCATATCCTTAACCTCTCTGAGCTGCACTTTCTGATCTGTCAAACCTCTACGTTGATGCAAGTCGGATGTGATGATGGACACAAAAACTGTCTTGAACACCTTAGCAGGCCTGTGAAGATAAAGCCTGCAGGATCCACACCTCTGCCAGGGCCCACGCCAGCCCCGCCACCTCCGTGAACCTCTCATTCCACTGCCAGTGCAGGGGTGCATAATCAGGATTTGTCAGTGGAGGTAGGAAGGGTGGCTGGATTGTCATGCTGCTGGCATCCAGATGATACTGGTAGCAAACTGGGGTCATCTGTGCACTCTGCTGTCTCTCAGTCTTCCCAGCAGCCCTGTCAAGCAGGGAGTCTAGCAAGAAGTGGCCAAGGCGCAGATTGTTTAAGAGGAAGGATGTGAGCAAACTGGATCCCAGGAGGACAGACAGAGGCCCACTTTGCCTCAGAGTCCAGAGAGCTGCTGCTGCTAAGAAGGGAAAGAGGAACTGGGTCAGTGCGCCTGCTGACTTGCAGCGCTGTGTTGGCATGCGAGGTAGCGCTGGTTGGGAGGTGGTTACCTGAAGGAAGCAAAGGCAGCTGGTGGTTCCTATCTTTTTGCCTCTGGCAGCACCTAAAAGAAGCCTCTTGGGCCAATAGGAGGATGGACTGCCCCCCGCCTGCAGAGTTCTGTGAAGTGTTGCGGACATGTTCGTTGATCTCATTTGGTGCCTGCCTCTGTTGATGGCTCAGGAAGCCGAGTCTCTGAGAAGGCACATGGTTTACCCAAGGGAACGCAGGCAAGGAATCTGAACCCAGATTGCATTTTCTGGTCTAGGACTCTTTGTGTGACCACGGTGCTTCCCAGACCCACACTTCTAATGTTCCAGGCCCTTGACCACCCATCCTGTGGCGGGGTCCTCAGGGCAGACAGTGGGACCACCTGAGACCTGTGTGGGGTGGCCTGTGGTGTGAGGGACCCAGGAAGTCATCCTGTGTCTGGGCGAGTCAGAAGACGTGGCCATCCACCAGCCATCAGATGTTCCCCTACACTTAGGGCTGTGACCAGAAGTGGCATCAAGATGGGAGGTGAAGCTTCTGGGACCAGAGAACCAGCTGCTCCTATTCACCCTGCTTTTGGCTCCCTCATCCCACCATCCCACCCCGTGGCTCCTCCTGAGTAGGGCTGAGGGCATTTACCTGGCTGCCTTCTAAGGCAGACTCGGCACGAGACAATCTCATTCAAGCTCTGCTCAAAATTGCTACCCTGAGGAGAGGGCTGTGACCAGGCAGGGCGGGGTGTGATAACATGGACTCCAGAGCCTGCTGGAGCAGGCCCTGATGAGTGTAAATAACTGTGTTAGAGGCAGGACCTGAGCTTTTCACTTCATAAATATACATTACTTCTAATGTGGCCAGGACTGAGCTGAAGATCATAATTATGTGAGATCTGCTTTACAGGCATTTAGGGAAATGTGTGGGGCTGCACTGATGTAGGCACAGATGTGGCCACATACATTTAACATGTGTCTCAAAGGAGCCTTTGCTTTAACCCTTTATCAGACCCTGCCAGGGTGCTCCTGACTTGATGTCCCAGAGCATTTGGAGTCAGAGTTGCGCTCTTTTTTCTTACATTAAATGCACTTGAGTTTTAACCCAGCTTCTGGGCGGATGGCAGGGCCGCATGAGGGGGTCTCCATGGGTGGGGATAAGTCCAGAGAAGTCAGCTGAGCTGACTGGGCAGGTCTTGCGTAAGTCACGCCACTTCTCTGAGCCTCAGTTTCTCCAGCAGTACAATGTTACCTGTCTCTTAGGGTTGTTGTAAGATTGAGTTAACGTGTGTACAAGGCATTGCTTGGTGTTTACCACCTTGCTGTGAGCTGGTAAATGGTTGATTGGTCCCTTCCTCTCCCCTTGGTGTTAAGCATGTCAAAAGATGGCCGCATGCTCACCTCTCCTGCTTTACTGGGTGGACAAAGGAGCTGTCACACAATGTGGCAGCCTCAGAAAGGTTAAAGAAGGCCAGTGAAGTTTTCTGGCTCATCTGGTCCTGAAGCAGGTGAGCATTAAACCCAGATCCTTTTTGTGTTTCAGTATTGGATCCTTTGGCCGACATATCTGAGACCCAGGGCCTCGGAGTGTGCGGTCCTAACCTAATTTGGCTTTGGATGAACTGGCCAGTACATGGAAGGACAGCTGTGGAAGTGTGTCTTGAGCCTGTCCTTACACAGGTGTGGCTGGCATCAAGGCCAGCTTCATGGGCACATGACGAGTGCAGTCACATAGAGTTCATGCTCAGGAGGGCCCTATGCTTGGTTTAATGCTCTGCTGTCACCATCTTGAAATTCTTTTTTTCTTTTTCTTTTTGGCTTTTGTTGCCCAAGCTGGAGTGCAGTGGCTCAATATCGGCTCTCTGAACCTCCGCTTCTTGGGTTCAAGTGGTTCTCCTGCTTCAGCCTCCCAAATAGCTGGGATTACAGACACCTGCCACCATGCCCAGGTAATTTTTGTGTTTTTTTAACTAGACATGGGGTTTCACCATGTTGGTGAGGCTGGTCTCGAACTCCTGACCTCAGGTGATCCACCAGCCTTGGCCTCCCAAAGTGCTGGGATTACAGGTGTAAACCACTGCATCTGGCCCATCTTGAAATTCTTAATAATTTTATCTTTGACCTAGTGTTTTGGAGCATGAGCATGGGTAGAGATGTGGGCAGTATGTGAGCCTTGAGCCTTCTGCTCCATTCACATGTAGCATTTGAGCACAGACTTCTGCTGGACCTGCAATGTGGGGGAGTTGAGTGAGAGTCAAAGCAAGTATGAGATGTCACATCTGCAACTGAGTAGGCAGAGACCCTGACAGTCCTGGTCCTGATGCTTTCCATCTGAACTGGAGCTTGTCTTGGACGTAGAAAGAAGGCGATGACATTCTAAGAAACATCAATGACCAAAGAGCCCCATCATATCCTTTATTAATCATGTCACTTCCCTTACACCAACCACTTATACTGCAAATGATGACGGAAGAAGGAAGAGGAAAGAGAGGGCACCCATAATGCCTTTTCCTCTCAGATCTTCCTCACTCCCCAGGAAGCATAAAGAGTGATGGTAGAATGGACACTATCGAGAAGCGAAGTAAAAACGATTGAGTTAGCTTTATGGATGTTTCTCTGGTTCTGGTACGTCACAAAATGCATATCCAAGCCCTAAAATACAATTCATGTAATGTTGGTGATTCCACATACTGGTTAAAGGCTTTTTATATTTGCAGTTAAAACTGGCATCACACAATATAAATAGGAGTGGTAAAATTCGTGCGAATTCATGCAATTTAAAATTTTAATGTTGCTTTACTTAGAATAATATTAAATAGCAAATTAAAAACACCATGACACATCAAGAGAGAGACTGTGAAAGAAAGAAAAAGCTTTCTATTTTAGTACCATGATTGGTACTTTTTTTTTTTTTTTTGCCTTTTGCACAAAGGGTTCCATATTTTTGTTTTGCGCCGGGCCCCACAAATTATGCAGCCAACCCTGACTGGCATCCTGGGCCTGGAGGTCTCAGGCTGGTCTTGCACGGGCAGCCTCTAGATCCCTGGTCTGCTCACATTGTCTCCTGGGTTGCGGAGCCAAGAAACAACATATAGGCAAGTGAGCATGTACGCTTGCTCTGAAGATTCCAAGCTTCCAGGTGGTGGTGGCTCTGTTGATAGAGAGAAAAGGTGAAGAATTTCAGAGGCTACAAACATACTCTTGTTGAAGGTGTTTTTGGGGTCTCCTGTGCATTTACTCCTGAGAATTTTTGGGCAGCCTAGTGTAGAGGCATGAACCAGCAGTGAGCTGAGAGAGAGGCCCTAGTTTGACTCTTAACTCAGGCATAGTCTCCTTGGGTGAGTCATTTCTTCATCAGGCAGCCCTCAGTCTTTTGGTTGCAGTGTAGTTATTAAAAATGTGGGGTACTTGGAGGCTGAATTCTTGGGTCAAATCTTATCTCCATCTCTCTGTCCTTTTTTTATTTTTGTTTTTTTTTGAGACAGGTTATTCCTCCACCACTCAGGCTGGAAGGCAGTGGTATGATACTGGCAAACTGCAGCCTTGACCTCCCAGCTTAAGTGATCTTCCCATCTCAGCCTCCTGAGTAGCTTGGGACTACAGGCATGCACCTCTGTACTGGGCTAATTTTCATTGTTTTCTGTTGTTGTTGTTTGTAGAAACAGAGTTTCACTATGTTGCCCCAGGCTGGTCTCAAACTTGAGAGCTCAGGCTCTCTGCCTGCCTCAGCCTCCCAAAGTGCTGGGATTACAGGTGTGAGCCACTGCGCCCGGTCTCGTCTCCATCTCTTAACTAGTTGTTTGATGTTGGGCAGGTTGTTCAAGCCTCTTGGAGCTTTGGTTTACCCGTCTATAAAATGGGTATAATGGTAACTACCTTATAGCATGGTCATGAGCATGAAATGAGGGCAGAGGGAGGAGTTAACATTGTGTCTAGTCGATGGGATTGAATCAATGCTAGCAAGGGTCATGATGGTGAAGAATGAGGGGAGGAGGAAGAAACAATTCCTGTGGGGGCTAGGACCAATCGTAGTATCCTCTAGGAATCCTGACCTTCAAGGTCTAACTTCCGAGATTCTGTGAGTACGGTTCTAGGGAGCCTCTGCCTCAGACTTCTAAGTATTTCTTCAGGCCGTGCTGTAGAAGTTACTGGAATGAAAGAAAAAGTGTAGTGTTTGAAGGTCTTCAAGGATCCTGGTCCTCTCACCCTGTCACTGTCAGTCACATGACCGTTGACTGTCCATTCCGCACTAAGCCTTGGTTGACACATCTGTCAAATGGAGCGGCCATGGGTGTGCCTGCCTTAGAGGATGAGACCCAGCTGAGATGACCTGCGGAGAAATCTTTTATAAACTTAAGTACTGGTGTTAGGAAGAGCTAACATGGTGAGTCTTCAGTGTTTATTTAAATGCTACTCACTACTGTCCTGAGAGACTCCAAGAAGGAGTTACTTTGTTTGGGCCTCAGTTCATGGTCTGTGAGATGAGAGGATTGTGCCATAAACTGCCCCCCCCCCCCAAGGCAGATTAAAAAAGAAGGAAGGAGGGAGGGAGGGAGAGAGAGAAAGAAAGAGCAAGCAAGCCAGCAGGATTTGGAATCGTCCTCTAACTGGAACCACAATCGCAGGTTTCAGGGACTCAGGAAGGGGTGCAGCCCAGCTTGTGGTTGAGAAATGAATGTCAGATGTTAGGAAGAAAAAGGCCTATCTCAACGTAGCAGGGGTTTCTTACTGCCTCTGCCTCCTCAGCCCCGGTAGCCTGTCACTCCCTGGCGAACAGCTTGGCAGCACAGAGGCAAACCACAGAGTACATTTGAGGCCCAGATCTGCTTATTTCAAGGGTGGGGCTGCGTTTTTCTCCTGCCACAGTGAGCTAATTAAAGAAAACAAGCTTGGGGAGTTGGAAGAGAACTGTCCGCAGGACACTTGGGGAGGCTTGCATTGGTTGGGGAGGCTTGCATTGGTTGTGGAGGCCTCCACAGCCCCCAGAAGGCAGGTGGAAGTGGGCATGGAGGATCCCACCCATCCCCGGTGGGGTCCGAGTGCCCACTGTTGCTCAGCTGGGAGACTCGGGGACAGTGGGAGGGCATACATGGATGGGAGGGTGGACTCCGCTCCTGAGAGGGCCAGTGTGGAGGAGGGTCAGGCAGCCCATGGAGATGGGACAGTGTTCTGAAACGCTTCACAAATGTGGACTTTTGCTCCAAACTGTGGACAGAGCCTGTGTCCTGAGTGAGGGTCAGCTCTGTGAGTACCTATGATAATTCCCCTCTCTGTGGTGCTGCTCTTTCGTTTCATGTGTCAGCCTTAGAGAAAGTGGCTGTGACTTCTGCATTCCTGAGAGTACGCTGACATGAGAAGAAGTAGCCGCTCTTGTTCAGAGTCACAGGGCTGGGAAGTGGGATAAGAACTCAGGACTTCTGTCTCCGGATTCAGCATGCTGATTATGGGGAAAAGCAGACACCAGTTCATCATTTCTTGTAAGCATCACTGTCCTCCATATTGGAGCCCAGCTCAGACAGCTGCATAGTATTCTATAGAGAAGGTGTGTTGTTGAAATATTGATTGTGCAAATTGAATTGGGTTTTAAGACTACTGGGAAAACTATTTAAAGGAATCCTGTTGTGAGTCATTTTGAAAAAATGGAGAATTACACCACTTCCCCAAGGATTTTCTATTTTGGTAAATTTCATGTGGCAAGATTGCTTAAAGAAGGGTTCCTATGTTTTGCTACCTTATACTGGATACTGCATAAGGAAGGTTTACTCGCCAGAGGTCTGCACACATTGGAGAACTGGGGGAATATGTAATACTTGTGCAGAAATGTTTTGATTCATGTACTCAGAAGATGGCTCTGGATGACACCTCCAGCCTATTGATTCCCAAGTAAGGTGTGATGATGCCACCGCCAGCGAGATGTGCTATGAGGAATTTTTGTTGATGATGAAAAGTGGATGCTAACTGATTGCATACCACATGCCCCATACCTTACATAGATTATCTTATTTAATTATTACTGATAATAGTACTACAGTCTGTGAATGATTTACTTAGCAATTAATTCAAAAGCATGTTCCACTCTACAGTGGAATATTTTTTGAGCCAAGAAATGAAGTACGTGGCCAGGCGCAGTGGCTTGCGCCTGTAATCCCAGCACTTTGGGAGGCCAGGGTGGGCGGATCACTTGAGGTCAGGAGTTCAAGACCATCCTGACCAACATGGTGAAACTCCGTCTGTACTAAAAATACAAAATTAGCCGGGCATGGTGACACATGCCTGTAATCCCAGCTGCTTGGGAGGCTGAGGCAAGGGAATTGCTTGAACCTGGGAGGCGGAGGTTGCAGCGACCTGAGATCGCGCCCTTGTACTCCAGCCTGGGCAACAAGAACGAAACTCCAACTAAAAAAAAAAAAAAGAAATGAAGTATGTGCCACAACATGGACGAACCTTGAAAACATTATGCTGAGTTGAAGAAGTAAGACATCAGAGGCCACATATCACATGATTCCATTCCCATGCAATATCCCAATAGGCAAATTCATAGAGATAGAAAGCAGATTAGTAGTTGCCAGGGGTGGAGGAGAGGGGAACGGGGAGTGACTGCTTCATGGACACAGGGTTTCCTTGAGGGGTGTTCTGGAACAAAATAGTTGTGGTGGTTGTACAATACTGTGAATGAACTCAATGCCACTGAGTTATATACATTAAAATGGCTAACATGGTAGATTTTTGCTACATGTATCAATATATTAATGTATTGAGTGCATTAATTACAATATTAATATATTGTGATAAATATGGCAATATATTGTGATAAACATATAAATTGATTTTAATATATATTAAAATCAAATGTATTCCTCTAATGGTGTCCATTTCACTGACTTAGTTTCTGATATGTTTGTGTTGGGTGGGACAGAAAGGAACGGGTCATTTATGTGTACACTGAGGCTGAAGAAAGAATGGGACTTTCCAATCCAGGCTCTACCTTTATGAGGAACCAGAGACCCAGAGAGGGCTAGTGACTTGCCCAAGGGCACAGAGCAGCGTACCAGAGTTGAGCTTTGGCTTCTAGCCTCCTCACTTTCTGTTGGGGAAGTCACAGTGGGAAAGTGGGTTTTAGCTCCTTTATGTCTTTGGGTATGTTCTGGGTTACTGAGGATCAGCTGTGTTCCACCTGGCATTTTGTGCAGCCCTTGGGTGCTCAGGGAAATTGTCTGTCTCACCCTGAGGTGAGGCTCAGGAGGCTCTGGGGCTGTGTAGCAGAAATAGAAACAACCCAAGTCCTGGGCTGTGTCCTCGTGGATGTGTCTAGAACAATTCCAGTCGTGCTACTCGCTTTGGGCAGTTAGCGAAAGGGCCCAATTATGTGCAGATACATACGTCTGGTGTTTGATGGGAGACTTGCCATGTGACACTGCTTCTTCTTCTCTTTTTGACCATAAACATCTGACACTACAGGAAATAAGAAACTTTCCAGTACCTAATTTATGCTCACTCTACTTTCAAACCCTCTTGGCCCCAGCACAGGGTAAATGAAACTGTAGCTTATAGTAATATTTACATATGGGAGTCAATGAGCTGTTTAAATACTTGGATGTCAGAAAAAGATTTCAAATTTAGCAAGCCCCCTGACTCTCCCACCCTCTGGCATGTAGTGGGTAGACCTGCCTGCTCTCTGAGGTCGAGCTCTGCTATCCTGCCCTGGTCGGTGGCAGTATGGCAATGATGATGATGGTGACGATGATGCCACCGGAACAGGCTGAGCAGTAATTGAATTAAATATCTATTTAATCCCTAGGAGAATCTGAATAAGGTTTCAGGATCTTGGAAGTTCAATTGTACTGTCAGTAACTGAGGTGAGATCCGTAGGCAAGGAATGACAAGATCGAGACTGATTAGCTATATGACCTTAGGAAAGTAATCTAAAGCTTGTTCACAGAGTCCTCATCTTTGAATGTGAACGATATTTCTGGCCTCTCCTATCTTACAGAGTTGGTGTGAGCATCTGCATGAAATGATGGACGTTGAAGTGCTTTGTTAGCTGTTGAGACTCTACTGAAATGAAACCCAAGGGTGGGTGCCACTGAAAGAAATAGGAATGAATGCAAACTGGTTTGTGTTGGGAGTTGTACTTGGCACAGCAGAATTTGCCTTTGTCTGTAGGAGCGTCTTAGCTGTGGGAAGCAGGGCTTGGAATGCGCTGATATTTATTTCTGCCATCAAATCAGGATTATGAGGCACCTGATCTATTTAAGGCCGTGTGAGTGGAACCAGGTCCTGCCTTCCAGAAGTTCATGGTTAAATTGTGTTTTCATGGGTCACCTGGAAGGCGAGCTTGTGTGAGAGTGAGGAGAATTGACCCAGTGAATCCTTCCTGCCTCGAGGCCCACCATGTTATTCAAATCAGTCTTGGGGGAAATGCTGTAAAAGAGTGTGTGTGTGTGTGTGTGTGTGTGTGTGTATGTGTGGCATGCATGCTCGTGTGCGTGAGTTTATGTTAAGAGAAAGAAAAAAGCCAGGAGAGTAGGATGAGTCAGATTTAACCACTGTTTTTTCCCTTTTGAAACTTGTTATGTTCATACACATACAGCAGTCATACACTTGCTCAGAAATGTGTGAAAACCACTTAAAATGTGTGAGATGCGGCCCTTTAGAAAGTGTGCCTTCCACCACATTCTCTTGAGCAGTGGAGTAGGTTTGTGAGTGTTCATATCTGTCCTCATCTGTGGGAATTGTATGTCTAAGGTGCTAGTTCAGGGCCATTCTGGGCCGACGTGTGTGTATAGACTTGTCCTGGATGTGATGGGAACAAGACCATCCAATGTATGATGGGGAATTCTGTTAAACAGGTAGAATTCTGAACCTCTTGGTGGTCCTGGCTGGTCAGTTGCAGGGAGTGACCTTGAATGGACTGGGAAGATTGGATACACCATGTTTCTGTAGACAGGATACGCAGTACCTTAGCTTGGTATTTAAAGTTCTCCGAAGTGACCACTTTCTGGATTTACCTTTGTGTGGTCCCTCTGCTCCTCCCAGGTGAGGCTCATCATAGCTCCTCTTCAACGTGCTTTCTCCACAACTGCTGCCATGTTTTAGCTCCCCTTTACGTTTCCTGGGATGCTCTCCCAGACTCCTCTGTACCTTTCTTCTTTCAAATCCAGAACAGGTCCCATCTCCTTAGTCTTAACTGTCTGTGAATGGCCTGTTGCCTCACTTCCCAGCTCTGGCATGTCGTACATGCTCAGTACACATTTTTGAATGCATTAATTTGGCTCTTCTCTGTGAAGGCAGCTTGTCAGTGTGTCATTCATCTGCCCAAATTTGATTGTCAGCTTCCTTTGTACGGAGCTGTACTATTCTTTTTGTTGTTTTTCATAACTCCTTCCCCCTGCCTCCCACCACCCCAGTTAGAAGAGTTGTAGTCAAGGTCGTGTAGTCAAGGTCATGCAAGAGCTACACACTTGAACCTTTTCCATGTGATTTCACACAAGGCATACGGCCTCCTTGGGACTTACTTTACATTACTCGACAAGGGGATAGCAAGACCCACCTTGGCTGTATTGAAGGCTGCATGATGATCAGGAGAGAGTGAGGGATGGGAAAGAGTTTGGAAAATAGCAGAGCACAATGCAAACATGAGTTATTCATGGTTTTGTGTCCACGCTGACTGTGCCCTGACATTAAGGCTGGGCGGGTCTGGCCCAGGGCTTCCGGGGTAGGTGCTCTGCTGGTGTCTGCTACTGACCTGGAGTCCAGGACCCCTGAGTCCCAGTCACCCTCCCTGGGCTACAGTTTCCTCAGCTCAGCTACCCTTTCCAGCCGTGACTGCTGGTTGTGGAGCTGAATGTGTGTGGGGCGTGGGCCTGTGTGTGGACTCCCCACCCCTGTGTGGTTTTCCTAAGCTCGCAGTGCGACAAGGAGCTGGAACAGAGCTACAACAGCAAGGAGGGTTTCCTCCAGCTATCAGTGCTCCCGGATCCGCTGTTTCGGCTTTGACATCACCGGGAGTGACCACCCTAGTCCTCTGTCTTTGTGCCAAGCTCGTTGCTAGATCACCATAAACACTCACTTGGATTGAACAGAGAGGCTATTTGCAGTATCGAAGGTGGCAGAATTATTTCACCTTTTCTAGAGGTGTTGACGTTCAAGGGTAGTTGGCGGTGACTGTACAGAAGGGAGACAGGAAGCCTGGAGGAAGGAAAGCGGGTGCGTAGCCGAGAAAGTGCACAACGGGCCCTACTTGTAAAAGTGCCTGCCTCCGCTGGTTTTGTTGTGGCAGCGTTCAAAGGCAGGAAGACAGATAAGATCGGATTTCAGGATTTTTGTCTGCCCCCTACCTCCGCCCCCAACTTTTGACAACCAAGAGCTTTTCCCCAGCAGGAATGGGTATATTTCAACTTCTGTAATCCCTGCGTCTCGCACAATACTTGGTATTACAAGGTGCTCAATGAGTGTTTGAGTGAATGAATGCCTTCCCAGTTCTCATCACAGCTATAGGGTGTCCCTGTATACATCAAGTCATGGTTAGCAGCAGGTTTGATCGGGTAAGAGACACTAATCAATGTGTCTGATTCTAGAAGAAGACGGAGCTTCTTGGAAGAAGGGCCTGCCCTCTGAAGCTGTCCTCTGTGTTCCCCGGCATTCTGCATTTTGCGGTCACCCCTCATTATCCCTGAGTCCAGGAACACCTGAGATTGGAAAGGATTCCAGCCCCGTAGGGCCTTTATTGTGGCCCCCAGTAAGTGATAAATATTCATACTAATTTTGGGCAGTGTCCTTTATCCAGCTGTTTTCCCATGAGTGCCCTCTGTTCCATCAGGTGGCCGAAGATGGATAACTTTGGCAAAGGGCTTGACACAAATGGCCAAGTTTACACTGGATCACTGTACTCCGTGTTATCTTGTTTCCCCGCTGGTCATTGCCACACAAGAAAGTACTTCCTCTGTGGGCTTTGCCCACCCCCTTCCCTTGACAGAGACCTCTGGGTCTAGTTAAATGTATAAACTGCATTGCAGGAGTGAAGCGGTTTCCATTAAGAACTGGGATCTATGTCCTGGGATCCAGTTCTTCTCCCCGCCTTTTAATACTGAAAGCTGCTTCCCATCTGAGAGCTGTCTGGGGACAGACACGTGCAGCTGTGTGCAAACTTCTTTGAGAGTTTGATCTTGCAGGCGTCCCAGTGGCTGCTCTGCCTTGTCTGCTTCCTGGGGGTCTCTCAGTATCAAAGCCACCTGTGGCTCCATCTCACCTCCCTGAACAGGAGGCGCCATTTGTCAGGAGGCCTTGCCACCTTTGGCCCTTTCTTTCCAAAGAAAGAGCCCTGGCCTGGAGTTTTTGTCTCAGCTCAGTTGTGTGACCTTAGGCAAGTCAGTTGACTTCTCTGAGCCTCAGTTTACTCCTCAGTAAACAAAAAGATTGGATGAGGCGCTCTTCAAAGTTCCTGCCGTCTGTGTCCTTCCTCTGCATTCTACAGGGAGGGAGGAGCTGCCTCTGTTTGGTGGTGGGGACTCAGGCAGGATGGGTAGGGAGGGGTAGGGGAACGAGATCATGGTGTACCTCCATGGCCACAGTGGAAACTTTGAACCTTGAGCTGTATGCGGTGAGTCCAGGATGCTGAGAAGATGCCGGGCTGTTGGGTAAGCATAGCCCCTACGGGAAGCAAAGAGTATTATTCAGCCCTGTGGAATGCTGAGGCAGGGCTGAGCTTGGGCAGGGTGGCTGAGAGAATTGTGGCTCTAGCTGTGGGCAGAAATTCATGGCCTTGAAGAATGGCTACTGTATATACCAGTGATAAATATTAGTCACTCTGGCAGCAGAATGAGTTTCCTGTGCTGCATTTTTGGCACTTCCAGAAAAGGGAAAGCCTTTCTCTCTGACAGGGCACAGGAGGGAGAAACAGGAATGTGTCTCTTACCCTGATGCCCTGGCTGGAGATCCCATGGGGTTTTCAGCCTGCCTGAGGCAACACAGGGCCTACTAATGCCTCCTGTTGCCCTAGGTCAGGCCAGGGTCCATTGTTGACATCTATGCTGTGCTACGTCTCCGGGCCTTGCTTGAGCATGTCTTGAATCGAAGCCTTCATCTGCGCTCATTTCCCTGCCCTCCCTGCCGTCTGCACAGCCTCCTCCAGGTCTCCCCTTCCCAAAAAGCACCACCACCCAGACCTCAGGAAGCGATCATTTTAGCCTCTTCTTCTCCCTCCCCATCCAGGACATCACCGAGCCCTGTCAGTTCTGCCCCCAGAATATCTAAGTCCATCCAATGCCCCATCTCCATTGCTGCTTTCTCACCCAAATCAGGGTGTTTCTGGCCCCATCGCCCTCCTACCTGGTCTCCCTGCCTGCACCCTCGTCTCCACTGGGCCCTTTCTACACCAGCAGCCAGCATAATCTCTAAGAAATGTACCTCTGTCATCGGTCATATCTGCTGAAAATTGTTCAGGGCTTCCTGTTGCCTTGAGGATAAGGGTCTGAATCCCAAACAAGGGTTCACATCTCAACCTCTCAAGCCTACCCTGACCTTATGTTTCTTTCCTCGGGGCGTTTGCACATGCTGTTCCTTCTGCCTGGAATGCTTGTCCCCATAGTTTTCAGCTAGTGAATGTGAGTCAGGTTTCCCGTTAAATGTCATCTAAGAGAGCCCTTCCTAATTCCCTCCTTCATCCTAACTATCCTCAGTACACTCTCTCATACAGATTGTTCTTTTCCTTCTGAGACCCTACTCCAGCTTGTAGTTCTAAATCTGTGATTATTTACTGTCTGTGTTCCTCTTGAGGGCAGGGGCCATTTCTTTTGTTCTCTACTATGCTCAGGACCCAGAACCAAGGAGCTCAGTAAATATTTACAGGCATGCATCATACGTGGAGGACACTTAACGCTGTGATGGCCCCACACCCGGCTTCCTTTGGGGCCTGTCCCCTGCTCTCCATTACCCACGGAGTAGTCACTGAGCACTGACTCTTCCTGGCTTCACGCTCTGGCATCAAAACTTATCAGTCCCACATCTCAGTCTTTTGCAAGGTGACACTTCATCTGATTACCTAATTCACACTAAGGTGTTAATGGTGCTAATGACATAGTATTTATTACCCCAGGGGACCCAGAACGGTGGTATCAAAACATATCATTCCCCAGTGGTTTAAAACTCCTTGGTAGCTTTCCAGGGAGTCCAAGTAGAGTCCAGTCTCCTTAGCTGGGTTCACAGGGCCCCGTCTGCACGACTCGGCTTTTGTCGGCTTCCCTAGCCCTGACTTCCTAAGCCTTAGTCATCGCCCTCTCTCCCACCCAGGGCTCAGGACAGTACCTGGAACAGCCAAGCCCTCAATAAATGTTTACTGAGTGCATTAAAAAAAAAAAAAAAAAGATTTTAATGAGTCATGCTTAACTGAAGATTTTGGTGTAGTCAGTTGTTGGGCCTTGGATGCCAAAGGAATGACAAATGGTGGGAATTTCAGGCACGGCGACTGTGACAGCCCCAAGGAAACCAAGAGAGAAGTATCTTTATCTGGGTAGAGGGGAGTGGGCCTTTCAGAGCCTCGAAATCTCCTCACCTGCTGTACCACTCCCGCCACATAAGCACCCTACCCTTCTTCCCAGGGTGAGATTTAATCAGCTCTGCTTTCTGATGTGCCAGACGAGGGGAGAGCCGCATTGCCATGCCTTCCTGCCCTCCTGATGCAGTCTGTGGTCACCTGCAGGCAGAGACAGATGAAGTCTATCATTCGGCTGAGAGTAATTTCTGATAGGAGAGGGGCTTCCCCCGGCCCTTTCCGCCTCTCTGAGCCTTGCCAAGGTCACTTGGGTTGCCCAGCCTAAGTCACTGCCTGTCGCCGTGGTTATTGTGTGGACAAGGCCTCCCTCTGTCCCTCCACTTCCCCTCCCTGCCCCATACTCTTGCCCTCACCCACCCCAAAGCCTCGCCCTTCCCTTCCATAGGGATATGGCCTGAGAAAGGAGGAGCCATCTGATTTTGGTTTAGTTTAGGAAAATCTTCCTTTTTGATTTGTTTTAGTGTTAGGTGCAGAGTGGTGACTATTGTTGGAAATGAGTGGGGGATTTTGGCTTCGTTTAGGTTTTGGAAGGGAGGATTCTCTGAGGCTTGAGGCTTCTGTGATACTGACATCTGGTGTGGAAAGTCTTCCTCCCTCATTTAGGTGGCTGGGCCTCCAGGTTACTTCCCCAGCAGCCTCCCTGGATCTTCTCTCCTCTCCCCCTGCCCCTGCACCATGCCCAGGGTGATCTTTCTAAAGGACAAATCTTGATCTAGCACGTCCCTGGTTAGAACCCTTCCATCCAGTGGTTCCTAGTGCTTCGAGGATAACTCGCCTTGTCCCTCGGTGTCTGCACAGTGTCCTCTATCTCCTCTCACTTGGCTTTGCCCTCAGGGGCTCCGGTAAGAAGCTTTCCAACCTGGCAGCTACAGACTCTGTGCAGTTGTATTATTGCTGTAAATGGGCAGGGATTATGCGTTTGCGGAGTGACTGATTTCAAGTACAACTGCTACCACGGGAGAGGTCTGTGAAAATCACTGGAATTGAAAATTATCATGCTTTGCCCCAAAAGGTTGAGAATCCCCACTCTGATGATACTAGAAACCTGCTTTCCTCCCCACCCTGTGCCAAGCCATTTCTTGCCTCCTTGCTTTGCCCATACCAGCCTGGAATGTCCCAAACCTATTCAACTTGCTTCCTCCAAAACGTAGTCCCAGCTTGATCTCCAGGAAGCAGCCTTCAGATGCCCCCTCCTCCTGGCCACTGCAAATGTGTCCCCCCAACTGCTGAGGCACATGCCTAGGTCTGACACACACCATGATATGTTGAAAACATTGGTTTCTGGGTTATTCTTCTCACAGTCCCAGGCAGCGAGCCCTCAAGGACAGGGGCTCCATGGGACTGGTCTCTGGGTAGGAGGCCAGGACCCAGGTCACTAAGGGCGTGTCACTCATCTGGACCACAGCTCACTGCCTTGTGGTGTGGGCTCTGTTCTCTGCACTGGACTCATTCTAAAACAGAGCATTTGGTCCTTGCATCCTGCCTTGTGGTTTAAGACTTAGTAGATTGAAAATGACAGTTGTGCTCCATTTTCATTTGGAAA
Organism: Colobus angolensis palliatus; assembly: GCF_000951035.1. Lineage (NCBI taxonomy): Eukaryota > Metazoa > Chordata > Mammalia > Primates > Cercopithecidae > Colobus > Colobus angolensis. The sequence goes on along the minus strand of NW_012115043.1, from coordinate 4,060,126 downwards.
GAAAAAAAAGAGTGGAAAACTAGAGATTGCACTGATCTGGAGGTAGAGAGAAAACTGTGGAGATCAAAGAATATATTATTTATTATGAATGTTACATAGATCAAGGCATGTTTGAAATAGGCTTAATTTTCCTCAAGTTGGCTTTTGTCTCACAATTGAGTTCTTGTTGACAAAGACCAGTTATTATTCATCTTTGTGTCTCTGGAGCCTAGCATGGTGCCTGATAAAGCGTGATCACTTCACAAATACTTGTCGAATGAATGCATGGGATGATGAATATGCATTTGGGTATTTTTAATGCTTGATGATTAGAACATTCTCATGGCTTGTTAACTTGTAAGACATAATTTTCATTGTAAGTTCTTTGTGTGTGCAAATGCTTTTTGTGTGGAATGCTTGCCATGCACTGAAAAATGCTTTGTGATAGCAGTTTTGAAAAATTGAGTCATTTTTCCCTGATTGAAGCTGAGTGACCTTGTGCAAGTCCATTTAACCCTCTGGGACTTGTGGCCCTCATCTATAAAATGCGTAGAAGGTCAGAGTGGACCTCGTGGCTTGAGAGGCTAGTACCCTCATGCTGCATGTAACTGTCACATCCTCCTCTTTGGTGGTTGGACACTGACCCTCTCCCCAAGGGTTCCTGCACAGAGCTGGAATTCTCTCTGGTGTCTTTGACTGCATTCCAGTGGGTGGAATGCCTTGTTTCTCAGTAGCAATGAGAAATGTTAATGTGGGGTTATGAAAGCAAGCCAAGAGCCATGGAATAATTAAAACACACACGCACACAAAGAAGGAAAAGCGAGAGGGGAAAACACACTTAATGGACAAGGGATGAGTAAAACCCAATGGACTGAGAAAACCCCAGAGCTGAACTTCACATGACCCCGCGTGCTGCCTGCAGTTGCGACACCTCATGCCCCTTGTGCCCCGCCGGCCTCTCAGTGATGTCAGCCGGCCATGGGCCCCACAGGAAGCAGGGACTGCCATCAGCCTGGTGGAGCATGCCAGCCCGCTCCTCCTCCGTGGCCCACTTCCCACCCACCTGGGTCTCCAGATAACATGAAGCCATAGCTCCCAGGCTCGTCAGCGGGGGAAACCAACTCAGTGCTTCTCAGAAAACAGAACCCCAGCCCATTAGTGATGTCCACGCAAGCAAGAGATGACCAAGAAGAATGTTTGTCTTTTAGGAGTTCTCTGCCTGAAACCAGCAAGTTTCCTTTAGGGGTAGGGTGACTGTGCTTGCTGAACACCTCTAGGTCATCAGTGAATGAAATAATTCATTCTGTGCTTGAGGGTCTAAGACCCAGGGGGTTTAGGAATAAGTAAGATATTGGCTATGTCCTTGGAGTTCTGTGCTGCTTAGGGGATACGACTCAAACTCACAGACATCCGTGGCTCAAATCAAGGCATATGGATGCAGTGACTCTTGGAACATTCAAGAGAGAATCACCACCTCTGCCAGTGGAGGAAAGACCAGGAACTGCCCACCTAGTTTTCCCATGACCCCAGCCTGTAGTGGGATATGTCAGAAGATTTGGACTTAGAGGAACTTGGGTTTGACAAAACAGAAGTGTATGTATATAAACAGAGAGAGATGGGAGTGATGGGGGATAGGCCGCTGACAGCGCCTGGGTAGTCCCTCCGCCTAGGCGACAGCGTTGACTTCATAGTGTTGTTGTGAAGTTTGAAGAAGATACAAGAGGGAAGAGGAACGTTCCTTGCTGTGCAGATGCAAGTGCTCATTGTTACTTGTTCTGCCTCTCTGTGTCTGTGACATCCAGCCAGCCCTGTGTGGGCTGCCCCTGGTTGCAAAGTGGGCCTCCTGCCGTTGAGCAGCTATGGTCCAGCGGGCAGGTACGCCACAGCCGTGGAAGCCTAGTTAAATCATTACATAATAGTATGACCAATCTTTTCTTTAAAGAAATTCTTCCTTTTGGAATAATTGTAGATACACAGAAAAACCGTATACAGGTAATACAGAAAGTTCCAGTGTACCCCTGACCCAGATGTCCGTAATGTTAATGTCTTACATTACCACGGTACACATGTCAAAACTAAGAAACAACATTGGTACATTACTGGTAACACAAGTCTGGACTTTATTCAATAAACCTTTTGAAAAATAACAGCTTTATTGGAATATAATTCATATACCATAAATCTACTCTTTTAAGGTATATGATTTAGTGGTTTTTAGTATATTAACGGAGTTGTGCAACCATCATCACTATCTAATTTTAGAACATTTTCAACACCACAAAAAGAAACCTCATACCCATTAACAGTCACTTCCTGCCCATCCCCCTTAACCCTGGCAACTTAGTCTACTTTCTGTTTCTCTGGATTTGCCTCTTTTGGACATTTCATATAGGTGAAATCATACAATTTGTGGACTTTTGTGTTTGACTTCTTTCACTTAACATATTTTCAGAGTTCATCCATTTGTAGCATGTGTCAGTATTTCATTCCTTTTTATGGCCAAATGGTATTCTGGTGTATGGATATACCACATTTTGTTTGTCCTTTCTTCAGTTGATAGACATTTGAGTTGTTTTCGCTTCTTGGCTATTGTGAATAATGCTGCTATGAATATTTGTGTATAAGGTTTTTTTTGTGGACATGTGTTTTCATTTATCTTGAGTAGATACTTAGAAGTGGAATTATGGGGTCATTCGGTAACTTGTTTAACTTTTTGAGAAACTGCCAAATTGTTTTCCAAAGTGGTTGTACCATTTTAGAGTCTCTCCAGCAATATATGAGGGTTCCAGTTCTCCCCATCCTTGTCAAGACTTGTTGTCTCTGTTTTATTTTAGCCATTCTAGTGAATGTGAGGTGGTATCTCATTATAGTTTTGATTTGCATTTCCCTATTGGCTAATGATATTGATCATCTCTTCATGTGCTTTTTGGCCATTTGTGTTTTTTGTTTGTTTGTTTTTGAGATTGAGTCTCATTGGGACATCCAGGCTGGAGTGCAATGGTGCCATCTCGGTTCACTGCAACCCCTGCTTCCTGGGTTAAAGGGATTCTCCTGCCTCAGCGTCCTGAGTCGCTGGGATTACAGGTGCGTGCCACCACCCCCGGCTAATTTTTGTATTTTTAGTAGAGACAGGGTTTCACCATGATAGCCAGGCTGGTCTCAAACTCCTGACCTCAGATGATCCATCCATCTCAGCCTCCCAAAATGTTGGGATTACAGGCGTAGCCACTGCACCTGGCCTTCCATTTGTATATCTTGTTTGGAGGAACATCTACAAATCCTTTAGCCATTAATTTTATTATTTATTTTTTTCTTTTTTGAGACGGAGTTTTGCTCTTGTTGCCCAGACTGGAGTACAATGGTGCAATCTCAACTCACTGCAACCTCTGCTTCCTGACTTCAAGAAATTCTCCTGCCTTAGTCTCCCAAGTATCTGGGATTATAGGCGCCTGCCACCACTGCTGGCTAATTTT